>NC_140259.1:9780997-9850997 GCF_949987555.1 Borostomias antarcticus | reverse complement strand
CTTGCACAATTGTGAGGACTGTTTGGATTTATGTCTTCGACAAAACAAAATTGTATTTCCCGAAATGCATCTGCCATTTATTTGGATCTTTTGGATCTCAAGACATTGCAACAAAGAGTGGGTTTTGTGGGTAAACAGATCGCGATCACAACAACGATGCAGCTGCATTAATATTCACAGCAGGATCTTCCAACTGACCTCAATTGCACTGTTCTCCAGGTACTTAAGTGTCTTGTGTCGAAAGCCAGGATCCTCTTTCTACCTGACCCATTGAGAATATTAAGATTCCACCAACTGTTTCACGTATGTTTCATGGCCTTTTAAAGACGGTTCGTAGACTTGTAGGGCGCTAAATCTTTCTGGAGAGCTAGAGTGCTCCATTCCACCATCTGCACCTCAGCATCTGGTATCACTTTAAACTAATGACAATTCTGACGGATTGCCAAGTCATTTTCATTGTGTTATTAGACCAAATCTCCCATTAATAACTGCAGGATCGCTGCTATTGCGAAAGAAACCAGTCGTGGTTCACACAATGCAGCTCTATTATTTAGCGGGTACCTCTGTATTTCATGTAAACTGATATAGGTCGGAGAACGGTGAGCTTATCTTTGGGAGTTCTAGTGTTCCCAACGCTGCCGAGGCAAGATAGCGTCTCCAAATATAGACCAGCCTTGGGAACAGAGGTCCCGCTGGACTGAGGCCTCTGAGGCTCGGGTCTAAAGGGAGCCACAGGTTCTCCTTTCAAAGCATAGCGGTTCCACATGTTCTCAGTGTTCCACTATACTGTATGGTTCTTAGGGCTGGGTTCAAAAAATCGATTCATCAATTCATGAATCCCAAAATCGATCTTTTATTTAATGAATGAATGAATAGATGAAGGAATGAGAAAGTTCATTAATTCATTCAATGATTCATTCATTCATTCATTTTTGGAAATCAGTATCGATACCCAGCCCTAGTCATGTAATTAAGGTTACAGCTAAAAAAGGTTTTAGTAACACTAACCGAATCGATATTGAATTGAATCGAATCAAATCGTGATAATCGATTCTGAACCTTGTGAATCGGAATCGAATCGATTCTTGAAATTCAACTCGATACCCAGCCCTAATGGTTCTACTGCTTGAGACGATGTGATGATGAAGAAACATTCCCATTTGGCCCTGTCTCACTCGCTTCACTTCACAGACGCGACTCACTTCTGTTCTATATTCTGTTCTATATTCATACTACAACATCAAATAAATGCGTGAAGATAAAGAGCAACTTTATGAAGAATAGTATTCCCTTCATCCCTTGAGGTGTGTTTTTCTCGGAGCTGGGTCACCTGTTGGCAGCGGAAGAGAGGAATGATAAATGGTCTCGTAAAGGGAAAATGCATGTTTAGCCCTGTTTTAAGGTTACTTATGATCATATACAATTCAGATCAAAACATTGACAAAACTAGCACTTTTGAGAAAGTCTGATAATTGCTCTACCGCCGTTTTGGTCATACAATGGATGTGGGTGGGCACCTTGAAAAATCATTCAAAAACATGTTAAACTCTCGATTTCAAAGACATATATTTTGAATATAACAGATATCCCAGGTATCATGTCCATATACTGAAGGTATCAAGTCCATATACTGTACCATTACAATCATCCAAATCTGAGTACCCAGAAGCTCTCACTGTGACAAGGACCTATGGGAAAAAACGATATTTGTGGACACCAAATGGGAAGACTCTTGGATTTTGCACGTGGAGGATGATTGGCTTTCAAGGATAGCTGTGCTGGGAGGCTGATTGGGCCTCTGATTGGTCAATGACGATTTCCATCTTTCAAGTATTGCTAATGAGTCCTGCATTCGTGCGAGCTGTCAGTAACATATCTGGCACATAAAACACGATTTAGGCTACTTGGACTTTCTTCCACGTTAACTCACTTCATGGAGTTGATTAGCTACCATTTTCTTCTTTTCTGAGCTGGTTAAGTTTTTAATTTAGTGCTGACTGTGGCGTTTTACTCCAGACTACTCATCTCTATCCCCTCTGTCTTTAACCCGATCACCCAGATGGCCTCAGCAACAGCTACCTACGGTCAGAAGGAGTCGTCGGACCAGAACTTCGACTACATGTTCAAGATCCTCATCATCGGCAACAGCAGCGTGGGAAAGACCAGCTTCCTGTTCCGCTACGCCGACGACTCCTTCACGCCGGCCTTCGTCAGCACGGTGGGCATCGACTTCAAGGTCAAGACCATCTACAGGAATGACAAGAGGATCAAGCTGCAGATCTGGGTGAGAGAAATAAAACCTGCTTTAGGTCTTTTGATGTTGATTAGTTGGACACTATAGTGTAGGTTATTCAAATTTGCCTTAAATATTTACTGGTGATTGTGAAACTGTGCTGTGGTTGGTGTTGGATGTGATTGGTTGCGTTGTGGTTGGTGTTGGATGTGATTGGTTGCACTGTGGTTGGTGTTGGATGTGATTGGTTGCGCTGTGGTTGGTGTTGGATGTGATTGGTTGCGTTGTGGTTGGTGTTGGATGTGATTGGTTGCGTTGTGGTTGGATGTGATTGGTTGCGCTGCGGTTGGTGTTGGATGTGATTGGTTGTGCTGCGGTTGATGCTGGATGTGATTGGTTGCGTTGTGGTTGGTGTTGGATGTGATTGGTTGCGTTGTGGTTGGTGTTGGATGTGATTGGTTGCGTTGTGGTTGGTGTTGGATGTGATTGGTTGTGTTGTGGTTGGTGTTGGATGTGATTGGTTGTGTTGTGGTTGGTGTTGGAAGTGATTGGTTGCGTTGTGGTTGATGTTGGATGTGATTGGTTGCGTTGTGGTTGATGTTGGATGTGATTGGTTGTGTTGTGGTTGGTGTTGGAAGTGATTGGTTGCGTTGTGGTTGATGTTGGATGTGATTGGTTGCGTTGTGGTTGATGTTGGATGTGATTGGTTGTCCTGTGGTTGATGTTGGATGTGATTGGTTGCGTTGTGGTTGGTGTTGGAAGTGATTGGTTGCGTTGTGGTTGGTGTTGGATGTGATTGGTTGCGTTGTGGTTGGTGTTGGATGTGATTGGTTGTGTTGTGGTTGGTGTTGGATGTGCAGTGTTTCCTGTGGAACTGATCTCTTGGTGTGGTGGTGTGTGAAAAAAAGAGTCCGATTTCGAAACCAAAGCGGGGGATGGGAGACCGCCCTTCTTCCTCCCTTGTTCCTCTCTCCTGTCCCCTTCCTATACGTAGGCCTATAAAGATGGCCTAACTTATCTCGTAAGGCTGGTAAAGTCCTAGAGCTTCAAATGGAATTAATTACATGTAACTGGACGGGATAAAACTAGTGTTCGTTCATCCAGCCAAAAAGACCGTCGCAGGGCCATGAGTGTTTAAAAGTGTGTGTGTGTGTGTGTGTGCGTGTGCGTGTGTGCGAGCGTGTGTGTGTTCACACCCAGGGAACGCTTGTTATGTTTTCAGCATTTCCCAGGCCTTGCCTCTGGTAAGAAAGGCTGCTGTCCAATCAGAAAGCAGAAGCAGATGACCGGGCACTCACCCCTCCCCCCTTACTACATATCTTCCTGAGTGGATAACCCCCCACCCCCTACACACACACACACACACACACTGCTCCCCATCCCCCAATGCTATGCATGTACATGTACTCAGCTTATGCACACCCAGTTCATTGTAGTATTGTGTAAAATGCAGTGTGTGCTGACTGTATTCACACGGACCTACGTGGTTTAACGTCAACATTCACACTATCGTTTTACTCCGGGTGCTTTTAGCCCAATCTTCATATTCACTCATATCTAATGAAACACACACATTACCAGGCACACGTAATGGACTGTTGCTATCCTGTAAAAGCACATTAGGTTAGCACGGCCGCTACTTTGACCCTGCATCCAGGCCTGGACATGGAAAAAAGACCTGAGCCCAAAGAGATTGAATGACCCTTTTCTTGCTGTAAAGGAACACCATTCCATTGACTAAAATATCTATTACTCTGTAGTATAGTATGTTATTCAGCATGCTGTAGTACGTTCTACATCTTATCTGCATGCTTGTTTTTGTCTCTGGCCCGAGCGGAGTGTGTGAGTGTGTGAGTGTGTGAGTGTGTGAGTGTGTGAGTGTGTGAGTGTGTGAGTGTGTGAGTGTGTGAGGATTCTCGTGAGTCACGCTGGTGAAACGCTGGGGGAAGCTTCTCCTCGGCCTGTTTGCTGATAGAGATGCAGTATTGGGTATCGGGGAGGGCTGGACTTAATTCCCTGAGCATTCATTAGGACTTCAGCTGTAACTGAACCCCCCCATCGCTAGCTAGCACACTGACATGCTCACAGAGGGAGTGAAAGAGAGAGAGAGATTGGAGAGGTGACATTTTGGCACAGTCACTGCAGAAATGAGATAGGGGGTTTAAAGGGATAGTTCAGAATTTTGGACATTGGGGCCTCGTTTTCAGCTTGTTGATCGATTGAGATCATTTTCAGCCGTTTCCATGACGCCCCTTCTTTGAGCATTCACCTTTTGCTAATGCTAGCGCGATGCTAGCATCATAGGCGATTTTACCCTCTGAGAGTAGGGGAGGCAACATTTTGACGTGAGGAAAAAAACCAGTTCTGCCGTCTCGTCCCATCTATTTACAAAGAATGCCAGTTGTGAACAGTATGCTAATGAGAAATCCGTATGACAATTCAATATGTACAACGCATCAAACTTGTGAGGAGAGGGCTCCGGAGTGTTCCGCTGAGCTGTGCTCTTCCAAGCAGGAAGTTGAGCAATTCTCCCAATGAGTTGCAGGGGATGTGAGAGTTGTGGGATTGGGGTGGGAAAGGGAAGTGCCTGGTTTCTTCACTCAGTAGCGTCAGACACACAACTTACACAAAACCCAGAAGAGGAAGGAGAAAGTTAGGAAATGGGGCGTGTGAGGACACCCCAACTCAAGTACAACTGGGAGCACAGACCTCCGCCCCATGAATGCATTTTGTGTCTCTGTGGGCGCTATGGCTGTCAACTGAGCTCAGAAATGATATTCGACCTTCTCTCTTTAATATTTTCCAATTTTATATTTGATTATTATATTCGCCTCTATCTGGGCCCAGGCACATTCACACTCATGCACACACAGACCAGTGTTTGCCATGTCTCTCCTATGATGTTTTTTTAGCCTTTCTTACTCTGAAAATGCAATTGAATGTAATTTATTGCTTTATAAATGTTCTTAGCCGTTAGACGCGCTCTGTCACATGCACTTATCAGGCCTGAAAGCTAATTGAGTAGCGTTTGCGTTCGCAATTTAGTACCTTGGAAGGGCAGGTACAATTTGGCTCAGTGGAATTGCGCACACACATCCGTGTGACAATGTTTGGGATGTCAGAGGAGAGGATAATCCAAACATAGGAGGATAATCCAAACATATCGCTTATCTAGAAACTCCATTCTGGAGCTATTAGATGAATTAAGGGCTGATTTGGAGCCAGTCACAAGAAGAAGTCATGCCACACCTGCAATAACCAAACTTCTGGCTACTCTCCATTTTCTCGCAACTGGTTCATTCCAGCGTACAGTAGCTCTCGGCGCTGGGATTTCCCAAAACAGTGTCTCACCAAGTACTGGATGTCATGTGGCGCTGGATTGGCCGGTATATAAAGTTTCCCCGTACCCAGGATGCACTGATCGAAACCAAGCAAGGCTTTTAGGCGGCATGGAAGCAGATGAAAATGATCTCAATCAATCAACAACATATCATTGAAAATGAGGCCCCATGTCCAAAATTCCGAACTATCCCTTTAAGGACAGGAACTGCCTCGCTGGCGTCATCGACTGGCAGCAGATAGGGTCTGTGAGTAGATTTAGAAACCTGTTATTAACTGACGTGTTGGATTATGTGTCAATTAGGAAAGTTGTGCTTCCTGTAATGTAACCTGTCAGAATGTGTGTGTGTGTGTGTGTGTGTGTGTGTGTGTGTGTTCGTGTCTCTAGGATACAGCAGGGCAGGAGAGGTACAGGACGATCACCACAGCCTACTACCGAGGAGCCATGGGCTTCATCCTCATGTACGACATCACCAACGAGGAGTCCTTCAACGCCGTGCAGGACTGGTACGTGATTGGTCAGGATTTGATCATGTTGTGGCTGGTAGAATGGTAAATACATGTATAACACGTATGAACCAAGGTACAACAGATGAAACCCTGATGCTTTGCAGGTCAAACTGTGAGTATATAAGGGAGTATCAGTTTGTAATAATGGGTTGTTTGCCTCGCTCACAGTCCACTGAACTTGGTGCTTTACTGAGCTCACAGTCGTACCTGTGGTTCTCCAGATGTTTGCAAACTTCGTTTTGAAGACGAGGCTCAGTAGAACTATACACCACCATGCAGTAGGGAACACAACCGTGTCCAGTTTCACAAAAATTATTATTCAAATATTTTTATTGAATTTTCAAATGCAAAGACAAACACATCCACCAATATCCATATGTACTAACACCAACAAAAAACAAAAACAAACAACAAAAAACGCACAACTGAAAAACATTATACATCCAAAAGCTCCAATGACAAAAAGAAATATCCAGTTTCACAAAAATAAACTAAGCCAAATCCTAGACTAATAAAGTTTGTTTGTCCCGGACTGGACTAAATCTAAGCCCGTTGAAGACCCTCCCCCAAGTGTGCGAGCGGGCTGCTGTACTATCCTGCCGGCTAGGCTCTGGAGACACTGAGGACATGTCTCCGGCCGTGACGGAGGAGTCTTTGTGTGTCCCACAGGTCCACCCAGATCAAGACATACTCCTGGGACAACGCCCAGGTGCTGCTGGTGGGAAACAAGTGCGACATGGAGGACGAGCGAGTGGTGGCCGGGGAGAGGGGCCGCCAGCTGTCCGAACACCTGGGTGAGTCAGCAGAAACACAGGGGGGAGGGGCCGGCAGCTGTCTGAACATCTGGGTGAGTCAGCAGAAACACAGGGGGGAGGGGCCGGCAGCTGTCCGAACATCTGGGTGAGTCAGCAGAAACAGGGGGGAGAGGGGCCGCCAGCTGTCCGAACATCTGGGTGAGTCAGCAGAAACACAGGGGGGAGGGGCCGCCAGCTGTCTGAACACCTGGGTGAGTCAGCAGAAACAGGGGGGAGGGGCCGTCAGCTGACCCAACACCTGGGTGAGTCAGCAGAAACAGGGAGGCAGCCATTCCAGGTTGTTGCGTTGGACAACAAGGTCTTCACAACATCTCAAGACTGCCATCAATGTTCTGGAGTCGGCACAGTTCAATAGACTTTATGAATTATTCTCTTATTTTGAATTAGAACGACAACACAAGGCTTGTTGTTGCATTCTGGTACTTGTTGATGGATTGATTGGTTTACTATATCTGACAGTATTACAAAGCATATGGCTTTAACCTTTTTAACCCTGTAAATACAGTGACAACATACAGAATATTTACTGGATTTCCCTATATTACTAGAAAGCACAGTCTCTCATCTTTCAGGAAGTGTTGGAATGTTGGAATTTTTTAGCTTTTTAAATATTTTTTTTAGATATTTTTAAAATGCTGCCAGTGAAGGGTTAACTCCGCCCACGGGGATGTACGCTACTGTTGTGATTGGTCTAAAACGATCTAAAGTGAACCACTGTGAGAGCATTCCACGCCTTTCGTCACCCAGGTTTCGAGTTCTTCGAGGCCAGCGCCAAGGACAACATCAACGTGAAGCAGACGTTCGAGCGCCTGGTGGACACCATCTGCGAAAAGATGTCGGAGAGCCTGGACGCCGGGGACCCGGCGGTCACGGGGGCCAAACAGGGGCCCCAACTGACCGAGCAGCCCGCCGCCTCCCAGCAGGACTGCGCATGCTAGAGCAGACTGAACACACACACACACACACACACCTGAACCCTGACCCTCAGGTCGTCCCCCGCCACCCTCACCTCCCTCACTCCACCAGAACACCGCCCGGTAGAGGTGAGTAGATGATGGCCACTTATCAGTTCTGCCCCATAATCCTCATGTGTCCTCCGGTCACTCTCTCTGTCCCTTAACGAGGTCAGTTAAGAGGGATTTGAGGTTCTCTGTCCCTAAACCCTCACTGTATGTCCACTCATACACAGGTCAATAAATGACCAGGCCGATGCTGAGAATACATGGTACTGTAGAATGGTCTCATTTATGATCTGTGTTATACGTACAGTAAGTCTCATCTGTGCTGGTATCTTTACTGGTATCCCCTCTATGTGCTGGGTATCTCTACTGGTATCCCCTCTATGTGAAAAGAAACGTCACCAAACATGTATTGAAGTTCTAATTGGCTACAAGTCTCATCCCGGTCATGTGTTTTCGTCCAATCAGTCTTTGTTTTTCTCGTTACCTTTTTTTTTTGTATACTGGTACTCCATTCTTTTTTAAAAGCTTTTCGTACGTTAAAATACAACAATAAAGAAAAATAAGAACAATATACAGATAAGGTGAAAATGAGAGACACCTCTTTATTTATTTTTTGTCTTAAATGTCGATGTAAATAATGTGCAATATATGATATTTAACAGGTAATCATTTCTTGGGATGGATTAAAACATAGAAAGATGCACAGTATCAAATATAAATGTCAACATTGTAGATTTCCTCTGGGTAGTTTTTAATCATCTATCTCAGTAGATTTTTTCAAGTACACAAACAAACAAACAAACAAGCAAGCAAACAAACAAACAGCCATTCAGATAAACATGTGTTTGCATGGAAGGAGGCTGAAGTCAAGGACGCCTTAGTCCTCCTGCGATACATTATCACCTCACACCGTTATCATTAACATTTTAATAGTTACATTTCTACTTTTGAGAGGGTAAACAATTTGCCGTGAGCAAGTTCCATCTAAGAGGAAATACTTGACTTTAAATAGTTAAATAGACAGCCAAGAACATTCACTGTTAATAATGATTTCCAAAAAGATAACAAAGCATCCAATTGATTATATTATTTTGACTTTTGTCAAAGGATTTTTGCTTATCAGCTTTGGTATACAGTAGCATTATGCAAAACAAAGTGTATCTAGTTATATATGTTTGTGGGTTTGTTGTGAGAGTGTGATTGAGATTATTTACAGTAAAGTGTATGTATACAAGAAATATTGACCCTATAGGAAATATATATGAAAATGATTTACATTACAGTTCTCAATGTTTTAGGGTCCCTGAATGACAAAGGTTTCACGTAGCTTGATAACAGGAAGATAATGGTATATTATATCAATGACAGTCATTTACAGTAGATTAAAGGGTGAAACATGTCAGTACTGTATACAATGTCAACATTTTAACGCTTTTATTTGAACATGAAAAGTCTCCCGGTAGTATCCAACGATTTCTCCCACTGTGAGCTGTTCTGTCCTCTCCAAATACGTCTTCCTCTCTAGAAGCAAACTGTAAATACGTTTGAGTCATGTTTCATGTGTGGATCGTGTTGTATTGACTCCAGGCTTGCAAAAAAAAACAAAAGGAAAAAATAATCATAAAACATAGGAGCTGCATTTTATCTGCATTTGTTCTAAAGCTGCTTGTGAATGAATGGTGTCACTTTATTATGAAGCAATACACAGTAGCCTACTGTACAAGCAAAACACATTTCAAGTTTAGAGATTTCTGGCAGTAGAACTGTTACTAACACACACGATAGTACTGTTACCTATTTCTGTATCATTGACTTATTTTGAGATGTTGAAGAAACGAGCATGCATATGCGGGAGTGTTGGGAAAATTATTATGATTTATTTACTTAGTTCTTTTGAAAGGTTTTGTACCTCAGGTTATGGAGTAAATGGATCAGGTTGGATTTTAATCACTGCTATTTCTGACAGAATCCCCAAAGCACTCCGATGAGAGTTTTACCCATGCAGGAATGATCCCAATATAAAACTGAGCTGGTATAGTTGTAAACTTGACGTGACAGACATCACTGTTTATTTAAGGTGTTTTGTAAAATATTAGTAAGCATTGATTGAAGGATCTTGATTGAAGGCATTTGTGGTTTTAATATTGATTGGATTTGAAAGGTAGCTATTTATTTTGAGAAGTATGGGAATTATTGAGATGGTGTCTTGATTCTGTTGTGCTTTGACCAACAAAGGCAATCAAACTTGCGTTCTCACATCATCACTAAGGTTTGTGTTGTTCTAAAGGTGATTTAGACCAAAAGTGTTGCTTGTTTTCTGGATTTAATTGCAATTATTTATTTTATTTTTTACTTTGCATCCACCAAATACTGTACTAGTATTAGTACTGTTCACTTGGTTTACATTGATTTATACTTTGGTTTTTTATTGTGGGAATAAAGCAACTATTATGCAGCAATTTATGTAATAACAATAAGGGAATAACATGGTGTCAAATCGTTAAATCGTGAACATTACCAAAATCTGCTGTACATGTTGTGGAAATAAATAAAAATGACAAAAATAAAGTTTGTGCTGTTACAATACTGTTGTTCTCCTCATTATTTCTGCTCATGACAGACAAATCATAGTTAGGAGTGAAATAACACACACACACACACACTACACACACACACACACTACACACATAGCACATTCACGGCCTCTCCCTGCTCAGATAAAGCAGCTATACCACACCTTTTAATATACCTTTAAAGCAGGTTGCACTGCAGGGAAATATTTCATATCATTGTTGTCAGACAGTCTGATATGCAATCTCTGGTAACGTAGATTGTGCATGGTACGATGGAAAACTACCTCAATTTACAACTTTCAGAGTTGCTGGAAGCATCAACTTGAAAATACATTTTAAAAACAATGAGAAAATGAATTTTCTCCAACTTGGCATGATGGGCTAACTTTGCACCAAATGAGACCTATACTGTCATTTCTGCAATTCCATATCACACCAGCAGATGGCGCAATAAACCATGCTGCTAAAAGTAAGGGTGCAGGTATTTCTAACACACATCCGGAATATGCATTCAGATGATTGCATAACGCGGTGACGTCACAGATTCACTCTCCAGCTTCAGACGTCCTGCTGAGATTCTAGAGTCTACCTAGTAACACAACACCACAATGACAAGGATGTTTACTTGATTATCCTTCATTCAGTCACATTAATAAAGGAGAAATTGACTTTAATGTTAGTTTGTGATCTATTCTTGTCTTCCAGTGGTCCATGTCAGTTGTGGTTGTTGTGTAAATAAAGTAGTATACGGCTGAAGCAGCCTAGGTCTATGAATGCACATGTGACATTATGGTTTTATTTGTTGGACTTCCCAGATATCTGTTGATCCTAACACTTCCCCAACCAACCATTTACAGAAAGCCAAGCAAAGATAAACTGACAGTTGTGAATAAATGGCAGTAGACTGACCAGAGAGACCGTGACCGTGCTTTGTATTATAAAAATTTATTCGATAATGACAGAATCCCCAAGTAAAAATGTAGGAATGTGAAAGGAAATATTCAGTGCAACAAAAGGTGATAACTGCCTCACATGTATATGAAGACAAGGAAATAAGACACTGCAGTGGATCACTGAATATAAAATGTAGGCCTAGTCTACATGTAGTCCTAGTCTACATGTAGGCTAGTTATTTACAAGTGGGCCTTTACTTGTAGACTAAAACATTTATGATGCGCGCCCAATGTCACCCTGTTAGGCAACAGTCGAGTTTGTCAATAACAACATGCGAATAGACCGCCTACTTTTGGGAATTTTCAGTATTACAGAGTAGGCTAATATAATGTTAACTATAACTGGTTTGATCCAGTTTGAGGACTGTGTATGCTATGTGCATAATCGGTAAACATTTTACAAAAAATGTACATCATAGAGTCACTCCAGTCACAGAAGTGGGACTGGATATCTAGAGCTAATATAAGAAATGTTAATAAAAGCTTATATGCTGGTCAATTAATTGTCCTCCAATTAGTACACTTGGACTTGTGGCAGCAGCTGGCAGCCGCTGTTCACATGGTTTAAAACCTTCTGTTTGAGCTGTGCCACCTGTTCCCTCAGGGCACTGGCCGTGGAGGCCAGGTCCGTATTCTGAGTTTTCAGCCCCTTCACTTTATCCTCGAGTCTTGATATCCTCTCCAGTTTCCTTTTCCTGCACTTGGACGCAGCTATTCGATTCCGCAGCTTTTTCCTCTCGGCTTTGATGCGCTCCTGTGTGTCCATGTTGATCGGTGACAGGGGTGGACTGTCGCCAAAGCAGTGCACGTCGGGGACCGTCTGGGGTTCATCCTTCAGCTGCTGCAGCCTGGCGAGGGCCTGCGCCTGAGCACCGCCCAGGTGATGCCCCGGAGGAGGCGGAGGTAGTGGGAAAGGAACTGTCTCCGTGTTGTAGTTAACCGTGGTACCCAGAAGGCCGATGTCATAACTGTTGAGGTTCGTGTACACGGGGAGGTCCGGGTGCAAGGTGACAGGCACCAGGTTCGAGCTCAGATCCAGACTCAGACTGTTCGTTTGCGCACACGTTATCCCGTTCAGCTGGTTCTGTTTGTGCAAGTCCTCCAGAGCCTTCACGAAGCCCTCGGCGAACTCCTGCTCGTCGCTTACCGACTTCGGGTAGAGGAACTGGGACGGCGTCGTGGTGACCATCCCGTTGGACTGGATGATGAGTCTCTCCAGCTCCGGGGAGGCCAGCTTCAGCAGACCCAGGTCCGGTGAGTTCACTATGCTCTCCGCGTCGCGTAAATGTGGCTTCAAGTTGGAGGCATCCACCAGGTTTAAATTCATATCCTTCTTCATCATATTTCGGTAAAACGTCTTTATTTAGATGAAAACACCCAGCACACCTTCTTCAAGAAGACTGGTATCCAAGAGTCCATAACCTTTCAAACGAGGAAATGCGCAGGCATGCCATAAGGCAAAAATACTGTAATAGTCTCAATCCCCTCTCTCCAATTTGGCTGTGAAAACGTTTGACCCACCCCCTTCCGTTAAAAGAACATTATTTTCGTTTTCCTCAATAAACAATAATAGTTAATGGGCAACAATCGATAGTCTATTGTTCCGGCCGAGCGGTAGAAGTTTCTATGCGCGCGTTTGCGCTCTGCGCCTTCCCTTTTCTCTGCGCCTTCATTCCATTATGTCACTTCAGAGCACGCAGATTGGACAGAAATGACGTTTTCCCCTCTTTTATTTGAATAAGGGGACGTACTAACCCCGTTTCCATGGAGAGGGCGTATAAACGGCAAACAGTGCGGTGCATTGTGGTTTGATGTCATAGCGCACCCTGGGTAGGGGCTGGGGGGTGGGGGGGTGAAGTTGTTTTGTTCCCTCAGCCCTACTATTTTGTCTTTGTACAGAAACACAAGCAACTTAAGATCTAAGGAAAAGGGTAATTTATGCTGTTAGAGTAACCCAGTTGCTGTAGCGTTGTGAGAGCTGTGTTATGTAGCCTATAGACTACATGTTGTGTAACTTGTTACATCAGGTCACATGATGGCAACATTGTCTTGGATGACTTGTATTCAGAGAGTCCAAGGATTGTTTGGGGTTATCTGAGTTCAACTCACCATGTCTATAACACCCGCTGGCTGCCTTATACTCTATTCCACGTCTATCACACTGATGAAAGTGGAACAAGATTTCCCTTCAGCAGTTCTGATGACACACACACACACACACACACACACACACACACACACGCACACACACACACACACACACACACACCAGAAAACCAGTAGGCCTACCTCATCTCGCCATCTCTGCTGCATCTTCACATTGTTCCTGAGTAAACTTCCTTTTTAGCCAAACACTCTTGGTTTCCACCTGTGCTGATTCCCTCAGTAGGTGACAGGTGTGGTTCCAGGTGACAGGTGTGGTTCCAGGTGACAGGTGTGGTTCCAGGTGACAGGTGTGGTTCCAGGTGACAGTTGTGGTTCCATAATGGTCCCCAGAGGTCCCGTCTCCAGGAAGGACACGTGATTTAAGGGATGAATCTCATCTGAGCATCGCTACTCACATTCATCATCCTACAAACCAACACCATCAACATTCAAGTCATTTCCTTGCAAGATGATCATATGGAATAAATATATTCGAGGGTTACTCAGGAGGGGCGAGGGTTACTCAGGAGGGGAGAGGGTTACTCAGGGGGGGCCAGGGTTACTCAGGGGGGGCCAGGGTTACTCTGGGGAGGCGAGGGTTACTCTGGGGGGGAGAGGGTTACTCAGGGAAGGCGAGGGTTACTCTGGGGAGGCGAGGGTTACTCAGGAGGGGCGAGGGTTACTCAGGGGGGGCCAGGGTTACTCAGGAGGGACGAGGGTTACTCAGGGGAAGGCGAGGGTTACTCTGGGGAGGCGAGGGTTACTCAGGGGGGGCCAGGGTTACTCAGGAGGGACGAGGGTTACTCAGGGGAAGGCGAGGGTTACTCTGGGGAGGCGAGGGTTACTCAGGGGGGGCCAGGGTTACTCTGGAGGGGCGAGGGTTACTCTGGGAAGGCGAGGGTTACTCTGGGGGGGCGAGGGTTACTCAGGGAAGGCAGGGGTTATTCGGGGGAGGCGTGTGCGTCACATCGCTGCAAAGCATCGTGGGGGCGGAGCGCGTCCGCCTGTGATGTCAGAGCTGAGAGAGATCTCAGGGCGGCAGAAGGGGAGGGAAGATGGAGGGGGCTGAGCAGGAGAGATATTTCTGTCAGAAAGGCAGAATATGAGAGAAGCGAGTGTGGGGGGGGTTGTGTGTTGAGAGAGAGTGTGGGGGTTGTGTGTTGAGAGAGAGTGTGGGGGTGGTCGGCTGAGAGAGAACAAGCAGGAGAGGGAAGATAAGAGATACACTAGAAACAACAGTGCTTTTTTCAGTGCAGTGCCTTGAATATTTCAATGCAATATGAAAAAGGCAGCCTTATTGTAATCTCCTGTAATTATGCTGCTAGCTTTAACAGACAATAAGGCATATGATATACAGATACATGCTCTAATGATAATACATGTACAATGCACATCAGTCTAATAATTCCTTCATAAGCACAGTAGGCCTTGGCTGGTGAGACCATCCCGATGTCGCAAGCTCACATTGTTACGCAAATCCGTCTGGATACTCTCCATAAAGAACATTTTGAGCCCGATCGGAAAATGATCTCACCATCCGCATTGGTTCTGATGAATTTGATACAATATCAAATCTGTACCTACGCTGCAATTATGTAACCGAAGGCAATTTAAGGAAACCTACGGTAAAGTTGGAATGTAACAGCGACAAACGAACGAATAGGCCGCAGATTAAAGGTGCATATCTACCCAGCGCTGCAAGTCACAGCACAGCGGGCTACAGGTGAGGAATGTGAGACGCCGGCCGGGTTCTTGAACCCCTTCCGCCAACGCCAGGGCGCGGGGAATGAATAGCTCTACTGTGCACCGGCGTTGAGCAACCTGTCATTGGGACACGGCACACCTGAAGCGTCCCAGGTGATTAATGGCCCAGGTTGGAACGCTTTCGAAGGTTGACCAAGGCCGCGGGAGGAGGGAATCGCTCTTCATTAAAACTACTACCAAAATACCTAAAACGACAGAAGCGAAAGGATCCACAGAAATTAGGAAATATTTCTCAAAAATATTCATCGTTGTTCAAATGCAAGTCTCTTCACACAGTGATGCAGCATCCCACCGTCATACAAGTGTTGTCTAGCTCTATCTTACAGGCCTCATTCAGTATGCTATATCACTATGTGTTTTCTATCTACTCTATACCTCTCTGTAGACCTCATTCAGTATGCTATATCACTATGTGTTTTCTATCTACTCTATATCTTACAGACCTCATTTAGTATGCTATATCACTATGTGTTTTCTATCTACTCTATACCTCTCTGTAGACCTCATTCAGTATGCTATATCACTGTGTTTTCTATCTACTCTATACCTCTCTGTAGACCTCATTCAGTATGCTATATCACTATGTGTTTTCTATCTACTCTATATCTCTCTGTAGACCTCATTCAGTATGCTATATCACTATGTGTTTTCTATCTACTCTATATCTCTCTGTAGACCTCATTCAGTATGCTATATCACTATGTTTTCTATCTACTATATACTTTACTGTAGACCTCATTCAGTATGCTATATCACTATGTGTTTTCTATCTACTCTATATCTTACAGACCTCATTCAGTATGCTATATCACTATGAGTTTTCTATCTATACACGTACCCGTACCTTACTGTAGGCCTCATTAGCTCCGCCCCCGTGACAGCGCAGGGAAAGAGGTCATGTTTTAAGTAAAAAGGTCATGTTTTGTGTGTTGGCCATTCACCTCCATTCATTTTATGGACTAGGAATACGCAAAAACTACCAGACCGCTTTTCATGAAACTCGGTGGAGGGGTGTAGCATGGGCCAATTTAGAACCCATTCAATTTAGAACCCATTCAATTTAGAACCCATTCAATTTAGAACCCATTCAATTTAGAACCCATTCAATTTTGGCATGCGCAGAGCCATGAAATGCATTCAGGGGCGGAGGTCTGTGCTCTCTGAGCACCAGTTCTAGTTCAGGATGCTGTATCAGTAGTTATGCTACTTGGGTGTGAGTGACTGGAGGAGGGAAGCTGTTTCATCCACCTCTGTTCCTGGGATACGTCTAAAACCCGTGACGTACTTTCAAGGTGTAGGTGAGATTCCACACGCACAGAGAAGGGGGGAATTCCTCTGCGTGTGTGTGTGTGTGTGTGTGTGTGTGTGTGTGTGTGTGTGTGTGTGTGTGTGTGTGTGTGTGTGTGTGTGTGTGTGTGTGGCGAGGGTTACACTAGTTTCATAAAAAGCTTGACATCCTTTCATAAACCACACCACCTACACACGCTCTCACTAGCGTCTCCTCACACACCGAAGCCACAAACCTTGACTGAACCTACACAGCGTTGGTTCTGATGTTGATGAGGAGATACAGCTGCTGTATGTATTACTGTCCAGAACTGGAAATTAATCAAATTTTTTGATTCGGTTTTATTACAACATTATTTGATAATAAGTACATGCATACAACCAGCTCTTCAAAAGTCCCCAGATCATATCGATATCCTCAGAAATGACATAAGGAAATAGAAATAAGCACTCTTTGGAAAAAAGATAATAATGGAGAAAAAACATAAATAATAATAATGTCATCCATGTACATTGGTGAAAGAAGCTACCTGATTCTAGCGTTGACTTTCACAGAGCACCCCAAGGAAATCTGAAACACAGCAGCACATAATAGGCCAGGGTGCTGTGTCTGGGTGCTGTGACTGGGTGCTGTGTCTGGGTGCTGTGTCTGGGTGCTGTGTCTGGGTGCTGTGTCTGGGTGCTGTGTCTGGGTGCTGTGACTGGGTGTCTGGGTGCTGTGACTGGGTGTCTGGGTGCTGTGCTGTGACTGGGTGCTGTGTCTGGGTGTCTGGGTGCTGTGCTGTGACTGGGTGCTGTGACTGGGTGTCTGGGTGCTGTGCTGTGACTGGGTGCTGTGTCTGGGTGTCTGGGTGCTGTGTCTGGGTGTCTGGGTGCTGTGCTGTGACTGGGTGCTGTGTCTGGGTGTCTGGGTGCTGTGTCTGGGTGTCTGGGTGCTGTGTCTGGGTGCTGTGTCTGGGTGCTGTGTCTGGGTGCTGTGTCTGGGTGCTGTGCTGTGTGTCTGGGTGCTGTGTCTGGGTGCTGTGTCTGGGTGCTGTGTCTGGGTGCTGTGTGTCTGGGTGTCTGGGTGCTGTGCTGTGTCTGGGTGTCTGGGTGTCTGGGTGCTGTGTCTGGGTGCTGTGTCTGGGTGCTGTGTCTGGGTGTCTGGGTGCTGTGTCTGGGTGCTGTGTCTGGGTGCTGTGTCTGGGTGCTGTGCTGTGCTGTGTCTGGGTGCTGTGCTCATGACCAAGGCAGGGACACAGTGGTACAGGAGGCCGTATTCTCTCTCCATATTCAACCAAAGAAGCCTCAAATCACTGCAGTGAATTAAGCTTGGAAGGAATGTTGTTGTGGTTCAGACGAAGTTGCTTTCTGTGCCAAAAACAATGCTTATTCAACACACCCCTTTCATTCTGTCACAATGAACAGGCGAGGCCATCAACTGATGCCAATTTGATAAAACATGAAGAACTCCCTAGATTTGGAACAGAAGATTCATCTTACAAACACATGAATGAGATTGAGATTGAGATTGAGATTGAGAGGTGGCAATCTGAGTTCAATCAAGCAACGTCAAAATAAAAGCTGACAGTCTCAAAAGTAGGCAGGAAAGATTTTCACAGATGTTATTCTTACATGTGAACATACTGGGAACACGTGAACATACATGTCACATGACAAAGACACATTTTTATTTTATTTTTAATTGTACCTTTATTTAACCGGGCAGAATCAATTAAGAACAACTTCTTATTTACAATGATGGCCTGGCTTGGGGCCCCAACCGGAATAAAACACATAATAAATGCACAAACTAACACTTAGGACAACTGTGCAACAAATATACAAATATCAGCAAACACAGACATTCTTCCAAAGCAGCAGAGGAGGAATAATATCAGCCTATTTAACTTTCACCAAAATGATCAATGATAAATGATACGGTGAGAGAAAAGGTTCAAAAATAAATAATTTAAAAAACAAAGAATTCCCGGCAGCTTGCATCAGAGGCGGTTTCCATAGATACACGGAGAAGCCGGTGTATTTGTGTCCTGAGGTAAAAATAGGGATGACGCCCAGAGTCCCGCGTCAGCACAGAGCACCAGCATCAGCAGAGAGGGGCCATCTGTCGCCATGGCAACACCGACAGGCAGAGTGACGCAGGCGAGAATCGTAAGAGAGGGAGAGAGAGAGAGAGAGAGGGAGGGAGGGAGAGAAGGAGGGAGAGAGGGAGAGAGAGAGAGAGGGAGAGAAGGAGGGAGAGGGAGAGAGGGAGAGAGAGAGGGAGGGAGAGAAGGAGGGAGAGAGAGAGAGAGAGAGAGAGAGAGGGAGGGATGGAGGGAGAGAGGGAGGGGGAGAGAGAGAGAGGGAGTGAAGGAGGAAGAGAGAGAGAGGGAGAGAGAGAGAAGGAGGGAGGGAGAGAGAGAGGGAGTGATTAGATGCAGGGGTGAGAGTGTGTGTGTGTGTGTGTGTGTGTGTAGGGGGGGAGGATGTATGAGTGGAAGAGACAGAGAGAGTGGAGGAGGAGGAGGACATAAATCCAGAAGTGTAGTTCAGAGATGACACACACACACACCACACACACACACACACACCACACACACACACACACCACACACACACACACACACACACACACATGCATAGTCAAAGCCAGTTGTCCCAGTAACATTTCATCTCAGCCATTGCTGCAGATCTGATTTGATTTGTACTTCCCCTGAGCTACGGCTTGAGATGCAGAATCCTCTAGAATGTTTTCCCTCCGCCCGCCATCGCAGCCTGTTCTGATGGTACAGTACAGAATCCTCTAGAATGTTTTCCCTCCGCCCGCCATCGCAGCCTGTTCTGATGGTACAGTACAGAATCCTCTAGAATGTTTTCCCTCCGCCCGCCATCGCAGCCTGTTCTGATGGTACAGTACAGAATCCTCTAGAATGTTTCCCCTCCGCCCGCCATCGCAGCCTGTCCTGATGGTACAGTACAGAACGCTCTAGAACGTTTTCCCTCCGCCCGGATCGAGCCTGTTCTGATGGTACAGTACAGAACGTAGTCATGAGGAAATCATTCTCTCCAGAGAGCTGCTTCCTCTGCCAGAACAAACGTCTTCATCTTACAGCAATACAGTGAGCTCTGGTTTGAAGAGGTTGAGAATCATTATAGCTATATGATCTGATACTGTACAGAATATTACCCATATCATGTGATACTGTATGGAGGTATATCAATGGAAAACTACATTCATACTACAATTCTTATCACATATTAAGAAGCAGTATGCTCAGTAAAATAGAACTTTGCTTACTGACATGCAACCAACAATCCATCATCTGAGTTTGGTTTGTTTGGGCATGTGCTGTTTCATAACTTTACCATCCCCTTGAGGGCCTTTCAGAAGTCATTGTTAATACGAAGGAATAACTAATCTCTCTCAACCACATATTGGCTGCATATAACAGTACAATGAGCCTAAATTCAAACTAGACCATCGTCTTAGAGCTCATAACTGTAAATGCAAGGATTCTGGAGCAATGTTACTGGAGCAATGTTAGTTTTAAACTTTATATATAACAGTTTTTTATTATGGAACCTATTCACTTTTCAGCTAGCAGTAATAAAGGGTTGTGATTGGAATTTTCCAGATCAGAAGCAGACAGTGGGTATTCAGAAACCTGCCCTTAAGCCGGGGAGTCATTTAAACAGCCCAACAGAAAATGGCATCAGGCTATGTTATAGAAAATGTTTATTTTGCTTAATCTCAGGAAACACATGCACACGCATACACACACACACACACGCACGTACGCACACACGCACACACACACACACACACGCACACGCGCACACACACACACACACACACACACACACACACACACACACACACACACACTTAAGCTTTATCATTCATTAAACTAACATCACAACCTCACAATCAAGGTCTATCCAAACAAGAACGAATGCCAGCAAAGCCAGAAAAAGAAGCCCATTAGCTCACAACGTCAGTTAACCCTTTTAACCCTGAAAGTACAGTGACAACATTTTGAATATTAATTGGATTTTCCCTATAATACTAGAAAGCGCAGTTTCTCAGCTTTCAGCAAGTGTTGGAGTGAGGAATTTTTTTGATTTGTTAGATATTTTTTTTAATATTATTAAATATTTGTTATTTTTAAAATGTTGCCGGTGACGTGGTCGTATCGAAAGGGTTAATGGAATTCTTCACGGGGTCCTGAATGTGCTGTTAAAAACAGAACATTTCAACTACATGTGGGGAAAGGCTAGAAGGCTTTTCTTATGGCAGAGCTCCAAGAATCTAGAACATTCTGCTCATTTTATTTCGCCATCTGAGAGCTTCATAACTTTTTAAAAGTCACTGCTTTAAAAAACATAGAGTAACTCACTGCTTTAAGAGCTATTATAGGCTACATTTGTATCGCAACATTTATAGGACGCTAAACCAATACTCAAGTTTAATTATGCCATATTTTGGCATACTTTAGGACATATCCTTGATTTAAAGTTTATGTCCCTCTATAAACTTATAGAAATATAGAAATGTTTTGAGTTGTTTCTGAGGTACTGTATCTGAACCAAACTGATGATCAATCATTGGAGTTGAAAGTGACAGGAAGTGTCCTTATGAGGACCTGAATGGAACCACAGTAAGAACATTCCTGCATCACACAATCATAAATCACAAAAGCTTTTCAGAGGACATAAGACTTTATGAATTAAAGATTGATGATGACTGACTGCCAACCCAACGTTCAAACTGCTGTTTACCCCTCAGAAGTGCAAGGACATGTATATACCTTTTCAATTCAAAATGTACGGGCTTGTATGCCTCCGTGGAACTGATTCAACAAAGGCCTTTTATATTTTCTGCAACATCTGCATGTAATAGCCTGCAAAATGAACTGAAACTTGCAGTATGATCACTCATTGATCAACCCTGGAATTGAGCAGCCCTGGAAGGCATGGTGAAATCTATTGATACGTGTAATTGTTTTAATTGAAATAGGATTATATGGCTTCCCTGCACTTTTACTGTAGGCCTATGGCACTTTTGAGTTGATCTATTGTTTTTAATGCGAGTGTGCAGCCTACTGTATGAAACTGTTTGTACAGCTGCCAGGTCACTCTGGAAAAAAAAAAAAAAATTCTCATGAGTGTAAAAATAAATGTTAATGAAAAGTAACTCTTACTTGGTTGTTTTTCTTACAGGTCTCAGGGGAGGGGGCAGGTGTGTGGTGGTTGCGTGGGGGTGTGGGGTCGGCAGGGGACCCTGTGACAACCCTGATTCCAGTTCACTGGCGTTGTCCTGGCTACTCTCTGTTAACCGCTTGGTCTGTTTGGAATGCTCTCAAAAATCATTATTAATCATATTAATAAAGTTATGTGAAAACTGTGGGCGCCTGGTCTTAAACAAGCACCCCCTGACCACAGATGCTAAAATTACTGGATAGATGTCGACTAATCTGGCAGTCCCAATCCCCTAATCCCAATCTGAACCACGATGGTAGTAGGCGTTGGGTAAAGTGAAACAGTCCATGAGGAGCTTCTCAATGATGACACCTTGTGACTTGTTAAGGGAACTCTTCTTGTGTGTGTATTGTGAAGTCTTACCTCATTTTATAGTTCACCAAGGTGGTATAACCAAAAAGAACTAGTCTTATAAATATCTCAATCATTTAGGTACAAAGTCATAAAGAAAATGTATTTTATTCTCATGTCTTCTCAATCTCTTGTACATAAATTACAACATTGTATTGATATACAAAATAAAACAAACCTAACACCAAGGATAATGAATTTCTGATCGCAAGACAAAGAGAAAACATTTTCGGAGATTCTTCCATTACAAACTATCAACTTAAGTCTCCTAATTCAAATGACATCAAATGTGTACATAGATAACCGCATACCAATGATTTACATTATACTGAAAACGCGGGGCAGTAAAAACAAAATGGTTCTCAAGACATAAAACAAAAAACCAAGGTATGGATAAAAAAATAATTTTCTTTCAAATTGGGGAACAAATGCATTTGTTCAGGATGTGACACAAAACAATGCAGGCATCAACTTGAACTCAGATAAAACAAAGGGTTTTGACAAACTGTAAATGAAATAGATGTTTTACCTGCATGCCCTACAAATGGCTCCGACTGTATGAATTTACAACGAAGAAGGGGCCTTCACACCTCATAATGATGGCGGCCATCTTGTGTGGATGACCGTTACTCACGGAACATACTGTTACTCTGTTACCCAGTGTTCAGTCTCTGCCGTGGTGTTCAGTGACGGTGCTCAGTGCTGGTTCTTGACACCCTGAGGTTTCCCGGGCTTCTTGTCCTGCTGCTGCTGCTGCTGCTGCTGTGGCCCTCTGCCCCCCGCGCCCGGCATCCCCCTGCCACGCCCGCCGAACAGACCTACACACACCACAGGGGGGACAAACACGTTTCACCGTCTGTTTGACTACCATGTTACTTTACTTCATTGCGATCAAGGTTCTCCTGGTCTGTGACATGAAGGCGATGTCATACTCTTTTGACTAATGATTCCATAGAGGGAGTCTTACAAACAGCTGGGATAATGGTAAATGGACTGCACTTATATTGCGCTTTTCCACTCAAAGCGCTTTACAATGGCCTCTCATTCACACACACATTCAAGGTGCTAACCTGCTCATTGAGAGCAATTTTGGGGTTAGGTGTCTTGCTCAAGGACACTTTGACATGTGGACAGTCGGAGCTGGGATTCGAACCGCTGACCCTTCGATCATTGAACGACCCGCTCTACCAACTGAGCTACAGCCGCCCCCTGCCCCTAATGTACTTGGTACACTACAAGTCAAACAGTTGCGAGACTGAAATCCCCAAAGCAGTTACATTGGGAATAAATTGGTTGAATACAAGCTCCATGTTGCATTATAGATATTTAAATCCCGTCCCAGTGATTGGATGACCCTGATGCATTCCATGGCATGGGGGCGTGTCTTACCTCTTCCGGCTCCGCCCCCGCGACCCTTGCCCTGCTGCTTGTTCTGCTGCATGCCGCCGCGGCCGCGCCCCTTGGACACCACCTCCTCCTTCACCATGTCGATGATCTCATCGGGGATGCGCAGGTACTTGATGGTGCTCCCTCTGATGTAGCACTCAGGCATCCGCCAAAACTTATCTCCATCCTACAAACATGGCGGGGGATGGATGAGTCAGACCTAAACTACAAACATGGCAGGGACTGGATGAGTCAGATGTAAACTACAAACATGGCAGGGGATGGATGAGTCAGTCGTAAACTACAAACATGGCAGGGACTGGATGAGTCAGATGTAAACTACAAACATGGCGGGAGATGGATGAGTCAGACAAACTACAAACATGGCGGGAGATGGATGAGTCAGACAAACTACAAACATGGCAGGGGATGGATGAGTCAGACGTAAACTACAAACATGGCAGGGGATGGATGAGTCAGACGTAAACTACAAACATGGCAGGGGATGGATGAGTCAGATGTAAACTACAAACATGGCAGGGGATGGATGAGTCAGACGTAAGGCCAAGGACTTTACCCTTGAAGTGCAGATGACTTCTCTCAAGTTGATGTTCATCCAGTTGTCACAGCTGACCAAATGACCATTGTATGTCTCTCCGTTTTTCAGTTCCACCAGCTGAGGAGGACAAAGGAAACAAGTTGAAAGTCTGCATCACTAATGGCCCTTGATTAAAAAAAAACTGAGACTGGACTAGCTATCACTAGCTAATAGTGACACATACTGGATCCAAGCTTTTCTGAGCTGGCTATCTGACTAGCAATACCTCTTCATCTGGTGTCGGTGACGATTCGTTCTGGTCAAAATCATATGAGCTTCCTCTCTCTCTCTCTCTGACTTTCCTGGTGTCAGTTTGGCCAAATGGCTGTCAAGTTTCAGTGTAATACATGTTTCAAAATAAATAGAGTATTCTTTTAAGGAACAAGATTGCATCTGCGTCTCATAACGTGGCTAGCGTGGATAGTAAATTGACTACGGAGACACAGACACAGAGAGAAGACAGAGCGAGAGAGAGAGAGAGAGAGAGAGAGAGAGAGAGAGAGAGAGAGAGAGAGAGAGAGAGCTCACATGATTTTGACCAGAACTAATCATTCATTCCCCGACACCAGAAGGAGAGGTATTGCTTATAGTCACCCCAGAAAAGCTGGGACTCTATGTGCAGCACCAGCTAGTGATGGATCATTATTAATGAAGCATTACCATGGGATGGTTCTGGGCAGTCTTCAACAGGGAGAGGGGTAGCTGTGGATTAATAAAAATAATAAACTTTATTTGTACAGCACCTTTCATACAAACAAATGCAGCTCAAAGTGCTTTACAACAGACTATGCATGCAAGGAGTGCTTCGCATAAAAATAGACATAATATATAAACCAAAAGAGGATAATAAAATGGAAGATAGATCCTTTGTTCTGTTATATCTGACACCATCTAGATGAAGTGGCCTATAGCTCCCTTTGAGCTACCTTGTATGATCCAAACCTGTTGATTGAGTATTGATCTATTGATTGAAATAAAGCTTTGATTGATTGATTGATTGATTGATCCGCGTATTTAAACAATCACCGGCTTTTCACAATGCACTCACAAATCACTCACGAGTACCTTTGACTACTACTAGTGCTGTCTACTGCACTGTAACTTTTATTCCTGTATTCTATTTGTCCTGCTTTTTGTTTAAATGTCTATAATGACTTGCTTTTTGTTTTAATGCTTTTAATTTGTCCTGCCTTTTGTTTTAAATGTCTATAATGTCTTGCTTTTTGTTTTAATGCTTTTAATGTCTCATGTAAAGCACCTTGAATTGCCCTGTGGCTGAAATGTGCTATATAAATAAACTTGCCTTGCCTTTGATATCAGATTGACAGTCACAATTAGACAGTTAGACAATTAGACAATTAGACAGTTAGACAATTAGACAGTTAGACAATTAGACAGCCTGTAATCTTAGATATCTAACCAACAATGAATGCATTGCCTTTTAGCAGAGTCAGCTATCAAACATGTACTATGAACATGCAAGTGGCTCGTTTGCTTTGGTGTAACGTTATGGGTACACTTGCTGTGTGATCTAGCTATTTAACTTCATACTTGTAGTTAGCTAATCGTTTACGTTCACCTTACGTTTAAAGCTAGCTAATGCTAATGCTAGTGCTAGTGCTAATGCTAATGCTAGTGTTAATGCTAATGCTAGTGCTAGTGCTAATGCTAATGCTAGTGCTAATGCTAGTGCTAATGCTAGTGTTAGTGCTAATGCTAGTGCTAATGCTAATGCTAATGCTAGTGCTAATGCTAGTGCTAGTGCTGGTGCTAGTTAGCTTAGCTAGTGCACAGGCACAGCACGTTTGTGAGTTAGCTTAGCTAGCAAGCCATCTACGTCCCCGTACCCAGGGCTCCACACACCATAGCAGTGTAGATAACTTATTGAAATAAATACATAAATGAATATTTACCATTATAGCTGAGGAATTGTTTCACAAACTAGAACAACAGTTAGCTCGCCGTTTGCCTCGCGCTTGGCCTGTCTCGTCTCTACGCACACGTCATCAACTATGGGCCAATCAGGTGACAGTATGGGAAGGGGGTGGGCGGGACATCCGGCTTTGCGGTTTCCCAACTATGGCCAATCAGGTGACAGTATGGGAAGGGGGTGGGCGGGACATCCGGCTTAGCGGTTTCCCACAAAGGAAGAAGAAGAAATGTGAGTCAAATTTCCAGCTTCGGAGCAGAAGTGTTGCAGGTGTGTGTGTGTGTGTGTGTGTGTGTGTGTGTGTGTGTGTGTGTGTGTGTGTGTGTGTGTGTGTGTGTGTGTGTGTGTGTAAGTAGAGTGAGACTGTGCGAGTGTGTAAGTAGAGTGAGACTGTGTGTGTGTGTGTGTGTGTGTGTGTGTGTGTGTGTGTGTGTGTGTGTGTGTGTGTGTGTGTGTGGACGCCTTCCTGTGAACTTATCAGCTGGGAAAACAAGCCCAGCCTTGAACAGACGAAGCATTTATTGTCTAGAATAACACAAAAAGTGTGTTTTAACTGGAGAAGATGAACAACAGTAAGCGGACTGTTGTTGTAACAGGTAGGAATACAATATGTTTCTTTCCTGCTTGGACTATCTAGCAAGATATTAGATCAGTTTTTCTCGTTCTTTGCGAACAAAGATTAGCGTTCGACTTTGTAAAGCAACAGACATTCAAATGTCTAGTAAGTCTATTATTACTTATACTCTGGCTTTTTAGTAAACATGTTTGTTTTGGCAATGTGGTATTCATAATATTACTAAGGAACAAAAGTCATGATAGATAACGATTTACGTTAGATAACAATACTTAAGAAAACCCGTGTCATTTTAACCCGAAAACAGTCTATATTTCCTGCTTAATAAGCAGATTGTTTGTATTAATTCCTGTAAACGGTCATTTCTGTCCAAATATGGTACTTTCCTTGAACTTAAAAAGACACTTCCGTAAAAACCAGTAAACTTCTAGTCCCCTTCAGACTCAAAGCCCTGGTGAGGACTGTGGTTAGTGGGATAAAATATGTGCAGATTGCCTGGGAAAAGAGGCTTCACAAAAGAACTTGCTGGCAGCTGTCGACCCTCTCGCCCCCTGTCACCCATGGATATATTAAGATGGCTTCACCTCCTTCACACAGACCCCCGAGGGAACAGACCTCCAATCATTCCTCAAGGATACAACATGTTATCATAACATCTAAGCCTCAATCACATGTAACACATACATAGCAATATTTTTGTGGGGGCTGTATATTTTGAATTATTGTCACACATTTATTATTTAATAGTTAGGTGTCCTTAACAGTTATTCAACACAGTTGAAACACAGATATGTGAATGCACAAGCTTATAAGTACTTTATACATAGACACATTTTTAGGGAACACGAAAAAAGTCGTTTGAGTTTCTCACCTTGAGCAAATCTATTTTCAGGGTTCGGGCCGTTTGGGGAGCACACAGTCAACGCCAGCTGGGTAGCAGTAAAGGTACGGATAGCCTACTGTAGTTTCAATCCAGAAAATGAATTGCTTGTCTTTGTCAGACCCGTGCAAACTTTACATTTTCTGAGCTCACATGATCAGGATGGTGAAGCCAGGCGATTCCACAACAGCATATAACAAGTCTTTGAGATAAAGCCAGTAGCATTCTTGAAAAACAGACCTCTGACAGTAGCTAATCGATTGCCTAGTGCGTTGCACTATTTAGTTGAAAACATTAATTGTCATCAGAGCACAACTCCATCTCCCATAGTGACTTGACTTGACATGAAATGACATGACGAATAAGCCACAGTCATATGGCTCCTTTAGCCTCCCATGTAATGGATTGAGAGAGGTTGAAAGGGACAGACGTGGTGCTTGGGGTCTGTATCGGGATATTGGACAGGCACAATGGTTGTCAGGGTGTCTAGACAGACTTGATAAGGATATTAAAATCAAACAATGGGCTTCTTTGTGTCAGGGTCACGGACGTGGTCAAACAGCCCTCTGTTCGATATTAATGGTGGCCTGTGGGCTGTGGCCAGTTGTCCTGTGTGTGTGTGTGTGTGTGTGTGTGTGTGAGTGTGTGGGAGGGGAGGGGGGTTAGGGAGCTAGTTGTTGGTTTGTCTCTTGCTGTCTTCTGTTCATTTTTTTTTGAGATAGAGAGGGATTGAATGGAAGAAGAGAACAGCATGGTGCAACGTGTGATGAAGTCTGTTCTCTGTGACGAAACAGGATTAGGCTACGTAAACATCTGCCTATTTCAACAGCACTCGGCATCACTTACCCAAGCAATATAACGCTTTCCACCATCAATTATCTCTACACAATTATTTTATTTTGAGTAGTTTTGCCTGTTTTTGGCTCTCAAAGGAACTGAAGAAGCTGGGCTTGGGCCATGACATAGACCTCCATGTGTATGAGATGCCTGTGGAGTATGAGAAGGTCCAGACTTTGGTTCCTTCACTATGGAAACAGTATCATCCACAAGTGAGAAAACATCATCTTACTTATTTCCTGGACCTAAGTCCTTTAATTTTATGTGACCTGTGTTATTTAATGCTGTGTTAATGCTATTTATTTTTCTTTTATCTTCGGAAACAGTTAGTTGTTCATGTTGGCGTGTCTGGAATGGCTACCACGGTGACATTGGAGAAGTGTGGCCATAACCACGGCTACAAGGGTCTGGACAACAGAAGCTTCTGTCCTGATTCCCAGTGTTGTGTAGTGGGAGGTCCTGACTGCATTAGCTCGGTCATTGACATGGAGTCTGTCTGCAAGAGAGTGACCGCCTCGGGCCTAGCAGTAGCAGTGTCCGTCTCCAAAGACGCAGGAAGGTAAACATCTTGCTGTTTGGTTGTGTTTGTATTTTGAAACGATTATGGCCATTTGTGCAGTCCGCCAGGGGATCAGTAAAGTACCTACTGCTAAGTACTAATACTACTACTACTACTACTACTACTACTATTACTACTACTACTACTATTACTACTACTACTACTACTACTACTACTACTACCATTACTACTACTACTACTACTATTACTACTACTACTACTATTACTACTACTATTACTACTACTACTACTACTACTACTACTACCATTACTACTACTACTACTATTACTATTACTACTATTACTACTACTACTATTACTACTACTACTACTACTACTACTACTACTACTACTATTACTATTACTACTACTACTACTACTACTACCACTACTACCACTACTACTACTACTACTACTACTACTATTACTACTACTACTACTACTACTACTACTACTACTACTACTACCAACTACTACTACTACTACTACTACTACTACTACTACTACTACTACTACTACTACTACTACTACTATTACTACTACTATTACTACTACTACTACTACTACTACTACTACCATTACTACTACTACTACTATTACTATTACTACTATTACTACTACTACTATTACTACTACTACTACTACTACTACTACCACTACTACCACTACTACTACTACTACTACTACTACTACTACTAACTACTACTACTACTACTACTACTACTACTACTATTACTACTACTACTACTACTACTAGGGATGTAATGTTATGAAAATTTCATACCACAATTTTAGTGACCAAAATTGCCGTGGTTATCAGTATTTTTTTTTAAAATATGCTGAAAATGCTCAATAAGTACTGATATATATATTTCAACAACTTTTATTTAAAGGGTTAAAACACACAAAACAAACACAAATAAGATAGGGAAAGCCAGGCCTCTCAACGGTTGAAAGGGCATCATGTCCTTTGCTATGTAACATGGAAGAGCTGAAGTGAGCTATTTGGCATTTTTGGATGTGGGTGCGTAAGAGTATCATTTCCTCTGAGGTGAAAACTGGGAATGACGCCAGACTGTGTGTCTATAGTAGCCTATTTACCCTGGTTATTCAAAGCACGGTAATCGAACGGTTTTAATGATAATTTATTTTGAAACGGTAATACGTATTGTCCAGAATTTTCACTGTGGTTTACCGTGAAACCGCTAACCGTTTCATCCCTAACTACTACTGCTACTACTAGAGTGATTCACTGATGAGCACTTTGAACATGAGTACGGCTTTACTAGAGTAATTGCTGAAGAAGAAATCTTTATTTGTCATGCAGCACACACACACACACACACACACACACACACACACACACACACACACACACACACACACACACACACACACGCTTTTTGGGGTCACAGATGAAATGTTCTCTGCTCTTCACCCTTGCTGAAGTAATCATAGATCTTCTACATGGCTGTATGAGCAGAGTATTTGAAAGTTTCTTTTCTTTCATTTTGACATTTTGTTTTAGGTACCGTTTACTCACATGATATAAAGTAAGGACAGTGTCTGCAGTCCAAAAAGAGACCCCGCCTCCTCTTGCATGGCTTCTCTCTCTCAATCAATCAAAGCTTTATTTGTATAGCGCATTTCATACCCAGAGGCAACACAATGCGCTTTACAGAGAACATCTGTTGGGTTTACAATGTTTGGGAAATTAACTGTCCCTGTTACAATTTCTTATGGAAACAGAGGATTCTCCATCATAGTTTGCTGGAAAAATCATAGCACACTATTCAAACATACCACAACCCCAACAAACGCAGATTGAGAAAGTTTAATCGTGAGAAAACCGATTCCAGCAGACGCCAACAGGCACCGCACACCAACCCAACCGATCCCAACAACTGTTGGCTGTTTGTTGGCGTTCATCGGGGTCGTGTGAATTGGCCTTAAGCCGTCTCGTCTTAACGTTTCTCCTGACAGGTACCTGTGTGACTTCACCTACTACACCTCTCTGTATCTGAGCCACGGGCGCTCTGCCTTCGTGCACGTCCCGCCCCTCGGGAAGCCCTACCCTGCCGAGGACCTCGGCCGCGCCCTGCAGGCCATCATACAAGAGATGCTGGACCTGCCGGACCGAGCCCAGGACCAGATCCACTACCAGCATGTACACTAAGTGACCTTCTGAAGCCAACTAAGCCTCTACCCCCCCCCCCCCCCCCCCCACAATTGCACTTAAACCACAAGCAACCAAAGTACCCTGGTATCTTCAGCACACTCATTTCTCAACCGTTTACACTGTTTTTTGTGTCGTCCGGTCTTTTTGCTTCTCAGCGATGAACAATATTGATTCGGATGAGCAGAGCTGATCTAAGTGCTTAGTTTGGACCCACATCCTCTTAGACTTTGTTCTTCTGAGCACAAAGTCCTGTCACCTTTGTATAGTAGGACACTGAACTTGAATGACAGAAAAACATCGATTCATGTGGTGTATGCTTTTCACACAAATATCACAAATATTCGTATTTTTTACTGACGCTGCTCGGATGTGGCGCCCCAAACGTGTGCCTGATTAATATTGTTTATTATAGTGATTACTGGAATACTGTAGTTGAAGTCACGTTTGACTGTGTCAACTCCACATGGTTTGATGCCGTCTTTGTTCAAATGTCCTTTCTCTCTTTCACGTGTAAAGGGCTAGGCTTTATTCCAGGTTGTCATTTGTTGACTTTGTTTCTGGCATCAGCGTTGCCAGTAGAACCGCATACCTGTCACGTTTTGTCACGCGTTGCATTGAACATGCTGTACTCAAGACACACTTGAGATTTACCACATTGATCTTTTTTCTCTGGATTGATCCATGATTACAGTAATTAGTGTAAATGGTGCCGTCTTTAAGTGTCATTTTAGTGTGAAATAAGCTGCAAACATGCAGACACTGTTTACAGATTTTCTCATCAGCGTTGTTTCAATTGGTGTTTTTGAAAATGTGTTTCTTTCTTAGCATTGCAAAAGACCGATTTTGCAGTTTTATTATTAACGACTTATTGTTTCTTGAGTCTTTTTTTCTTCGTAAGAAGTTGTAATTTTGCCTTCTTTTACTAAGGTTATTAATATCGGGTTTGTATACGGGTTGGTTCTAAGTCTTATTTTTGAGTCTGGTGCCCGATTCTGACTGGAGGTTATAACCCCAAACATCAGCGCCTATGAGAGGTGGTTTGTAAGTATATTATATTTATCAATAAACAGCTTTATTCTGCCCACTTTACCAAATCTTTTATAGCTTGTTATACTAACCAAGGATTTAATTTGATTAAATGGGTGGGTTAGTCAGCCAAGTCAGAATTGGGCCCTTGACACTTGTGTAGCACTCTTTTCTTTTATCATGTTGTTGAGGTTTTTGTATGTTTAGTTTAGTGAAGTAAACACAAGTTTTTTGAGTTGGAATCCATTTTGTTTTTTTCTTCATCTCTCTGACTAGTGTACAGCTAAATGTGTCACATTGAATCATTCAGGGTCACAATGCTTCATCGGATGGATCTTGAAAGTGCCAAAACCTTTAAATTCTTAATGGACATTATATTCCATGGCTTTCTGTTGGTGTTTGTAAGTCATTATTTTCTTGGTGGGTTTATGACTTTTACACTGTATATCAGCATTTATTGTTCAACACTGTACATACTGTGCAGTATCTCTTGTTAAAGACAAGGCAGACAAGCTATCAGGAAAGAGCAGGTCTCAGATCAGATTTTGACAGATGTGATGTGTTATTTTGGCCTTTCTCTTTCATTTGTATTCACATGCAGCAGGACACATTGTTATTCATGTCCCAGGGTGTTTAAGCTCCCATGATGCTCTATTCCATTCCTCTCCAGACTTCCTCTAATATGACAGGAATAACAACTATAGATGAGGATATGCTTTCACCTATCCAGTCATTTTTAAATCAGAGGTCATATCAAGGGGGGAGCAGACGCATTCTAGAATATTCAAATGTATCCTCTGTGTAGTAACAATGTTTCAAAAGCTACAGTTCTGTTTGATCTTCTAGTGGCTCAATCACATGGCAGCATTATGTGTTATGGCCTGACTACATACTAGAGTGAAATATGATTAATAGGAATACATGATTATTTTTTGTCATATGTTGTCTCTTTCCATAGGAGACAGGAGAGCTGCTACTTTCCTGTACTGTACCTACATTACTAAGCTATTACCACAGGGGGATATTCAGGTGACCCCTGTACGTTAGTGCATGTGGCGTGTGTGCTGTACATTAGCATACATGTGTGTTTGCCTCCGTCACACATGTACCTGAGTCCACCAGCGGCCTGGCTCACCACCATTCATTTCTCCCATTGCCAAGTAGCCACATTTTGCTTTGTTCATAAAAAACTACGCTTGGTGTCTCAGTAAAAATGTAATCTATCCTACTCAGGAGCCAATCTACTTACTAAATCCACAGAGTTCGAAGCTTGAGGTTCATAGACCTGTAGAATGCATTGAGCATATGGCAGCAGTACCACTACACAGTCCGTCCAGCAGAGGGCGGCGTAGACCGGTTGAAACATTGACAGAACAAGACTGAATCCATTTCTGTTACATTTTAGACCAAACAAAAATATGATGGGCCTATATGCTGGATGCTATAAGTGCTATAGATGCATGCTAATGCTATAGATAAATCTAACCTAGAGCTCACTCCACATTCAACAACACATACAGTAGCCTACATAGGCTTACATGCAGACAACATGCATCATAGATAGATAGATGGATAGATAGATACTTAATTATCATATGAGGGGGACAACAGGTTTACTGTGCACTAGTAGGCTATTAGGATACTTTTGATGCTGTTTAATCTCTTGAAGAATGAAAGATCACAGGTAAGCTTAATATCTTTCTAAATCAACAAATAAACAAAAAATAAGTGAAATACCATGATCTTGAGTTGCCCTTTAGTGTCTATTCACAGATGTGAAAGCATGTATGTCCCTTCAGTGCTTGTATGCAGGAGGTGAACAATTTCAAGTATCATCTGACCTGTGCCTTGCTCTCAAAAAAGGTCGATTTTTAAATAAACTTTAAGCTAAAATGCCTTCTTCCCTAAATATGTACCTACCTCATAAATGGTCCCTTATACCATATTGTATCTTTTTTGCTTTTTATAAAATGAATAGAAGTGAAATTGACTGCGAAAAGCATAGGCCTTCACACTCGCGCCTCATTGAAATAAATGATTGAGAAAGAAAAACAAGGTTTTGTCTCCTTTGTTTGTTTCCCATCTTATACGGCAATTTTCCTTTCATGTGAATCAAATGTTTATATTTATTTATTACATTATTTTTTATTACAAATATAGCACCCGCCAGAATCAAATGTTTATATTTATTTATTTATCACATTATTTTTTATTACAAATATAGCACCCACCACCAGCGTAACAGACCAGACCACACAAACGTGTGTACACGTCATCAGTCTTTGCGTTCTACGTGCTCTGCTTCTGAGGCGCGAGTAGGAAGTTCGTCACAGTTTGCTGTTGGAATTGAGGGCTCGAGCTGTATTTTCAATTTAATTTCAAGGTTCGATTCGAAACTTGTTTGTGTTTAAAACGGTTTGGAACTGTTCCTACACTTTTACCGACTTGCTAACCACACAATTAGGTTCTTAACCGTCGTTATTGCTGGTCTAGGATCAGTTTGAGACTCGAGATGAGTGTGGAGGCGTACGGGCCGAGCTCCCAGACCCTCACCTTCCTGGACCCGGAGGAGGCAGAGCTGCTGGGGGGAGCAGACACCCAGGGCTCCGGGTACGAGTTCACTGACTTCACCCTGCCCAGCCAGACCCAGACCCAGGGCGGGACACAGAGCCAGGGGGACAACCAGGTAAGAAAGCTAACGAGTTAGCTTAGCTTCAAATCCCGCTTCAAATCAACACGTAGCTATGCTAACGCTAGCCGAGGGCTAGCTAGCTAACGTTTAGAAACGTTACAAAGAGTGTTTAATTAACCTTAGCTAACGTTACAGGTGTATTAGCTAACGTTACATCTTGCTCACATGTAATTAAGTGCGTATCTTACAGTGCGTTTCTGTCTAAAAACGTATCTGTCTAAAAACGTATCTGTCTAAAAACGTATCTGTCTAAAAACGTTTCTGTCTAAAAACGTATCTTTCTAAAAAACGTATCTGTCTAAAAACGTCTGTTGACGACGATAGCCCAGCCAGCTAACGGTTAGAAACGTTACAAAGAGTGTTTAATTAACCTTAGCTATAGTAGATAACGTTACAGGTATATTAGCTAACGTTACATCTTGCTCACATGTCATTAAGCGAACGTTAAGTTACAGTGCGTTTCTGTCTAAAAACGTATCTGTCTAAAAACGTATCTGTCTAAAAACGTCTGTTGACGACGATAGCCCAGCCAGCTAACGGTTAGAAACGTTACAAAGAGTGTTTAATTAACCTTATCTATAGTAGCTAACGTTACATCTTGCTCACATGTAATTAAGCGAACGTTAAGTTAGTGCGTTTCTGTCTAAAAACGTATCTGTCTGAAAACGTATCTGTCTAAAAACGTATCTGTCTAAAAACGTGCGGATAACGATAACGCGAATGTTATAATTGAGCTAACGTTAGCACCTGCTAGCAAAGTTAACTACGATCCACTGACTAATTTAACTGTTATTACCTAATTTAGCTAAGGACATGTCAACAGATGTCTTGGTCCTAGAATTGTTGTAGTGCTGTCAATATATATGTGATGTGGATGTGATGTGATGTGATGTGGATGTGATGTGATGTGGATGTGATGTGGATGTGATGTGGATGTGATGTGATGTGGATGTGATGTGATGTGGATGTGATGTGGATGTGATGTGGATGTGATGTGGATGTGGATGTGATGTGGATGTCATGTGATGTGGATGTGATGTGATGTGGATGTGATGTGGATGTCATGTGGATGTGGATGTGATGTGATGTGGATGTGGATGTGATGTGGATGTGATGTGATGTGATGATGTGGATGTGATGTGATGTGATGTGGATGTGATGTGGATGTGATGTGATGTGATGTGGATGTGATGTGGATGTGATGTGATGTGATGTGGATGTGATGTGGATGTGATGTGGATGTGATGTGGATGGGATGTGGATGTGGATGTGATGTGGATGGGATGGGATGGGATGTGATGTGGATGTGATGATGTGATGTGATGTGGATGTGATGTGGATGTGATGTGGATGTGATGTGGATGTTATGTGATGTGGATGTGATGTGATGTGGATGTGATGTGATGTGATGTGTCTGCATAGGTCAATGGTCCAGACGATGGGCTTCACAATGGAGGGGTGGATGACTCTGTGGCCAAGACGAGCCAACTTCTTGCTGAGTTGAACTTTGAGGAGGATGAAGAAGATACATATTACACCAAAGACCTTCCACTGCATGCTTGCAGGTAGAAAAAATAATCACCTAACTAGCCTACATTTCTCACAAGTACTAGACAAACGTATGACTAAACATAATACAAAGATGTTAGTATCTATACAGCGTATTTACTTTGAAAGATGGATGATTTGTATGTTGCCAGCTGTTCCAAGTGAGTGGATGAAGTGCAGGTTGTAGGCAGTGTTGTCATTTTGTGCATCATGTTCTAGTTACTGTGGAATCCATGACCCTGCGTGTGTGGTGTTCTGCAACACAAGTAAGAAATGGTTCTGCAACGGACGTGGCAACACATCTGGAAGGTAACGTGTCAAGCTCAACCTCTTGAAAAGATCCACGTGCGCACTCTCAAAAATGTTAGTGGTGCTGGGAGTGGATCCCCTTAGATGGATGTCCCCCCCCCAAAAAAAAAAAATCCATACTCCCGCACATTCTCCGAACACAGTGTGTGCTTTTTTTAAAATTTGAAACGCTCAACCATCTCTGCGTTCGCCATGTCTCGTGCAACGGGAAGTTGACTGTCGTGTTGCGTTTCAGCCACATCGTGAACCACCTGGTGAGGGCCAAGTGCAAGGAGGTGACGCTGCACAAGGACGGCCCCCTGGGTGAGACCGTGCTCGAGTGCTACAACTGCGGCTGCCGCAACGTCTTCCTCCTGGGCTTCATCCCCGCCAAGGCCGACTCGGTGGTGGTGCTGCTGTGCAGGTGGGTGTGGGGCGAGGGGGAACAGGAAGCAGCCAGGTGGGTGTGGGGCGTGGGGGAACAGGAAGTAGCCAGGTGGGTGTGGGGTGCGGGGGAACAGGAAGTAGCCAGGTGGGTGTGGGGTGCGGGGGAACAGGAAGCAGCCAGGTGGGTGTGGGGCGCGGGGGAACAGGAAGTAGCCAGGTGGGTGTGGGGCGCGGGGGAACAGGAAGTAGCCAGGTGGGTGTGGGGTGCGGGGGAACAGGAAGTAGCCAGGTGGGTGTGGGGCGCGGGGGAACAGGAAGTAGCCAGGTGGGTGTGGGGCAAGGGGAACAGGAAGTAGCCAGGTGGGTGTGGGGCGCGGGGGAACAGGAAGCAGCCAGGTAGGTGTGAGCTGCACGTACAGAAGTTCTCATCTTGTTTAGGCTTCAACTGAGTCAATAAATGATCAATCAATCAATTAATTCATAATTAATTAGGCCTTAACTTAACACACAGTGTTGCTGATTGTCATCTGCTGTTGTATTATCATACTCTTCCTACGTTGAATGCAATTATTGTTTGTCGCTTTGGATGAAAGCATCAGTTAAATGACTAATGTAACGTACCCCCTCTGTCCCACGGCTATGACTGTTTATCACTCATTACCGATCCCCTCTTGTCCCCAAACAACGTTGTCCCGTCAACAGGCAGCCATGTGCCAGCCAGAGCAGCCTGAAGGACATCAACTGGGACAGCTCCCAGTGGCAGCCTCTGATCCAGGACCGCTGCTTCCTGTCCTGGCTGGTGAAGATCCCCTCCGAGCAGGAGCAGCTGAGGGCTCGCCAGATCACCGCCCAGCAGATCAACAAGCTGGAGGAGCTCTGGAAGGTAGGCGACGACCGCCCCCAAAAAGACCACACCAACACCACCACGCCAGCTAAGAATATCATTGTCGACCGTGGCTGTACCACCTTGCGTCCCACCTCCATCTTGCGTCATCGGTTCATCAGTGTTGGGTGGCATTCCTTGGGTTGGAGAGCAGATGTTGGGAGTGACCAGTACTCCCTGTGGTCCTGGTGGTGACTTCAGCCCACTGTGAAAGAACGGGTGCAGAAAGAAAGACTTAACAAACGAGTGCGACTTCCTGTTTCCCGTTAGGACAACCCCACGGCCACCCTGGAGGACCTGGAGAAGCCCGGCGTGGACGAGGAGCCTCAGCACGTGCTGCTGCGCTACGAGGACGCCTACCAGTACCAGAACATCTTCGGACCGCTCGTCAAGCTGGAGGCCGACTACGACAAGAAGCTCAAAGAGTCCCAGGTGGGTCGTCCGTCCCCCTCGGCGCACACGCCCCGTTCACAAGCACCGTCATGTGGGAAGTGGTGTACACCTATCCTGTAACCAGGGCTGAAAATTAACACCTGCCACCGGTCAAATGCAGGTCAAATTTCCAATTGGCGGCTAGATTTCAGAAGGAAATCTGAAAAAAAATAAAAAATACTTGGCCGGTAGATTTTCTTTCATCTACAGTCCCCTTGGCAGGTGACTCACCGTGAGCCAGAAAGTTAATTTTCACCCCTGCCTGTAACCCATTTTAGGATGAAGAACTTCACTCCAGTGGAGCAGTTGTGAGCATGTGTCTTTGTTGGACTATGTTGTTGTTGTTTTACAGTAGACTTTCAAAAAGCTTTGTAATGCATCCGTCTCATGTATCTGACAGTATCTGTATCAGTAACTCATCAGAATTAAGTCAGATGAGCACAATTCAAGGGACAATGCATGTTCAAAGAAACAGATTATATTTCAACACGGCAGGCATTGATTGTTCAGCCTTCTGTTCATGTCTTAACTACAGTCTGACTACTTTGTCCTAATTGTAGTTTTTTGTTCTTGTGTGTAAAACTCCACAGACCCAAGACAATATAACAGTCAGGTGGGACCTGGGCCTGAATAAAAAACGGATAGCTTATTTCACACTGCCCAAGACGGACTCAGGTGGTAATTCTTTCAACTTCCTACTCTCTGTGTACCAGTGGCTCTGTTGTGCATAGACCACCTCCACATCACGCATCACACGCCTGCATCCCCCTGGTGGTGTGTGTGTGTTTGTTTGTTTGTGGTGGTGTTTGTACGGTATTGTATTCCCCCCCCCCCCCGCCTCATCACAACCATTCTCGGTGTTTTGCCGAGCGGAGGGTGTCCTAACGTGCGTGTGCGTGCGTGGGTTCTCACAGACATGCGGCTGATGCAGGGAGATGAGATCTGCCTCCGCTACAAGGGAGACCTGGCCCCGCTGTGGAAGGGGATCGGACACGTCATCAAAGTCCCCGACAGTATCCTTTTACTCTGCCACACGGCCTTCTGAAGAGCTACTCTGCTCTGATTGGTCCTTGTGTTTCTTCTACCTTCCTCGCTTTTCTGGTGCCACCCTCTCGTGTGTCACGTTTTGGGGGGTAGAGGAACTATCCCTCCACATTTCAGTTGCCAACAGAGGTTCGTGGGTAGACGATTTAAGGCCAGCCTTAAAGCAATTTAAAAGTCTCTGATGGGTCTACTAAAACAAAAAAATTGAAATAAGAAGACCCAGTCAGTTTTATGCCCCTCCCACCCGTCTGAAAATACAAGTTTTAAAATCGGTTAATTAACCATTCAGCAAGTGCAGCTCATTTGCATTAAAGCTACAGACACAGAACAAGCCAATCCAGGACAGGGCTGAAACGGGGGGGTGTATAGAGGCTAACATGCGTCATCTGAGGGGGATTTTCAACAAAAATATTAAAAGCCATTTTTTGGGGGGACCTCAAGAGACTTTGTTGAAAACAAGCATAACAGGGGACCTTTAAGAGATTCACATTTACATGGGAAATTTGACACTAGAAACACCATCTCGTCCGCTGATGAAAAGCAAATCGAATCGAACTTTATTTGTATAGCGCATTTCATACACAGAGGCAACACCATGCGCTTTACAGAGAGCAATGGGGGGGTGGGCATGGGCGAAATGACACCCAGCTAAGCAGACGTTCAAACGACTCTCGAACTCGGCTCGGAAAACGACTCGATACGAAACGAGGAACATTACGCGTCCGTGTCCTCGTCACTGAGCTGTGGCCACAGCTTCACATGCGCCAGGGTCCCTCCAGATCGAACCCTCGGACACAGGGACTCAATCCTCCGCTTCCTCTTCTGTCTTCCCTCCTACCCTCCTACTGCACTGTCTCCACAAACAGGAAAGGCTATTTTGCTGTACTTATTTCCTTTAGCACCCTTTGTGAAAGACTATGGAGATGAGATTGCGATTGAGTTGCGGAGTAGCGTCGGAGCCCCGGTGGAAATACCCCACAACTTCCAGGTGGATTTTGTGTGGAAGTCCACTTCCTTCGACAGGTACAAAACCCTCAAGTACATCTGAGATACCATCTAGAACTATTGTATTTGTATTTATTTCATTTTGCACTTTTACCTCAGCACTGGTTAAGCTTGTATAGAAGGGAGAGCTGCTTATTTACCGTCGACTAGTAGTTCTCTTGGCTTCCTGCGTTGAATGTATTGTAAGTCGCTTTGGATAAACGCGTCTGCTAAATGACTAATTTAAACAATGTAGATACAAGCTCAAATTAATCGGAATCTAAAGGGAAATAAAATGCTATAAGGGTTAAACCGTCCTTTGTCCCTGCGTTATCCCAGAATGCAGAGCGCCCTGAAGACGTTTGCTGTGGATGAGACGTCCGTCTCAGGCTACATCTACCACAAGCTGCTGGGCCACGAGGTGGAGGACGTCATCATCAAGTGTCAGCTGCCCAAGCGCTTCACTGCCCAGGGTCTGCCCGACCTCAACCACTCCCAGGTAAGCGCCTCACTGTCCAGGGGTCTGCCCTGCTCGACCTCAACCACTCCCAGGTAAGCGCCTCACTGCCCAGGGTCTCCCTGACCTCAACCACTCCCAGGTAAGCGCCTCACTGCCCAGGGTCTCCCTGACCTCAACCACTCCCAGGTAAGCGCCTCACTGTCCAGGGTCTGCCCGACCTCAACCACTCCCAGGTAAGCGCCCGACCTCAACCACTCCCAGGTAAGCGCCTCACTGTCCAGGGTCTGCCCGACCTCAACCACTCCCAGGTCAGTGGCTGACGGTTGTTTTGCCGTTGGTGTTTAAACAGGTGTACGCGGTGAAGACGGTGCTGCAGAGACCCCTCAGTCTGATCCAAGGTCCCCCGGGGACGGGGAAGACCGTCACCTCTGCCACCATCGTGTACCACCTGGCCCGACAGGGCAACGGGTGAGACCTCAACGTCGGCTCCGGTCGAACCCACGTATCGGCGGACAAAGTCGTGCTAGTTTCATTGTTTTTTATTTGGAATAAAGACGGAGAGGATGTTCTTCTGGAGTTGATTGAGGGGTGTGTGGTGTTGTGTTGGGCAGGCCGGTGCTGGTCTGCGCCCCCAGTAACATCGCGGTGGACCAGCTGACGGAGAAGATCCACCAGACCTGCCTGAAGGTGGTGAGGCTGTGCGCCAAGAGCAGGGAGGCCATCGACTCGCCCGTCTCCTTCCTGGCGCTGCACAACCAGATCAGCAACATGGACAGGTGGGCGGCTCCCCATCGCACCGAGACAGCTCATAGAGGCTGGGCCTCGGGCTGTACTCCTAGAGGCTGGGCCTCAGGCCTTGAGAACAGCTCATATCAGCTCATAGAGGCTGGGCCTTGAGAACAGCTCATATCAGCTCATAGAGGCTGGGCCGTGAGAACAGCTCATATCAGCTCATAGAGGCTGGGCCTCGGGCCGTGAGAACAGCTCATATCAGCTCATAGAGGCTGGGCCTCGGACCCTGGGAACAGCTCATATCTGTCTTGATCCTGTCAGTTTCACGAGTCTCGGTTTCATTTGAAGACCCTGTACACTACTAGAATCAAAAACGTTTACCCGTTTGGTCGTTCAAAATATCATTTAATTGGGATGCAGTTATGCTCTCACAACATTTCACCTTTAAGGTTTTGTGACATTTCAAAGTTTCATCGAAATCTCTCAGTTCATAAACTGATTAATAAAACACAACTATTTGTGTGTGTGTGTGTTCATAAACTATTTGTGCGTTTGTGTGCGTGTGTGTGTGTGTTCAACCTGCTGTGCTTGGTACCCCAGTATGCCCGAGCTGCAGAAGCTGCAGCAGTTGAAGGATGAGACCGGCGAGCTGTCGTCCGCGGACGAGAAGCGCTACAGGGCTCTGAAGCGCACGGCCGAGCGAGAGCTGCTGATGGTGAGAACGCCAGCCACGGAACCGCCGGCGCCAAGCTACCGTCGTCACACGGGGCCCGTACCGTTTCTGGCCCGTTGAATACACCGCTCGTTGTGATTGGTTGAGGTACGACGTCCATGTTTGGTTTTAACCACCCCCCTCCTCACATCTCCGCAGAACGCCGATGTCATCTGCTGCACCTGTGTTGGGGCCGGCGACCCCCGCCTGGCCAAGATGCAGTTCCGCTCCATCCTCATCGACGAGAGCACCCAGGCCACGGAGCCAGAGTGCATGGTGCCCGTGGTCCTGGGGGCCAAGCAGGTACGGCACCCCCCCATCTCTGCTTAAGAGCCAAGAGAATCTGATTCCCAACTCTGGTGGACTGATCTGTCCATCCATAACCAGCTGTAATGAACACCAGCATACAATACAACTAGAGATGCACCGATTGCAAAATTCTGGGCCGATGCCGATGTTTAAAATAACAATCCGGCCGATGTCGATGTTTTATTTTATTTTTATTCCCCCTTTTGTGCCAGGGAAACAAAGAAATGATGCCTGCTTTTCAAATGGCCGGTTAGATTTGATGTGTTAAAATCCTTGGCTGTAGTACCTCCTCTCGAAATGTCACTTGAACAAGTTTTACAAGTTGCATAGCGCATATCTGAGATGGTGAAATATTCCCACACGGCCGACATTTTTATTTCACTTTAATTTGAAAGCAAACTACACGTGCGTTTGCGGCGTTACGTCGCGGATCTTCTCCGAATCTGCAGCTGGGTAGGCTACGTTCTGCAACAAAAAAAGTCATAATTGTTGCGACATAACATCGGCCACTAACATCGGTGAATGTCATTTTATTTGCCGATGGCAGTCAACATCGGCCGATGCATCGGTGCATCCCTAAGTACAACACAACCTCCTGACCATGTAAGTAAACAGTTTCATTTCCAACTCTGCCCCTCAGCTCATCCTTGTGGGCGACCACTGCCAGCTGGGCCCGGTGGTGATGTGTAAGAAGGCGGCCAAGGCGGGCCTGTCCCAGTCCCTGTTCGAGAGGCTGGTGGTTCTGGGGATCCGGCCCATCCGTCTGCAGGTCCAGTACCGCATGCACCCGGCCCTCAGCGCCTTCCCCTCCAACATCTTCTACGAGGGGTCGCTGCAGAACGGCGTCACCGCCGGTGAGTGAAGGGGGAGGTTCCACGGACGGGCTGTTCTTAATAAGCTACGGGGGCGGTTCCACAGACAGGCTGTTCTTAATTGGCTACGGGGGCGGATCCACGGACAGGTTATTGATTTCAATAAAAGACGGCCCCCTATCTCCCAGAATACCACACAGTCCAGTGTCTCCTTTCTCAGGTGTATCCCAAATGAATCTCTCCAACACGGGATTTGAGCCTCAAAGAAAGAGATTTATTCCAGAATGTTTAACATACCAAAGACAATGGCATTTAGTCTAATTCACAGATGACCTGTCTGTCTGCTGTCTGAACTCAAATCACAGCATCGGAGCTCGAGCAAGGTTCTTATGGTTCGGCTGTCCCCCCCCTCTCGTCTCTTCTCCGATAAGACTGTCTTTCTGGTCTCTTCTGTGGCCTTGTTTGGTCAAGATAATCTACGCCGCCTCGGCGCCCAGGTCTCTATCTCTAACCACAACAACGGTGTTTGGCACGGAGTGTACCAGCCATGGAATGTCATCTTTACCTCATAAGTCTATGGAAGAGGGACACCGTTTCTTACAGAGAACTCTAGCTACAGCCATACTCAGAGGTCAATCATTATAATTAGGAACGGCTAACAGGATCAGATTAAACCAACATTTCTCTGAAAATAAACCAAATTCATCAATATTCATCAACAGTTATCCTCGTGCCCTGTTAGACAGTTATCCTCCCTGTTAGACAGGTATCCTCCCTGTTAGACAGTTATCCTCCCTGTTAGACAGTTATCCTCCCTGTTATACAGGTATCCTCCCTGTTAGACAGTTATCCTCCCTGTTAGACAGTTATCCTCCCTGTTATACAGGTATCCTCCCTGTTAGACAGTTATCCTCCCTGTTAGACAGTTATCCTCCCTGTTATACAGGTATCCTCCCTGTTATACAGGTATCCTCCCTGTTAGACAGTTATCCTCCCTGTTAGACAGTTATCCTCCCTGTTATACAGGTATCCTCCCTGTTAGACAGGTATCCTCCCTGTTAGACAGTTATCCTCCCTGTTATACAGGTATCCTCCCTGTTAGACAGTTATCCTCCCTGTTAGACAGGTATCCTCCCTGTTAGACAGTTATCCTCCCTGTTAGACAGTTATCCTCCCTGTTATACAGGTATCCTCCCTGTTAGACAGTTATCCTCCCTGTTAGACAGTTATCCTCCCTGTTATACAGGTATCCTCCCTGTTAGACAGTTATCCTCCCTGTTATACAGGTATCCTCCTGCCCTGTTAGATGTTGATGTTCTGTTTGCCCTCTGCAGCCGACCGCATCAAGAAAGGCTTTGACTTCCAGTGGCCCCAGCCAGACAAGCCCATGTTCTTCTACGTGACCCAGGGCCAGGAGGAGATCGCCAGCTCCGGAACCTCCTACCTGAACAGGTAAACCATCTCAAATCAAACCCCTTCGCTGGTTCCGTACGGCGCTTAACATCTAACGAGTGTCTCGTCGGGTTTGAACCTTTGAAAACAGGACCGAGGCCGCGAACGTGGAGAAGATCACCACCAGGTTACTGAAGGCCGGCGCCAAGCCGGACCAGATAGGCATTATCACGCCTTACGAGGGTCAAAGGTCGTACCTGGTCCAGTACATGCAGTTCAGCGGCTCGCTGCACACCAAACTCTACCAGGTACAGTAATCGTTTCAGAAGCCGTTTTCATAGAGAGTCGATGGTAATGTAATTAGCTTCTCGGTATTGATGTGCCATCCCTGTACCACGACAGGAAGTTGAGATCGCCAGCGTCGACGCCTTCCAAGGCAGAGAGAAGGACTTCATCATCCTGTCCTGCGTCCGAGCCAACGAACACCAGGGCATCGGCTTCCTCAACGACCCTCGCCGCCTCAACGTGGCCCTCACACGAGCGAGGTGACCTTCCGGAACCTTCCGGACCCTTCCGGCGACGATTAACCGCCCCGGATACTTCATACTAGAAATCAATTCAAAAGTCATTTCCAAAATCAGAGCAAACGCCTGATTACTGTAGCTCGGCTGTAGCTCAGTTGGTAGAGCGGGTCGTTCAGTGATCGAAGGGTCAGCGGTTCGAATCCCAGCTCCGACCGTCCACATGTCAAAGTGTCCTTGAGCAAGACACCTAACCCCAAATTGCTCCCAATGAGCAGGTTAGCACCTTGCATGGCAGCTACCGCCATTGGTGTGTGAGTGTGTGTGTGAATGGGTGAATGAGAGGCCATTGTAAAGCGCTTTGAGTGCCGCTAAGGTGGAAAAGCGCTATATAAGTGCAGTCCATTTACCATTTAGGTTGTCTGGCCTCTGAGCGGTCGTTGTTGTTGACTCTGTTGTTGTTGTTGACGTTGTGTCCAGGTACGGCGTGATCATCGTGGGGAACCCCAAGGCTCTGTCCAAGCAGCCCCTGTGGAACCACCTGCTCAACTACTACAAGGAGCAGAAGGTTCTGGTGGAGGGGCCCCTCAACAACCTGAGGGAGAGCCTCATGCAGTTCAGCAAGCCCCGCAAGCTGGTCAACACCATCAACCCCGTTAGTCCCAGGCCTGTGTGTGTCCTTGTGTGTGTGTGGTGTGTGTGTGTGCGCGCGCGTGTGTGTGAGGTGTGCGTGCGTGTGTGTGTGGAGGTGTGTGTGTGTGGAGGTGTGTGTGTGTGGAGGTGGAGGTGTGTGTGTGTGGAGGTGTGTGTGGAGGTGTGTGTGGAGGTGTGTGTGTGTGGTGTGAGGTGTGTGGTGTGAGGTGTCTGGTGTGAGGTGTGAGTGAGGTGTGTGTGTGTGAGTGAGGTGTGTGTGTGAGTGAGGTGTGTGTGTGAGTGAGGTGTGTGTGTGAGTGAGGTGTGTGTGTGAGTGAGGTGTGTGTGTGAGTGAGGTGTGTGTGTGTGTGAGAGAGAGGTGTGTGTGAGTGAGGTGTGTGTGAGTGAGGTGTGTGTGTGTGTGAGGTGTGTGTGTGAGTGAGGTGTGTGTGTGAGTGAGGTGTGTGTGTGAGTGAGGTGTGAGTGAGGTGTGAGTGAGGTGTGTGTGAGTGAGGTGTGTGTGTGTGTGAGTGAGGTGTGAGTGAGGTGTGAGTGAGGTGTGTGTGTGAGTGAGGTGTGTGTGTGAGTGAGGTGTGTGTGTGAGTGAGGTGTGTGTGAGTGAGTTGTGTGTGTGTGTGTGAGTGAGGTGTGAGTGAGGTGTGTGTGTGTGAGAGAGAGGTGTGTGTGTGTGAGTTGTGTGTGTGTGAGGTGTGTGTGTGTGGCTAACTGTGTGTGTTGCTTCCCAGGGAGGCCGGTTCATGAGCACCGCCATGTACGACGCCCGCGAGGCCCTGATCCCGGGGTCGGCCTACGACCGCAGCAACGCAGGTTAACGGCGCACTAATTCAATCGTTCCATCATGTAGATTTTCCTTTTTCAAAAGTTTTCCCGTGAACTTTCAACTGTCGAGGTACCGTAACGCTACATTTCTTCCCAAGCATGTCGTCGCTTATACAACAGTTAGTTCTGGTTCTTGATTCTGATTGGCTGGAAGCCGTGTTAAAAATACTTTGTAACACACACCTGGGACCGCATATCATTCCATTTTCAGTATTAATGCGCCTCCCATTTGATCCAATGCATTGTAGTTGTTAGGGGAACTATTTTGCTCGGCGGAATTGTGGGAATGATGCTTCGTTTTGAATAAATGTTAATATTTTACATTGCTGTGTGTTTATTTTACACTAATAACTGTAGTAACCGTTGTATAAAAGCAATAAACCACTCGAGGCCGTGTGTTATAGTGATTTTATAACAGCTAGGAGGGTTTTAGCGTCGTGTCGTGCCTAACAACGCCCCCTAGCTGTTATAAAATCACTATAACACACGGCCTCTCGTGGTTTATTGTTTAATTGTACGTCTGGTAACGGTGAGCTGTGTTTCTGCAGCGCGCGGTCCAGCCAGCATGTACTTCCAGACCCACGACCAGATAGGCATGATCGGGGGCGCGGCCGGTCACTTGGGCGCCATGAACATCCCCATCCCCTTCAACCTGGTGATGCCGCCCATGCCCCCGCCGGGGTACCTGGGCCAGAGCAACGGCCCGGCCGCAGGTGAGCCAGGAGCTGGGGGCGCGACCCAGGAAACCCCGGCAGGAAACACGACCCAGGAAACCCTGGCAGGAAGCTCGCTCTTTCTTTTCGCCAGGCGGCGTAGTGTTTATTTTATTCATTCGACTCTAGAACATGACTTGATCTTTCCCTTGTGTCGCCAGGTCTAGAACATGACTTGATATTTGTGTGTCGCCAGGTCTAGAACATGACTTGATGGTTCCTGTGGTCTAGAACATGACTTGATGGTTCCTGTGGTCTAGAACATGACTTGATGGTTCCTGTGGTCTAGAACATGACTTGATGGTTCCTGTGGTCTAGAACATGATGTAATGGTTCCTGTGGTCTAGAACATGACGTGATGGTTCCTGTGGTCTAGAACATGACGTGATGGTTCCTGTGGTCTAGAACATGACTTTATGGTTCCTGTGGTCTAGAACATGACGTGACGGTTCCTGTGGTCTAGAACATGACGTGATGGTTCCTGTGGTCTAGAACATGACGTGATGGTTCCTGTGGTCTAGAACATGACTTGATGGTTCCTGTGGTCTAGAACATGACGTGATGGTTCATGTGGTCTAGAACATGACGTGACGGTTCTTGTAGTCTAGAACATGACGTGACGGTTCTTGTAGTCTAGAACATGACGTGATGGTTCATGTGGTCTAGAACATGACGTGACGGTTACTGTGGTCTAGAACATGACGTGACGGTTCTTGTAGTCTAGAACATGACGTGACGGTTCCTGTGGTCTACAACATGACGTGACGGTTCCTGTGGTCTACAACATGGCGTGACGGTTCCCGTGGTCTACAACATGGCGTGACGGTTCCCGTGGTCTAGAACATGACGTGACGGTTCCCGTGGTCTAGAACATGACTTGACGGTTCCTGCGGTCTAGAACATGGCGTGATCTTTGTGCCGCCAGGTCGCGGCGCGATGAAGGGGAAGGTGGGCCGCGGCGGACGCCAGAGAACCCGCGGCATGGGCAACCACGGCGCCGGCCAGGGCAACGGCCCCAACAGCCAGGCCAGCCAAGACGGGGCCTCCCAGCCCTTCTCCCAGGGGCCCCTCACCCAGGGGTACATCTCCATGAGCCAGCCCTCGCAGATGAGCCAGCCCGGACTCTCCCAGCCAGAGCTGTCCCAGGTAGCCTCCTCGAACCCGGCCGAGACGCTTTTGACCAAGGGGTGAACGGTCCAGGGAATTCATCGCGGCCTCTCCTCGGGTCTAACGTTCTTTCCTACCATCTGATTTCACAGGACAGCTACTTGGGCGACGAGTTCAAATCCCAGATCGACGTGGCGCTGTCCCAGGACTCGACCTACCAGGGCGAGCGTGCGTACCAACACGGCGGGGTGACTGGACTGTCACAGTACTAGAGGGTAAGAGAAGTCACTCTTTCACTTTCTCTTCTAACGTGTGGTTCTGACTGAGAAATGTTTGCGCTGACGGACTCCATTTTGAACGTCTCGTCTTGTGTCCTCCAGGTTGTTGGAAGAGGGGAGCTAGGCTTGAGCTGAGCTTAGTTCGTCTGCATTTTAATCTGAGTAATGATAATAACAAAAAATGGATACCTGTTTTCCTCTGCTACAACTGAAGCACCACCGTGTGAAAGCAACAGGAGAGAGAAGCCAACCAATCACGAGAGGGAGAAAAAAGAGAGAGGGAACGAAACAGACGGGCAGGAAGAGAGAGAGAGAGAGAGAGGGAACGGGCGAGCGACCACCGCCGGCACACGGGGACACGGAAGACGAGAAGAGGAGGACGGCAGGCGGTTCGAGCCGTAAGGGGAAGACGGCCCTTCGGGGGCGAGCGAGGAAAAAGAAACGAGGCACCTCTCCCAATGAAAGAGGCCCACCACCACCCCCAACCCCCCCACCCCCACCCCACCCCCCCCCTCCACAACACCAGCCCAGCTCCGCCCTCACGCCTCTGAGGGAGAGCTCTGCTCAGGACTTTAGGGGAAAAGGCGAGTCCTCAAAAGCCGTTTGCGGGCCGCGCTCCGCTTCCGAAAGCGGAGGGGGATGAAACGGGGGGGGTTGCGGAAACGCCAACACAGGAAATCCTCACCTCCAAAATGTCGATTGGTTGACCAACCCGTTTGAAGTCCAGACTCATTTTGATTGGATAAGAGTGGTGGCTACGCAGCCTCAGCCTCGCGAAGGAGCAGCCGGCGCCTCTCGTCGTCGTCGTTCAACTCTTTGAGTTGACGCGGTTTCTGCGCTTAAAAGATATTAAAGAACTTTGAATTGAAATGCCTTTGATTGCCTTGGGAAACATTGGCTTTTTCAACAGATCTTTAAACAAAAGGTGGTTGACTACAAGTCTATGGTGGAGTGGCACTGGGATTTCAGACCAAGGTTTCTCCTGACCAGAGTCGAGGAATAGAAAGATCCATCATTGTGAGACTTTTTTTTCCCTTTTTTTTTTCCCTTTTTTTTTGAAGTATCTTTATTATTGCAGAGCACAAAAAGCAAAAAATATTAAGTATCAAATGACCAACGAAGTCTTTGTGGTCTTTTGAAAGCAGGGATGGTAAGACCCTTTGTGCTATCGGGCAGAGAATCTTTGTTGTTTTTTTAAATGCTTTGTATGCTTAGACTTGCAACCGCTTTAATGAAGGACTTCATTAGAGGCGATTCCCCTTGTGGATTTAATATCTGTCTGGATGAAGCAAAACTCCAGTTACAGCGACACAAGGGAGGGAGGCAAGTTTCACCGCGAGGCAGGTTCATGAGATACAGAGCAGGTTGAGAGGGACAGGAAGGTGGCTGAGAGATGCAGGAAGGCTTGTATGATCAGCTTGAACCAGCATTCACATTCAGAATGGCAGCTACGTGAAAAGTATCTGGATTTTCACAGCAGTAACAACCAGTTACTGGTACCGTTGACTGGTACTGTCATAAGTTGAAAGGATTTCTCGCACGAGCGAGTATCTACTATCTAAATCATGTGCCTCTGACCTCCTTCAGTTGTTTTCAGGGGTAAAAGCAGCACAAACATGAATGTAAGAAAAACCAGCTTCTGCCAGCATCATGCAGACCAGAGAAGTGAAGGAGATCAAGCATCGCCTGCTTACAGCAGCCAGTTCAATTCATTAAATACACAAGAGCAGTACCGGCCCGTGTTGAAAAGGTCATTTTGGTCTCAGTAAGGATTGATGTAAGCCACCTTCCTTCCTTCTCCGAGGAGCCGCCAGACTTGCCACCATGCCTGGCTGCTTGGACGGCCTTTGCAAGCTTTTATTTTGTGTTTTTTAAAATGTAAGCTTCCCTATCGTTTGAACCCCATAGATGTTTCCTTCCTCCTATAGATGTTTGCTTCATATTCCCATGGCCCTTGACCCCCCAGCCCACCTTTGTGAATCATGTTAGATCAATATCAACCTTGAGAACATCCTATTTTGCTTAGTGGAACAGTTTGCTTGTCATGTTCTTCTGCCATGGGTGAGTTAGTCTGAATTATGTCTTGTAGTTTGTTTCCGTAGCTCTTTGATGACAGGGGGTGTAGTGGAAGACATACTTTACTTTCTTTTGTTGAAATTTTCCCTCAACTACGGGGAGTTTTGTTGTATTGAGGATTCAGTCTTTCTCAGTTTTTAAGAATGTTGTATGAATGCTCACAGCACCACATGAGAATGTACTGCTTTTAGCTACCAGCCGCTTCCGCTGGGTAGAGTTCCACATTAAATAAACCACCGCTTCGATTTTAATTTCACTGAATCCAAAACACGTACGACAATCATGCTGTCAAATACTCTCTGGGTGTGGATGCAGTGTGTTTAGAAGTAGTATATTTGGTCAATATAGTAATTTGTATTAGTTCTTGTGCAATGAATGTAGGCTAATTATTACCTTTCGCTATACGTTACTGTTAATGACATCCAAAATTCCTGTAGTAAATATCTGTGGTCCTTTCAACCAAGAGGGGTTATTAATTGTTATTCTACCAAAAAAAAAGTGTGGTTTCCCAAACGGAGTGTTTCATCTCCCAACACAGAACTAGGTTTTGGTTCCAAATTATGTTGCATGCATCACCGACAAACGGGCATCTTTATAGACGCCCCCTTTCAGACCCCATAAACTGGACCGGGTCTTAATATAACACGATATGGACCCACAGGAACGAAGGGCGTCTTATTTGCAGTGAAGACATTTTGATCAAATTCTTGTAGAACTGAACGCATCAATAAAGGTTGATTTATGTCAAAGTGCATCAAGTGATTTTGTGAAAGCATTTTCTTATTTATTAAAGTTACAAAGCTATAAACATATCAGAATATTGCACTGCACAATCATGAGAAGTTGAACCTCACTGATATATACATGATAGATTTATAGAGCGGTATCATGTGGACTTTTCTGCCTTTTTCTCTTGAATGTGTTTCGTCTTCATAAGTTTCTTTCTCAGTGTCCCCTGTTGTTTCTTCTGCATCGTTTCTTGAATCCGCTCCTTAAACTTCCTCTTCTCGCTACGGATCTTCTCCAGCTCGGCCTTCCTCTTCGCCTCCAAGTCAGGATCCTGCGATCAGTTAAAGAACCAGAAAGAGAAGAGCAAAGGAACACAACCACACAGTTAAACGTCCAGAAAAACGGCACTGTAGAATGAGTCGGGTGCCCGAATGATTTAAAACCATACGGAATCACCTCATCCTGTTATGACTAGTGGAACACACACTTACTTTTCCTTCTAAGATCATCTGTTTCCTCTTGTTGATCTCTTTCTTCTCATCAAAATCTGTTGACTCAAGTTTCTAAAAACACAAAATGCAAAAGTGAGGAAACACTCATGAACAGTGTGAATGTGAAGCCGTAGGCGGCCATATAAGGTCAATCTGACCAACAAAAACTCAAAAGTGGGCGATCTATAACTCTAAAGTGGGCGATCTATAAACGGAAGAGGCTGTCGTACGATCTCACACTCTCGCCTGGCCACGTTGACCTGGGTGAGGATCTTCAGCACCTCTTTCTCCTCCACGGGGTACTCCTTTAGCTTGGTCTCTGAGGACAGAAAATGTGCATTTGGACAGTTTTCTACTTTGTCCAATGGTCAGTAGTGGCCTATTACTGTCGAAGGCACTGTTCTGACAGCGACCACAATCAAAGCTGACCTATCCATAATAACTAATCCAGTCATTTAATAAGGGTCATGACTTGAGGTGTCACCACACAGCTCCAACTGCCAACACGCAGTTGTTAGAATGTTGGAAGTTTAAAATGAAGCTGCAAAATCCATCCAACAAACGCCAACAGTCACCAACAAACATGGCACACCAATCCAATGTTGGTGTTGGTTGGGTCAGTGTGCAGACACCTTTAGCTGTGGTACCGTGCTAGCAGCTGTACCTCCCCACTCCCCTCTGAACTGAGATGGTACAGGGAATGTACTTCTAGGAACATGGCTAGACGTACGGTTCTGATGGGCTAGGAACATGGCTAGACTTGCGGTTCTGTCCTGTGGATGGGCTAGGAACATGGCTAGACGTACGGTTCTGATGGGCTAGGAACATGGCTAGACTTAGGGTTCTGATGGGCTAGGAACATGGCTAGACTTGCGGTTCTGTCCTGTGGATGGGCTTGGAACATGGCTAGACGTACGGTTCTGATGGGCTAGGAACACGGCTAGACTTACGGATCTCTTCCTCGATGGAATGGACCAGGTGGATGTCATATTGTGTCACCAGTGAAATGGAGACGCCGCTCCTTCCTGCAAAGGAAGCAGAGGACGAGTCATGTCTGTTGACGTTCATTGGGCTGCCTGAACATGGGGAGATAACCATATAGGTAGGTTACCTGCTCTGGCCGTTCTGCCGACTCTGTGAATGTAGATCTTTGGGAGACCTGGAGTGTTATGGTTGATGACGACCTGGACTGTGGGAATGTCCAGACCCCTGGTCAATTTGAAACGGAAACGGTTAAGAAGGTGCTCGTTGTATAACAAAGGGAAAACTGGCTGGGTTTAGAACATCTCTTTTCCCACTCTAATAGATTACAGATTTTACCTGGCTGCCACGTCAGTTGCAATTAGGATTTTGAAGACACTCGACTTGAATTTTGCTAGGTTAGCAAAACGTTGTTTCTGTGAAATAGATAAGACCAATTTATTTCATTTGGAAACCTTACATCCCTCTTGTAATTAGCTTCATTTTATGACACAAACATGTAGTTAGTTGCTTTATAACTTCAATTATATGCAAATCAAACCCCAGCTGGAATGAGGTGGTGGATTTACCTGTTTCATCATAGAATGTAGGGAAATGGTGGGGAAGTTGAACGCACGCAGCATCATTGTGAGTATTTGACAATTCCTGTGGACAGAAGTCATCGTTGTGAAGAAGGTATTGAATGTATTGCAACGTCTGACAATGTTTATGTCATTCAAATATATCCCAGTTTGTTGCATTTAATGCTCTTATATCTAAATGACCTAAAAGCTAAATGTTTGAATGTATCAAAGCCATGTGGGCATTGTGAGTATTTAGATTGTTCCTAGATGATTGCGTAAGGTCTGGGCCTTACTTGCAGGTGTTGGTGAAGATCATGATGGACCAGTCCTCGTGCTCGTCGTAGAACTTCTGGATGAGGTGCACCAGATAGGCATCTTTCACCTTCTCTGGGGCCAGAATGTACCTTTGGTCCAACTCTTCTACAGTGCGTGTCCTAAAAGAAAGAACACCTCTTATTGGCTTTATCCGGTTAATTACTATGTATTTTTGTCGATTTTGGGAGAAATCCTTATATCAAATATAACAATTATTTAGAAGTGTATTTAATAGGGACATGAGATATTGTGCTGTCGATATAATAACAACGATATGCATCGCCAACATGAAAAACTGTCCTATGGTTTGTTTTACTTGTATAAAGCGATTAAAGGTAATATAATTTATTAATAAAACTGCTTTGAGGCAGGATATCGCCTTGTACCAGCTACTGTCAACCAGTTCTTACTAGTGTTCAGTCTAAAAACGGACTCACTCAGACTTGCTCTCCCAGAAGAAGGGCTCGTTCATGGCGATGCTCTTGAGTTCCTGCAGGGTGTCGGTGAGCGTGGCGCTGAAGAGGAGCGTCTGGCGCTTGGCGGGCACGGCACCCAGGATCACCTCCAGGTCCTTGGTGAAGTCTGTACAGCCCTGCTCCAGCAGCCTGTCTGCCTCGTCCAGGATCTGACACAGAACCACACCTTTGTTTTTAAAGCGCTCTATAAATAAAGTTGAGTTTAGGACCAAAAGAGTGGTTGAGACAGAAACCAACCAGCCAGAGCCATGGTAATAAAGTAATAACACAGTACTGGAACCAAATATGCGGGGTTAATAAACAAAACAACATTGGAACAGCACATAGAAACGTGCAGCACCGTACCTAAGGACAGCTAAGAACACGTATCGCTTCACTGACTGTACAGCTCAAGCGAACCAATGAGATATGGATGGTCTCTCTCCCTCGGACTCACCAGGAACTGGATCCTGCCGATGCTGAAGGTGCTGGAGCTCCTTATGTGGTCGGCCAGTCGGCCCGGCGTGGCCACGACTACGTGGGGCTTATTTGACAACGCCAAGGCTTGTGTGATCATATCTGTTGGGCAAAGTCACACAGACATTGAAATATTTTACACTGACATTGAAGGCGTACGGTCTGCCCATGGACTGGTCAGACTCTACGGATGTAGGTTTTGGGGATAAGCCTCGTCATTCGTTTATTACTGACCAATCGGTGGCGACGGATCTGAATCCCGGCCCAATCAGATTCAATACAGACTACGAGAAAGAACAACAGCCGAGCAACCGCTCCGCCGGAGAGACTGTGATTGGTTTAAAGAAATACCGCGTTTTTTCCCTCCTATCCCTGACCAGTAATGAGTCCGGCCAGACCTTTCTCCACTGCTGGCACTGCTCAAACATGAGGCGATAGGTCTGGCTGTGCAAGACTAGCCCACAGGGAATCCATGACTCCTCTTGTAAGACATTTAAACGGTAATGTGTGAATGTTGTGAATGTGGGTGGAACTGTATTGACTGTTTCATGTATGTTCTTGTGTATGTTTTTTGTTTTGTTATGTCCACCAACGAGGACCATGTTGGAAACAAATGTCTAAGTATGCTTTTATCATGCTATCCTCTGGGATGTACTGTTTCTTTGTACTTTTACCCAATAAATCAATCAACCAATCAACCAATCAATCAATCAACCAATCAATGGGTAGCATTACCCATTCCGCCAACGACGATGCAGTCTCTCAAACCCAGAGGCTTTCCCATGACTCGGAACTGCTCTGCGATCTGATAGGCCAATTCCCTGCAAAAAGTAAGAAGCATTTTATGCATACCATGCTATGTTATCTGTAGTGTTCAAAATCATATTCATAACAGCTCAACAAGTGTCGTTAGGCTTGTGTAGCTTGGTTTTACTAACTTTCACCTCTCTTATCATCAATTCGACCCACTGACCTGGTAGGAGTGAGCACTAGGCAGAAGATGCCATATGGATCTTGGGATAGTTTCTGCAGGACTGGGAGAACAAAGGCAGCAGTCTTCCCACTGCCTGTCTTGGCACAGCCCATCACATCCCGACCTAAAGCAAACAAGGTCACAGAATCAACAAATGAACTAGTTGATCTACACATATGATGAATCCGTAATGTTAGAGGAGACATCGAAAGACACGAACAAGACCTCTAGTGGCTATCTCAGCTTTACACAAGTGTATATTGTGTCTGATGTGTATATTATTTCTGAATCTATCTGTTATTCTCGGTAGTGTTTACCTTCCAGAATCGGTGGGATGCAGTTCTCCTGGACAGGCGTGGGCTTACCGATACCCATGTGTTTACACTGCTGGATCAGCCAGTCTGACAGCCCTAGAGAGGAGAACCCCGACATGAATGTGTCACTTCTCGAGTGGTTTCGACCCAGAAACTAATCAGAACTATCCAGCTGATAATCCTCGTGGCGAATCATTCACAACAGGCGTGTGTTGATGACGTAGCTGTGGCGCTCTTTTTGTGCGTAACGCAACGTGACTGGGTCCTGGAGGTATAATATAAACTGGGTCCTGTCCTGTAGTTTTGTGTAATCAGCTGTTATGCTATGGCAAGTCGTTTTAATATTTATTAAGTAGACTGGATATTCGTTGCTGATATCGGCAACATACTTTTTCCTAGTCAAAACTCTAATTCAGGATATCTTTAATTATGTTTTGACTAGGAAAAACTCTAATTTTAGATATCTGCAACGTCATTTCGCCTAGTAGATTCAAATCTACTTTTGCCATTCATGTGTATGGGGTACGTCATTACACATATCTACAATTCAGTTGCGGATATCTATAACTGAATTATGACTAGGTGTAATTCCAGTTTCAGATATCTACAATTTAATTATGACTAGTCATAATTCCAGTTCAAGATATCTTTAATTCCCTTTAATTCAAGATATCTACAATGTCATTTTCAAATATCTTCAATTAAGTTTAAGATATCTTGAATTAAGTTGTAGATATCTTGAATTGGAATTATGACTAGTCAGAATTAAATTGTAGATCTGAAACTGGAAGGTGCCATCATCACACCACGTTTAAAACCCACTGTGGAATGGTGTTTACACCAAAAACATCAAACACATTATTGTAAACTGTAAACCAATTGTTTTTAAATACAAACGCTACAACATGATTTTAATCTAAGTCTATAGCTCATAGACTGCAGTGTATGAAGATGTTCAGTACAGAAAAAAGCATAGTGTAAAATGTGTAATTAATATTAAATAGTGTAATAAATATTAAATAGCCTAGCTGTTTCATATGTCAATGTATGACTTGAGTCATATTTTTGTCATAGGCCTACGACATATTTTTGTCATTTAGCCATTAGGCTAGTAATTTATTATGTTATTTTCTTGATCACAATCCATTTCTGCCAGGCTGCATTTGTCAAAAATAAAAAAAAGTGGCAGTACAGTGTAGTGCTTCCATGTCTTTTCCATTGGAGGCGTCACATGGGATCATTCCAGCTGAGGCCTTGTATTCTACGTTGAGATGAGGTCAGAGGTTAGACTCTAGAGATATTGCTCTGCAAGAACCGTCTCCGCCGTGTCCCTGCCTGCCAAATGTGATTCATGTCTTTATGGTAATTAAGGGCTCTGAATTATGTGTGAAGTTAGATAGCCTGGCCTGCCTCAACAAATTTATATATTACTCCCCCTCCCCCCCCCCCCCGTCTCTCTCTCTCTCTCTCTCTCTCTCTCTCTATTCTTTCAAATCTCCCCCCCTTCATCCATTTAAATCTCCCTCTCTCTCTCTCTTTCCCTCTCTCTCCCTCTCTCTCTCTCTCTCTCCCTCTCTCTCTCTCCCTCTCTCTCTCCCTCTCTCTCTCTCTCTCTCTCTCTCTCTCTCTATATATATATATATATACATACATCCCTGCTGAATTCTTCACTGCACAGGAACTCAGTCAGCTGAATGTTTCTCTGAAACAGGCCAGTGCACAACATGATTAGTGCCCGAGCTAAAGAGAACAGGCTACATTGATTCTCTACCCTCCACATTCTACACTCCGCATTCGCCCTATTTCTATAAATGAATAATGAATCGCCTGTTGTATTAATTTCCTTTATGCCAAACGCCAAATTGGATTCATGTACATCTTTAATGTATCCCTGCCAGGGTTTAGATTTGGATCTTCTTTTGAAAACAAAACAGCTGAAAAATACTTTTTACTAATGCTCTGGCTCTTGCATTTGTTAAATCATTAACAGTATGAAGTTTTTTCTGAGAAAAAATAACTAACGTGGCATTTTATTATTGTCTGAGAATTGTTGTTCCTCAGAGCACAGATTGGACTTTTACACAAGCCTCCATTAGCCTACGTATCTGATTTAGACTATGAATCAATCTAAATCAAATGCTTTCTCCATTAGGTTGCTTTTTACTTGTGTACAGAATGCTTTCAGGTCTGGCTTGGCCAGTGCAATATAAGCCTACATTGAAATGGCATAAAGTGCAACGTAATTTGATTCGCCGAGCAGTAACCAGTAGATGGTAGTAAAGAGGGTCTCAAACTCAAGAGCTAGAAAGGATTTTTGAATGGGATACCAGACCAGGGATACCAGCCCAGAGACACCATCCCAAATTGGCAGAGCAGAGAGGCAGACAGGGAGCTACAAAGTGCAGATTGCAGAAGGACAATTAACGGGGTTGAAATAGATCTATAAGTCATACGGATTTGTCAGTGAGGGAAGTTAAATCCCAAGGTTATGAAAGTGTAACTACACCGGCAGAGAGAAAAGACGATTCGCTGGAGAGACGAACAAAGGAAAGCTATTGTAGAATTGAGTTGAAAGGACAGAACTGGGTTAGGAAACACTCTGTGTTCACTCAGTTCTGATCTGCCCGGACCTGCTGGGCTTTTCCATGTAATGCAGCGGAAAACTCTTCTCCTTGACATCCGAGACGATCTACCCTCCATTCTGAAACAAAAGGGGGAAGACTTGGCTTACGTGAATTATAAGATTGGAGTGTAAAATCACATTTGAGCATGGGGTGAGTATATTTCTAACCCTCAAATGTAGGCTATTAAGTTGACCTATCACTTCAATGTCTTGATGAGGACAAAAAAGTGAAGTTTTGGATGAGTTAGAGGTGTTAAAGTTTAGTAGCTGTTAAATGCATGCAGCCTATTTGACAGTTTTGTCCACCAGTTTTACTAAGATGTCTGACCACAAATAGCCTATGGGTTTTGATCCAGCGATGTTCTAGATAGAAGCATAATGATATTTCTCAAGGATGAATGCATTGTTATCTGTAGATCGCACTCCCTGGGTAGTGATCTACTGTAGATTATTCCTGGATTCAACTGATTTTAAATGTTATTTCAATGGAGGGTTTTGCTCGTTTGTTACTGCATGCACAACATGACCTAAATTCAACGTCACCATAACTGATACCACATGAAGTTGATCATTTCCTCTCCACCCAACTCTTCACAATTAAGTTCCAACGTGATTTTGGCTATATTAGCCTCAGAAATCTTTATTACCATATAGTTTTACACTAGGAATTTCAAACAACAAATCCCTAGTGTGTTGTATATACATGTGTAATGCACGTGTAATATTATGCATACAATAATTTGCAGCCAAATGTTAGAATGGCGCCAGTTACAGTTTCAGCAAGACATTAAGCAGACATTCCGGATGAAGTCGGACTCTGATAATCAGATGACAAACAGTAATACATCAGTTCTGTTTGGATACACAGTTTGGTGCAAAGACATTATTCTCATGCAGTCCCGTATTGAGTCGGGTGCACTACAATCCCATCTTAGATCTTTACACATTTACACATTTTTCCAGCCAGTATGCCCTTAGGAGTGCGAGCCAAACTGCTCAAGGCTATTGAAGATAAAATCATTAACTGTAATAGATTGTTGTTGCCTAATTGAATTATGCAAGCGATGAACTTTAAAAGAAGCCCTTGGGAAAACATCCGCACAGATATAATCAGATATCAGATAATCTATAAATCCCCAGGGAGCAGCATCACAGACATCATTTGGGGAATGAACAGCAGAACAGTAGCCTGCTGTTTTAACTTGGCCTAGAAAACAGACCCATGACATCCTTGAAAAAGTCCATCTTATCATTTTTCATGTTGTCATTTTTGCCTTTTCTCCCCCTGGCAGAAGCAGAGCCCATGACCACTAACTATGTATCCACTACAGAGAGACAGGTACTACAGACACGTTAATACATGTGCTTACTCATCCTCCACCAAAGGACCCCCCCCCCTCCACCAAAATGTGCCTCTCATCCACCAACGCATTTCTGCTGCTCCTCATCTTACCCATTAAAAGTACATGCATGTGTTCACTTAGACATTGGGATTAGAACATATACAAGTATGTGTCCTCACTTGTCCTCATCCTGTGTCAAACACACCATTTGTAAACCTACCCTGGTCATCCTTCGAGCTCTCCTACCGTAGGTGTCTCGAAGCAGAATTGTCACAAAAAGATTGTTTGTTATGTGATATACAAGTGACGTAGTTCATCGCTGCTCTAACGCCCTAGTTTCTCTGATCTCCTCCGTTATGGCCGTCTGCTGCCCAAGAAGAATCAACAACTCTACTTTTTATCCCGAGCATAATACTGGCACTGGCATTCTGCTTTGCTCTGCTGCCTCACAGCCACAAGGTCCTGGGTTCGATTCCCGCTGGGGACACTGTTGGCACGGGAGGACGAGTTCTCCCTAGACCTGCTCAGGGGGGGGGGGGCTATCTCCTAGGCCTGTCTGTCTCAGGGGGGGGGGGGGGCTATCTCCTAGGCCTGTCTGTCTCAGGGTGGGGCTATCTCCTAGGCCTGTCTCTCTCAGGGGTGGGGGGGGCTATCTCCTAGGCCTGTCTCTCTCAGGGGTGGGGGGGGCTATCTCCTAGGCCTGTCTGTCTCAGGGGGGGGGGGGGGCTATCTCCTAGGCCTGTCTGTCTCAGGGGGGGGGGGGGGTATCTCCTAGGCATAGACAAATTCCATCGGTGACCGTGAACGTGTGTGTGTGTGTGTGTTCTCATGCGTCTCCACCCCATTGCACGTGTGTGTTGGTGTGTCAGATTGCTGTGCAGCCAATAAACAACTCTCCCTCCGTCCTAATGTGTGTTGTGAGGGAGCTCCTGTCAGTCATGTCTCGACAAGAGCACACAAAACCAGTCAGACGCACAAGAGCGCCGACCTTCAGTGAAGTGTGGAGCCAAACGTTTGAAGTGTTCATATTCCAACACAATGGGGAAAAGTAGTCAAGTTGTTTTTGTTGAGTTTGCCATAGTTTCAAACAAAGGATTTTGATCAAGAACATTGTTAGCATTACTAGAAAATGTATTTGGATTTTTGTTTTGTTTTGTTACCATTGCAACGGTAGGGTTCGAGGAGCAGGGCGTCTACTTGATAAAGAAGCACGTGGCATTTTAGCAGGAATGCAATAAATAGATGCTGAAAACTATCACTGTTGTTGAGCTAGCTATGAGCTAGCGTTTCCCCCGGGCTATTCTGGTATTGAGTTGTGCAGTGTCGTGTTGCTGAGTTGGGCTGGACACTTTCTCCGGCTCAGGAATGTGAACACGAGGCTCTCTCACTCTCAGAGCGTCACAAGAATGAAACCCAAGTTCTACTTAAAGTAGAACTACATATTTCTAGTTATTTTACTCAGATACTGTGGCATTAAAGCCTCATTTTGCTGTAAGCTAAGTCCCTTCTTAAGGAGTGGGTCTGAGCAGTGGCAGAAAGAAGACAATTCTATTACATGTTGCTAACTGGCTGATCCTCTCCCCCCTCTAATAGTTCATAGTATCCTTAAGACATAATCTGGAGTTGCTGCAACTGGTCAGTCATTAGTAGGCTAGTAGTACGAGAGAGCTAGCAGAGCTAATGATCTAGCAGGGACACATGGCTTTCTAATGATCATACACACAGGAGAAGTGAGATTCAGACCAACAGTTGCACATTCTTTTGAGGACAATCTAGACCAGTCCAGAGGCATTAAAAAGCCGTGGATGTTTTTCTCAACTCGAGTCTTCATCTTCCACGCCATTTGCAGCATGTGGTATTGCAGCAGAGATGGGGTTTTTTTAAATATAATTTTTGGGGGCATTTGTGCTTTATTATAGGACAGTGTAGAGTGATAGGAAAGAGGGGAGAGAAAGAGGGGGGAGGATTATGCAGTGTAGGGCCCAGGGCGGATTCGAACCTGGGCCGTTGAGATAAGGACTAGCCTTCATGTGGTACCTTAATCGATGAGCCACCGGGGCGCCTCCAGCTTCAGCCTGTTTTTATCTAAGATATTTATGTCCACGACCTTATATTGGCAGTTTGAAGTTGTTCTAGACTGGAACAACAGCTTGTGGGTCTCCAGGCAGTTGAAAATGGCAGCTGATTCCCATAGTGGGTCATTTTACAGATCAGCGGGTTTGGGAGCTGAACTACTGAGAGAGTTTCTGACGAGACAAGTGAACGGGATTAGTCAGTGATGACACTCGGCCGTCGACGGGCGACCCCACACCCTCGAGGGTCACCGTGGGAGTGTGTGTGCAGTGGCTGAACTCTGGATGTCAGCAAATTGCAAAACTTGTAATATCTAGTAAGATTCTCTGCTTTTGAAGCGCACTTTTGAAGCCTTCCGTTGTTTTTACGAGCGGCACGGTTACCTAGCACTGTTGCCTAACACAGCAATAAGGTCTTGGGTTCGATTCCCACTTCGGACGAGGTCGGCACTGGGGATGCTCTCCAGGGTGGTCAGACACTCAGGTGGGGTATCTCTCAGGTGGGGTATCTCAGGTGGGGTATCTCCTGGGCCTTTCTGTGCAGAGTTTGCATGTTCTCCCCGTTTTCACAAGGGTTTCCTCCCAAGTACCCAATAGGAAAAACATGCAGGAGAACCGATAGGCCTACCCCTCAGTCCGGCCCTGGACTGAGCAGTTGGTCTTGGTCCCCGGGCGCCACTGACCAGGCTGCCCACTGCTCCTGGCTGCCCCTGGAGGAGGACAGCTCTGATGGGAGAAATGCAGGGGACAAATTCCACTGGCGACCTGCAGTTGCATGTGTGTGTTGTGTGCTGTGTCGCCGCTCACGCGTGTCTCTGTTATGTGGCTGATTAAAGGCCGCTAGAGGTCCTGTAACTATTTATCTCTATAGCTCAGTCTATCGGCTGGTCATGTCTGTTCTGGATCGGCCGGTCATGTCTGTTCTGGTTGACCTGTGCATACGTGGTTGCAGGCAGAGCCAATTTGCACTTGTTTAAAAAGTAGAATAAATAATCTCTCTCTATATATATATATATATTATATTTGAAGTCATTGACATTTTAAAGATCCTTCCGTAGCTTCTCAGCATAAGTAAAGACAGCACACTTGTTTTTCGATGTCAGAATGTGACTATAAATGAATGTCCTGTGGTCTAATCATGGGGTTAAAGCGGGTTTGGACCAGAACACACTGACCCCCACCTCAGTGCTTTGACTAGATACTGGAAGCGGCTTCCATAAAATACACTCATGATTAATGAATTGATATGAAACTTTTATACAGATAATGTATAGGATATGGAAGTGAAAATGTAATGAAATATAGATGTATGTCGTTGTCGGGATGGGTTTATTTCCTGCTCCTATCCTATCTTATACATATGAACACACATTCATTTCACTTGCTTCTATGGCTGTTTTCAAATATTTTACCATGTCCTTCCTTCCTTCCTTCCTTCCTTCCTTCCTTCCTTCCTTCCTTCCTTCCTTCCTTCCTTCCTTCCTTCCTTCCTTCCTTCCTTCCTTCCTTCCTTCCTTCCTTCCTTCCATCCTTCCGTCCATCCTTCCTCTCCTCTTCAAGCTTATCAATGGCCTAACATTTAGCATTTCACTGTATCCTACATGCCATTTTGTCCATATGACAAATAAATACCTGTGAATCCTTGAACATCATTGGATCGGTGAAAAAAACACAACTACATATAGTAGATCCAACCAGTTCATGTTGAAACACTGATGATTCAAAGGACTTACTTGAGCGAGGAAGAATGCAGGTGCTCTGCGTCCTCCCCCAGCGGAAGGCATCTCAATAGAAAACACAGGCGAGGTTGTGATGTGATTCATGACTTAGCTTTGCATTGTGCACAATATCTCCATGGTTGATTAATGAGCCATATGTGTTTGGGGGGGGGGGGGGGGGGGGTGCAGAGCCAGGCTGGAGGTGGATGTTGTGGAGAGCAGAGCCAGGTTGGAGGTGGATGTTGTGGAGTGCAGAGCCAGGCTGGAGGTGGATGTTGTGGAGAGCAGAGCCAGGCTGGAGGTGGATGTTGTGGAGAGCAGAGCCAGGCTGGAGGTGGATGATGTGGAGTGCAGAGCCAGACTGCGGTCAGGATGTGGGTGACCTCGCGCTGCCCTCTCCAGGATACGCCTGGTAAAGGCTGGAGCTTGTAATGGCCAGCTGAGAGATGGGGGAGAAGTGAATGAATGGTTGAGGGTGAGAGGTCAGTACGGCGAGGCCGTGAGAGGTCAGTACGGCGAGGCCGTGAGAGGTCAGTACGGCGAGGCCGTGAGAGGTCAGTATGGTGAGGCTGTGAGAGGTCAGTACGGCGAGGCCGTGAGAGGTCAGTACGGTGAGGCCGTGAGAGGTCAGTACGGCGAGGCCGTGAGAGGTCAGTACGGCGAGGCTGTATCCTCTCAGGCGTTTCCTGACCAGCTAGCATTAGGACTGTGGGGGGATGTGCCAGCTGGCCACTCAAGACCCTGTGTTCCCGTGTCCCACAATGTGACCCCCCCTCCTACCCTCTCTTCCTCCTCCTCCTCTTCCTCCTCCTCCTTCCTCTTCCCTTTCCGACCCCAGTTCTCCTGCTGTGTCACCCCCTCCTACCCTCTCTTCCTCCTCCTCTTTCTCCTCCTCCTCCTCCTTCCTCTTCCCTTTCCGACCCCAGTTCTCCTGCTATGTCACCCCCTCCTACCCTCTCTTCCTCCTCCTCCTCCTCCTCCTCCTCCTCCTCCTCCTCCTTCCTCTTCCCTTTCCGACCCCAGTTCTCCTGCTGTGTCACCCCCTCCTACCCTCTCTTCCTCCTCCTCCTCCTCCTCCTCCTCCTCTTCCTTCCTCTTCCCTTTCCGACCCCAGTTCTCCTGCTGTGTCACCCCCTCCTACCCTCTCTTCCTCCTCCTCCTCTTCCTCCTCTTCCTCCTCCTCCTCCTCCTCCTCTTCCTTCCTCTTCCCTTTCCGACCCCAGTTCTCCTGCTGTGTCACCCCCTCCTACCCTCTCTTCCTCCTCCTCCTCCTCCTCCTCCTCCTCCGCCTCCTCCGCCTCCTTCCTCTTCCCTTTCCGACCCCAGTTCTCCTGCTGTGGGCTCTGTAATCACACAGTACTCACTGCCAAACAGACTCAGCCCAGATGCCACTCAGAGCACTCAAATGGGTCTCCAGTGTGTGACAGCATGAAATGTGCCCTCTGTACTGTTGAGCCCTGCTCTCGGGCCCCTGCAGGTCGGGGGCCCCTGGGGACGCCCAACGGTGGCCAGGAACTTCCTCTGCTCCACTGAGGGAGTTAATCCAATGTTAATCTATGCGAACCATCCAGTCTCAACGTGATGTAACTTGACTAGTGAGCGATGAGCTTCCGAGACAGGCGAGGGAGGCTGGCGTTTCTCAGCGGCCGTGATCGTAACGATGTTAGAAGGTGTTTGAGCACTGGGAGGAGATTAATTTGCGAATTAATCAATGTTGTGATTTCTCATGAGCGTGGTATATTACGCAATCACTCCTCCTTGTCAGGAATGAATAAACATTCGATTACTGTCTTCGCTGTGATTGTATTTGGTTTTGACATTTCGTCTTTGATTTGCTTAGATTTAGGAGAGCCTCCTGTCGGAACCAATCGTGACATTAAGTGAGAGCGGGCTCTGGTTTGTCCCTTGCAGTGCAGTGGTCAGGGAAGCTGATAAGAGCCTTCCCAGCAAACACGCAACGTCAGGGAGACATTCAGATCATGTCTTAATAACGTCAGTCGGTCCAGAACCCCGTTTGTACGTCTGCTGGACCCCTCAATATTCAAACGTCTGGCTTGGACCCCTCTAAGACGTCTGTGGACGTGCAAAACGGGTCCAATATCTGAACGTAAAAAAAAACAAAAACATTCTGGCTCCTAATTGGATGTCTTTGGACGTCCGAAAAAGACAAAAAAGACGTCTAAAAGACGTCTTTTAGACGTGTCTTTGCTCAGTGGGTTGTAGATTAGGCAGAGGAGGGTGAGCACACAGTACTGGGTTGTATGTTTCATGCCATAAGTTCAATACCAACTACTAGCGTATTTGACCCCACATTCTGATGTCAGTAGAGGTCACAGGGAGGCCGTAGCTGAGGTGGGGGCGGTCTATATTAAGAGTGTAAAGCAGCTTCCTGATAGGCCGACACCTTCAGCTGTAGTGGTTTCCTGTCCCGGCCGAGCCACCCCAGATAGAACAATGATGGCTCTGGTTTGCATGTAAATTTAATGGAGGCAGAAATCCAGTGTGTCTTGTTTCGTGTTTATTCCCTTTTAGTCTACGTTCCCTTGTCACAAACAGTAGCAGAGATTCCTGCTGGCAGTCAGACTCATTCATGAGTAGCAATGGGAACAGTACATTGCATATTCAAATAATATGTACTCTATTAGTGGGGTAATGTTGCGTTCACTTAAATGCATTGGAAGACCCATCAGCGTCTGATTTGAATGGTTGTATCTCTCCCTGAACATTGCTTATTCTGTTCTGTAAACCATCGATGGGTTCATTACACAGATGTCCTGTCCTCATTACTCCAGACCATCCTCAGGCTTGTCAGATCTAGGAAATGTAGCATCCATTTTGAAAATGGGAATTTTTCAATATTTTTTTTTATAGCAGATAAAAAACAATTTATGGTAGTTCAACCTTCAAAAGTGTGTGTGAGGGTTCTGAGTGGTAGGGGGGTGATTTGGGGGGGTGCTGGGTGGGTGTGGCTTTGGGTGTGTGTAATGTTAAATGTTTATGTATAATGCATGTGGATGTGTGTATTATTATGTGTGGACCCCAGGAAGAATAGTTCCTGCCCTGGTGGCAACTAATGAGGATCCAATCAAACAAATAAACAAATAAATAAAAGCTCATTATAAACACATGTGTTGTTGTTGGAGGGAATCCTAGAGAAGAACAGCTTGGATGACAGCTTGGATGATTCAACAGATTCATGAACCCGAAAACCCACTCGTCCTGCTCATGTCATCCATTTCACCTTGTTGTTTCTGACTGGGATGAGTGACGGGGTTGATGGGCTGCTATTCTAACTACCTCCCTTTTCTGTGTGTGTGTGTGTGTGTGTGTTTGTGTGTGCGTACGTGTGCGTGTGTGTGTGTGTGTGTGTGTGCGTGTGTGTGTGTATGTGTGTGTGTGCGTGCGTGCGTGTGTGCGTGTGTGTGTGTGCGTGCGTGCGTGCGTGTGTGTGCGTGCGTGCGTGCGTGTGTGGTGTGTGTGTGCGTGCGTGCGCGTGCGCGTGCGTGTGTATGTGTATGTGTGCGTGCGTGTGTGTGTGCGTGTGTGTGTGTGTGTTTTGACCACCCTGAAGGGAACAGCCCATCTTCAGCGCCCGAGCGCACGTCTTCCAGATCGACCCGGCCACCAAGCGCAACTGGCTCCCCTCCAGCAAACATGCCGTCACCGTGTCCTTCTTCTACGACGCCAACCGCAGCGTCTACCGCATCATCAGCGTCGGGGGCACCAAGGTGAGCACCAAATCTTTATGCAAAATAGCTGAATACTATATATACACAAGGGTTGGTGCTGTCTGTTTTTCTGTGTTTTAATTAACATTAATGTTCTGTCACCTCAGGCCATCATAAACAGCACAATCACCCCCAATATGACCTTCACCAAAACCTCTCAGAAGTTTGGCCAGTGGGCAGACAGTCGTGCCAACACTGTGTACGGCCTCGGCTTTGGCACTGAGCAACAACTTCAACAGGTAAGCATCAGACAGCGTTAACAGACTATTAACAAACTGTTTATGACAGGACAAACATTTCACACACACACCGGGTGACTGATAGTACTTTTCAATCTTTTTAGTTTTCAGACCAGTTCAAGGAGGTGAAGGAGGCAGCTCGCCTGGCCCGGGAGAAATCCCAAGAGAAGTTTGAACTGTCCAACCCGGCGCTGAACATCGCCGCCCCTCAGGTGAGCGCTGGAACTGCAGCTGCTCTTTATTTGTATTGTTCAAGCTACAGGAAGCGCACAGGGGGGGCATGACAGATAAGCAGAGAGTTCGGCGGCGCAGATACTGACCGACTCCATTGATAATATTCTGTGGAGATTACGTGTAGGTGGATTATGTGCTCTGGCCGTCCGCTACACTACCCTCCCATTGGGGTAACTCTATTAAGGGCTGTCATGCATGGAAACTGGGCAGAAAAATGCTGGTTTCAAAGTAAATGAAAGGCTTTAAGACCACCTCCTGGGAAATGAGTCATCTATAAAGAGAGGGTGTTTTGAAGGAAACTAGGTCACTGAAGTGGACCGAAGTGGATGGACAGCTGCCAGCCTGGTCACACCGATGTCACCGACGGTGTCTTGATTCAAAATGATTACTTGTACGGTTCCCTCGGCTGAGAGAGGGCGTGAAATTGTGTTTCAGTGAAAAAACCTCTTGATTTCTTCCATTCCTCTTGAACTACTGTAGCCTATGACATTTGGAAGTTGTTTTGTTGCTGTTGTGCAGGAAATTTGAGTCATTTTTTATCTCTGCAGTCTGAGCCAGCGTGTGAACCGGCTAAGGGGCAATTTATACACAAAGCAGACACTACAAATGCAGAACTGGTTCCATTTTGAATCCATCTGTCATGCAGTTCCTTGTCATTAGAGCCAACCTGATTGGAATCCATTGTTTGACAATTGCCGGACCAATTTGGTTGTTGTAGCAACATAAATTGCCTAGCGAGTGGTTTCTGTGTGAACTAGAACAAGGAACAACAGTCTGACCAGAGAGAGACCAGAGAGAGACCAGAGAGAGACCAGAGAGAGACCAGAGAGACTGACCAGAGAGAGACCAGAGAGAGACTGACCAGAGAGAGACTGACCAGAGAGAGACCAGAGAGAGACCAGAGAGAGACCAGAGAGAGACCAGAGAGAGTCTGACCAGAGAGAGACCAGAGAGAGTCTGACCAGAGAGAGTCTGACCAGAGAGAGACTGACCAGAGAGAGACCAGAGAGAGTCTGACCAGAGAGAGACCAGAGAGAGACCAGAGGAGGCTGACCAGAGAGAGACCAGAGGAGGCTGGAGTAGTGGTGGTCACAGTGTGACGGCTGCCCACTCTGTGGAACTGGACAATAGCTCTCCTGTTTACTATACTGAGGGCCATAAGAGGCATTTATAAAGGAATTGCATTCATATACATTCAAATCATCTTCTATTGACAATATGTTGTGTATAGTATGTTGCTTCATCTGTATAGAAAGCTCTTGTGTGCCCCGGCTATGGTCTTGTGTCTGGGATGGTCTTGTGTGTCTGGGATGGTCTTGTGTGTCTGGGATGGTCTTGTGTGTCTGGGATGGTCTTGTGTGTCTGGGATGGTCTTGTGTGTCTGGGATGGTCTTGTGTGTCTGGGATGGTCTTGTGTGTCTGGGATGGTCTTGTGTGTCTGGGATGGTCTTGTGTGTCTGGGATGGTCTTGTGTGTCTGGGATGGATCAAGTGGAAATTCATTTGGCTCTTGGATGCTGTGATTGCATGAGGTCACCTAGGAAACTAGCTTTGGCGCTGAGCATTTCTTGGCTGACCCATTCCTCTCCCTATCTGGAGACACACACACACACACACACACACACACAACCTAACACACACAAACACGCACGCACACACACATAAGCACACACACACACACACACACACACACACATACACACTCTAACACACACACACAAACAAACAAACACACACGCACACACACACACACACACACAC
>NC_140259.1:9698497-9778497 GCF_949987555.1 Borostomias antarcticus | reverse complement strand
TACATCCTCATTCACAACAAAAGGCAACCGGATATGAACAATGGAGTTTGTTTATTTTTGTTTATTTCTTTTATTTAAAAGAAGGGACAATGCACATTAATCAACACAGCACTATAAGCTACACTATGAGAGTTCATAAGGAATTTACAGAAATAAGTGACATTCTTCAAGAATCAACAGCGTCATTGTGGCCATTTAGCAGTGGGAGATACTTGTATTACAGATTGTGCTTCTGAAGAGTGTCCACATGAGCGATATTCTGAGAACGTTTCACACTGCAAGGCCGTACTGTATGTACCGTAGGGACGTTTTATAAAGACATATCTCTCTCCCGTATTTGCACTGGCTGTCGTTGGAATGCCGAGGGTGATCTGTAATCCTGTTAGAACTTAAACATGTTTCTCAGTGTGAATAATTCAAGAGTGGTGGGGGGGGGGGGGGGGCTGCCTTGTCGTTGACTTTGGTCTTCTAAGCTTTGATTTTCCACTACTTTCCATTTGGACCAAGCTCTACTCCTTTGAATGGAGGCATAGGAGTTCAGTCTGATCCTCTCCCGCGTCATGCGTACTGTACGAGCCAGCAGCTGGCTGTGGAAGTAGAACTCCTTCCTTGGGGATCACGCAGAACTGACTCGGAGAAGGGAATTAATAATACAAGCTTTTCTGAGTGCAGACGGGGGGTGTGTAATGTTTCAGAAGAACACTCTGCTTGTCAAACCCAAGTTTAGTTTTCTATCTGGCCACAGAGGAGTGGAGAAGAGCGCTCTGACCAGGTTAGCGTCTCCCTGTGTGGGGGTTTCATGGCCTGATCATGTGAGCTCACGTTCTGGTTCTGTCAGAACAGCCTGGTTGGGCTGGGGTTCGGACTGAGCTCCACCTGGCAGATCTACCGGGCCAATAGAACCAGCTCTGTGGCCTAGTGGTAGAGTGTCCGCCCAGAGACTGGGAGGTTGTGGGTTCGATCCCTGGCCGAGTCGTACTGTACCAAAGACTATAAAAATGCAAGTCATACCAAAGACTATAAAAATGGGACCCATTGCCTCCCTGCTTGGCACTCAGCATCAAGGGTTGGAATTGGGGGGTTAGATCATACATACCTGTGAAAGTGCATGAGGATTGTAGATAAAAAATAAATTTGGTTTGAAAAAAAAAAGTCATACATACCCCTTATAGTTTTTTGGGGTAGAAATTATTGTTTTGGGATGTATTCAATTCCTCACTGCTCGGCCTAGGAATGGACTAGACACCCCTGGGTGGCAGATCTATAATCAGAACTGTGTGCACTACATACCTGTGAAAGTGCATGAGGATTGTAGATAAAAAATTAATTTGGTCAGAAAAAAAAAAGTCATACATACCCCTTATAGTTTTTTGGGGTAGAATTATTGTTTTGGGATGTATTCAATTCCTCACTGCTCGGCCTAGGAATGGACTAGACACCCATGGGTGGCAGATCTATAATCAGAACTGTGTGCACTACATACCTGTGAAAGTGCATGAGGATTGTAGATAAAAAATACATTTGGTCTGAAAAAAAAAAGTCATACATAGCCCTTATAGTTTTTTGGGGTAGAAATTATTGTTTTGCAATGTATTAAATTCCTCACTGCTCGGCCTAGGAATGGACTAGACACCCATGGGTGGCAGATCTATAATCAGAACTGTGTGTACTACATACCTGTGAAAGTGCATGAGGATTGTAGATAAAAAATAAATTTGGTCTGAAAAAAAAAAGTCATACATACCCCTTAGAGTTTTTTGGGGTAGAAATTATTGTTTTGGGATGTATTAAATTCCTCACTGCTCGGGCTAGGAATGGACTAGACACCCATGGGTGGCAGATCTATAATCAGAACTGTGTGCACTACATACCTGTGAAAGTGCATGAGGATTGTAAATAAAAAATTAATTTGGTTTGAAAAAAAAAAGTCATACATACCCCTTATAGTTTTTTGGGGTAGAAATTATTGTTTTGGGATGTATTCAATTCCTCACTGCTCGGCCTAGGAATGGACTAGACACCCATGGGTGGCAGATCTATAATCAGAACTGTGTGTACTACATACCTGTGAAAGTGCATGAGGATTGTAGATAAAAAATAAATTTGGTCTGAAAAAAAAAAGTCATACATACCCCTTATAGTTTTTTGGGGTAGAAATTATTGTTTTGGGATGTATTAAATAAATCACTGCTCGGCCTAGGAATGGACTAGACACCCATGGGTGGCAGATCTATAATCAGAACTGTGTGTACTACATACCTGTGAAAGTGCATGAGGATTGTAGATAAAAAATAAATTTGGTCTGAAAAAAAAAAGTCATACATACCCCTTATAGTTTTTTGGGGTAGAAATTATTGTTTTGGGATGTATTAATTCCTCACTGCTCGGCCTAGGAATGGTCTAGACACCCATGGGTGGCAGATCTATAATCAGAACTGTGTGCACTTCATACATGTGAAAGTGCATGAGGATTGTAGATAAAAAATAAATTTGGTTTGAAAAAAAAAAGTCATACATACCCCTTATAGTTTTTTGGGGTAGAAATTATCGTTTTGGGATGTATTAATTCCTCACTGCTCGGCCTAGGAATGGACTAGACACCCATGGGTGGCAGATCTATAATCAGAACTGTGTGCACTACATACCTGTGAAAGTGCATGAGGATTGTAGATAAAAAAATAATTTGGTCTGAAAAAAAAAAGTCATACATACCCCTGATAGTTTTTTGGGGTAGAAATTATTGTTTTGGGATGTATTAAATTCCTCACTGCTCGGCCTAGGAATGGACTAGACACCCATGGGTGGCAGATCTATAATCAGAACTGTGTGCACTACATACCTGTGAAAGTGCATGAGGATTGTAGATAAAAAATAAATTTGGTCTGAAAAAAAAAAGTCATACATACCCCTTATAGTTTTTTGGGGTAGAAATTATTGTTTTGGGATATATTCAATTCCTCACTGCTCGGCCTAGGAATGGACTAGACACCCATGGGTGGCAGATCTATAATCAGAACTGTGTGTACTACATACCTGTGAAAGTGCATGAGGATTGTAGATAAAAAATAAATTTGGTCTGAAAAAAAAAAGTCATACATACCCCTTATAGTTTTTTCGGGTAGAAATTATTGTTTTGGGATGTATTCAATTCCTCACTGCTCGGCCTAGGAATGGACTAGACACCCCTGGGTGGCAGATCTATAATCAGAACTGTGTGGACTGCATACATGTGAAAGTGCATGAGGATTGTAGATAAAAAATATATTTGGTCTGAAAAAAAAAAGTCATACACACCCCTTATAGTTTTTTCGGGTAGAAATTATTGTTTTGGGATGTATTCAATTCCTCACTGCTCAGCCTAGGAATGGACTAGACACCCATGGATGGCAGATCTATAATTAGAACTGTGTGCACTACATACCTGTGAAAGTGCATGAGGATTGTAGATAAAAAATAAATTTGGTCTGAAAAAAAAAAGTCATACATACCCCTTATAGTTTTTTGGGGTAGAAATTATTGTTTTGGGATGTATTCAATTCCTCACTGCTCGGCCTAGGAATGGACTAGACACCCCTGGGTGGCAGATCTATAATCAGAACTGTTTGTACTACATACCTGTGAAAGTGCATGAGGATTGTAGATAAAAATAATTTGGTCTGGAAAAAAAAAACGCCATACATACCCCTTATGTTTTTCTTCAGGTGGAAATATTTAAATTTGTCAGTGCTCGGCCTAGGAATGGACTAGACACCCATGGGTGGCAGATCTATAATCAGAACTGTTTGTTCTACATACCTGTGAAAGTGCATGAGGATTGTTGATAAAAATAAATTTGGTCTGGAAAAAAAAAACGCCATACATACCCCTTATGTTTTTCTTCAGGATGAAATATTTAAATTTGTCAGTGCTCGACCTAGGAATGGACTAGACACCCATGGGTGGCAGATCTATAATCAGAACTGTTTGTACTACATACCTGTGAAAGTGCATGAGGATTGTAGATAAAAAATAATTTGGTCTGGAAAAAAAAAACGCCATACATACCCCTTATGTTTTTCTTCAGGTGGAAATATTTAAATTTGTCAGTGCTCGGCCTAGGAATGGACTAGACACCCCTGGGTGGCAGATCTATAATCAGAACTGTTTGTACTACATACCTGTGAAAGTGCATGAGGATTGTAGATAAAAATAATTTGGTCTGGAAAAAAAAAACACCATACATACCCCTTATGTTTTTCTTCAGGTGGAAATATTTAAATTTGTCAGTGCTCGGCCTAGGAATGGACTAGACACCCATGGGTGGCAGATCTATAATCAGAACTGTTTGTACTACATACCTGTGAAAGTGCATGAGGATTGTTGATAAAAATAAATTTGGTCTGGAAAAAAAAAACGCCATACATACCCCTTATGTTTTTCTTCAGGATGAAATATTTAAATTTGTCAGTGCTCGACCTAGGAATGGACTAGACACCCATGGGTGGCAGATCTATAATCAGAACTGTTTGTACTACATACCTGTGAAAGTGCATGAGGATTGTAGATAAAAAATAATTTGGTCTGGAAAAAAAAAACGCCATACATACCCCTTATGTTTTTCTTCAGGTGGAAATATTTAAATTTGTCAGTGCTCGGCCTAGGAATGGACTAGACACCCATGGGTGGCAGATCTATAATCAGAACTGTTTGTACTACATACCTGTGAAAGTGCATGAGGATTGTAGATAAAAATAATTTGGTCTGAAAAAAAAAAACGCCATACATACCCCTTATGTTTTTCTTCAGGTGGAAATATTTAAATTTGTCAGTGCTCGGCCTAGGAATGGACTAGACACCCCTGGGTGGCAGATCTATAATCAGAACTGTTTGTACTACATACCTGTGAAAGTGCATGAGGATTGTAGATAAAAATAATTTGGTCTGGAAAAAAAAAAAACGCCATACATACATACCCCTTATGTTTTTCTTCAGGTGGAAATATTTAAATTTGTCAGTGCTCGGCCTAGGAATGGACTAGACACCCCTGGGTGGCAGATCTATAATCAGAACTGTTTGTACTACATACCTGTGAAAGTGCATGAGGATTGTAGATAAAAATAATTTGGTCTGGAAAAAAAAAACGCCATACATACCCCTTATGTTTTTCTTCAGGTGGAAATATTTAAATTTGTCAGTGCTCGGCCTAGGAATGGACTAGACACCCCTGGGTGGCAGATCTATAATCAGAACTGTTTGTACTACATACCTGTGAAAGTGCATGAGGATTGTAGATAAAAATAATTTGGTCTGGAAAAAAAAAACGCCATACATACCCCTTATGTTTTTCTTCAGGATGAAATATTTAAATTTGTCAGTGCTCGACCTAGGAATGGACTAGACACCCATGGGTGGCAGATCTATAATCAGAACTGTTTGTACTACATACCTGTGAAAGTGCATGAGGATTGTAGATAAAAAATAATTTGGTCTGGAAAAAAAAAACGCCATACATACCCCTTATGTTTTTCTTCAGGTGGAAATATTTAAATTTGTCAGTGCTCGGCCTAGGAATGGACTAGACACCCATGGGTGGCAGATCTATAATCAGAACTGTTTGTACTACATACCTGTGAAAGTGCATGAGGATTGTAGATAAAAATAATTTGGTCTGAAAAAAAAAAACGCCATACATACCCCTTATGTTTTTCTTCAGGTGGAAATATTTAAATTTGTCAGTGCTCGGCCTAGGAATGGACTAGACACCCCTGGGTGGCAGATCTATAATCAGAACTGTTTGTACTACATACCTGTGAAAGTGCATGAGGATTGTAGATAAAAATAATTTGGTCTGGAAAAAAAAAAAACGCCATACATACATACCCCTTATGTTTTTCTTCAGGTGGAAATATTTAAATTTGTCAGTGCTCGGCCTAGGAATGGACTAGACACCCCTGGGTGGCAGATCTATAATCAGAACTGTTTGTACTACATACCTGTGAAAGTGCATGAGGATTGTAGATAAAAATAATTTGGTCTGGAAAAAAAAAACGCCATACATACCCCTTATGTTTTTCTTCAGGTGGAAATATTTAAATTTGTCAGTGCTCGGCCTAGGAATGGACTAGACACCCCTGGGTGGCAGATCTATAATCAGAACTGTTTGTACTACATACCTGTGAAAGTGCATGAGGATTGTAGATAAAAATAATTTGGTCTGGAAAAAAAAAACGCCATACATACCCCTTATGTTTTTCTTCTGGTGGAAATATTTAAATTTGTCAGTGCTCGGCCTAGGAATGGACTAGACACCCCTGGGTGGCAGATCTATAATCAGAACTGTTTGTACTACATACCTGTGAAAGTGCATGAGGATTGTAGATAAAAATAATTTGGTCTGGAAAAAAAAAACGCCATACATACCCCTTATGTTTTTCTTCTGGTGGAAATATTTAAATTTGTCAGTGCTCGGCCTAGGAATGGACTAGACACCCCTGGGTGGCAGATCTATAATCAGAACTGTTTGTACTACATACCTGTGAAAGTGCATGAGGATTGTAGATAAAAATAATTTGGTCTGGAAAAAAAAAAAACGCCATACATACCCCTTATGTTTTTCTTCAGGTGGAAATATTTAAATTTGTCAGTGCTCGGCCTAGGAATGGACTAGACACCCATGGGTGGCAGATCTATAATCAGAACTGTTTGTACTACATACCTGTGAAAGTGCATGAGGATTGTAGATAAAAATAATTTGGTCTGGAAAAAAAAAACGCCATACATACCCCTTATGTTTTTCTTCAGGTGGAAATATTTAAATTTGTCAGTGCTCGGCCTAGGAATGGACTAGACACCCCTGGGTGGCAGATCTATAATCAGAACTGTTTGTACTACATACCTGTGAAAGTGCATGAGGATTGTAGATAAAAATAATTTGGTCTGGAAAAAAAAAACGCCATACATACCCCTTATGTTTTTCTTCAGGTGGAAATATTTAAATTTGTCAGTGCTCGGCCTAGGAATGGACTAGACACCCATGGGTGGCAGATCTATAATCAGAACTGTTTGTTCTACATACCTGTGAAAGTGCATGAGGATTGTTGATAAAAATAAATTTGGTCTGGAAAAAAAAAACTCCATACATACCCCTTATGTTTTTCTTCAGGTGGAAATATTTAAATTTGTCAGTGCTCGGCCTAGGAATGGACTAGACACCCATGGGTGGCAGATCTATAATCAGAACTGTTTGTACTACATACCTGTGAAAGTGCATGAGGATTGTAGATAAAAATAATTTGGTCTGGAAAAAAAAACCGCCATACATACCCCTTATGTTTTTCTTCAGGTGGAAATATTTAAATTTGTCAGTGCTTGGCCTAGGAATGGACTAGACACCCCTGGGTGGCAGATCTATAATCAGAACTGTTTGTACTACATACCTGTGAAAGTGCATGAGGATTGTAGATAAAAATAATTTGGTCTGGAAAAAAAAAAAACGCCATACATACCCCTTATGTTTTTCTTCAGGTGGAAATATTTAAATTTGTCAGTGCTCGGCCTAGGAATGGACTAGACACCCCTGGGTGGCAGATCTATAATCAGAACTGTTTGTACTACATACCTGTGAAAGTGCATGAGGATTGTAGATAAAAATAATTTGGTCTGGAAAAAAAAAACGCCATACATACCCCTTATGTTTTTCTTCAGGTGGAAATATTTAAATTTGTCAGTGCTCGGCCTAGGAATGGACTAGACACCCCTGGGTGGCAGATCTATAATCAGAACTGTTTGTACTACATACCTGTGAAAGTGCATGAGGATTGTAGATAAAAATAATTTGGTCTGGAAAAAAAAAACGCCATACATACCCCTTATGTTTTTCTTCATGTGGAAATATTTAAATTTGTCAGTGCTCGGCCTAGGAATGGACTAGACACCCCTGGGTGGCAGATCTATAATCAGAACTGTTTGTACTACATACCTGTGAAAGTGCATGAGGATTGTAGATAAAAATAATTTTGGTCTGGAAAAAAAAAAAACGCCATACATACATACCCCTTATGTTTTTCTTCAGGTGGAAATATTTAAATTTGTCAGTGCTCGGCCTAGGAATGGACTAGACACCCCTGGGTGGCAGATCTATAATCAGAACTGTTTGTACTACATACCTGTGAAAGTGCATGAGGATTGTAGATAAAAATAATTTGGTCTGGAAAAAAAAAACGCCATACATACCCCTTATGTTTTTCTTCAGGTGGAAATATTTAAATTTGTCAGTGCTCGGCCTAGGAATGGACTAGACACCCCTGGGTGGCAGATCTATAATCAGAACTGTTTGTACTACATACCTGTGAAAGTGCATGAGGATTGTAGATAAAAATAATTTGGTCTGGAAAAAAAAAACGCCATACATACCCCTTATGTTTTTCTTCTGGTGGAAATATTTAAATTTGTCAGTGCTCGTCCTAGGAATGGACTAGACACCCCTGGGTGGCAGATCTATAATCAGAACTGTTTGTACTACATACCTGTGAAAGTGCATGAGGATTGTAGATAAAAATAATTTGGTCTGGAAAAAAAAAACGCCATACATACCCCTTATGTTTTTCTTCTGGTGGAAATATTTAAATTTGTCAGTGCTCGGCCTAGGAATGGACTAGACACCCCTGGGTGGCAGATCTATAATCAGAACTGTTTGTACTACATACCTGTGAAAGTGCATGAGGATTGTAGATAAAAATAATTTGGTCTGGAAAAAAAAAAAACGCCATACATACCCCTTATGTTTTTCTTCAGGTGGAAATATTTAAATTTGTCAGTGCTCGGCCTAGGAATGGACTAGACACCCCTGGGTGGCAGATCTATAATCAGAACTGTTTGTACTACATACCTGTGAAAGTGCATGAGGATTGTAGATAAAAATAATTTGGTCTGGAAAAAAAAAACGCCATACATACCCCTTATGTTTTTCTTCAGGTGGAAATATTTAAATTTGTCAGTGCTCGGCCTAGGAATGGACTAGACACCCATGGGTGGCAGATCTATAATCAGAACTGTTTGTTCTACATACCTGTGAAAGTGCATGAGGATTGTTGATAAAAATAAATTTGGTCTGGAAAAAAAAAACTCCATACATACCCCTTATGTTTTTCTTCAGGATGAAATATTTAAATTTGTCAGTGCTCGACCTAGGAATGGACTAGACACCCATGGGTGGCAGATCTATAATCAGAACTGTTTGTACTACATACCTGTGAAAGTGCATGAGGATTGTAGATAAAAAATAATTTGGTCTGGAAAAAAAAAACGCCATACATACCCCTTATGTTTTTCTTCAGGTGGAAATATTTAAATTTGTCAGTGCTCGGCCTAGGAATGGACTAGACACCCATGGGTGGCAGATCTATAATCAGAACTGTTTGTACTACATACCTGTGAAAGTGCATGAGGATTGTAGATAAAAATAATTTGGTCTGGAAAAAAAAAACGCCATACATACCCCTTATGTTTTTCTTCAGGTGGAAATATTTAAATTTGTCAGTGCTTGGCCTAGGAATGGACTAGACACCCCTGGGTGGCAGATCTATAATCAGAACTGTTTGTACTACATACCTGTGAAAGTGCATGAGGATTGTAGATAAAAATAATTTGGTCTGGAAAAAAAAAAAACGCCATACATACCCCTTATGTTTTTCTTCAGGTGGAAATATTTAAATTTGTCAGTGCTCGGCCTAGGAATGGACTAGACACCCCTGGGTGGCAGATCTATAATCAGAACTGTTTGTACTACATACCTGTGAAAGTGCATGAGGATTGTAGATAAAAATAATTTGGTCTGGAAAAAAAAAACGCCATACATACCCCTTATGTTTTTCTTCATGTGGAAATATTTAAATTTGTCAGTGCTCGGCCTAGGAATGGACTAGACACCCATGGGTGGCAGATCTATAATCAGAACTGTTTGTACTGCATACCTGTGAAAGTGCATGAGGATTGTAGATAAAAATAATTTGGTCTGAAAAAAAAAAACGCCATACATACCCCTTATGTTTTTCTTCAGGTGGAAATATTTAAATTTGTCAGTGCTCGGCCTAGGAATGGACTAGACACCCATGGGTGGCAGATCTATAATCAGAACTGTTTGTTCTACATACCTGTGAAAGTGCATGAGGATTGTTGATAAAAATAAATTTGGTCTGGAAAAAAAAAACTCCATACATACCCCTTATGTTTTTCTTCAGGTGGAAATATTTAAATTTGTCAGTGCTTGGCCTAGGAATGGACTAGACACCCCTGGGTGGCAGATCTATAATCAGAACTGTTTGTACTACATACCTGTGAAAGTGCATGAGGATTGTAGATAAAAATAATTTGGTCTGGAAAAAAAAAAAACGCCATACATACCCCTTATGTTTTTCTTCAGGTGGAAATATTTAAATTTGTCAGTGCTCGGCCTAGGAATGGACTAGACACCCATGGGTGGCAGATCTATAATCAGAACTGTTTGTACTACATACCTGTGAAAGTGCATGAGGATTGTAGATAAAAATAATTTGGTCTGGAAAAAAAAAACGCCATACATACCCCTTATGTTTTTCTTCATGTGGAAATATTTAAATTTGTCAGTGCTCGGCCTAGGAATGGACTAGACACCCATGGGTGGCAGATCTATAATCAGAACTGTTTGTACTGCATACCTGTGAAAGTGCATGAGGATTGTAGATAAAAATAATTTGGTCTGAAAAAAAAAAACGCCATACATACCCCTTATGTTTTTCTTCAGGTGGAAATATTTAAATTTGTCAGTGCTCGGCCTAGGAATGGACTAGACACCCCTGGGTGGCAGATCTATAATCAGAACTGTTTGTACTACATACCTGTGAAAGTGCATGAGGATTGTAGATAAAAATAATTTGGTCTGGAAAAAAAAAACGCCATACATACCCCTTATGTTTTTCTTCAGGTGGAAATATTTATATTTGTCAGTGCTCGGCCTAGGAATGGACTAGACACCCATGGGTGGCAGATCTATAATCAGAACTGTTTGTACTGCATACCTGTGAAAGTGCATGAGGATTGTAGATAAAAATAATTTGGTCTGAAAAAAAAAAACGCCATACATACCCCTTATGTTTTTCTTCAGGTGGAAATATTTAAATTTGTCAGTGCTCGGCCTAGGAATGGACTAGACACCCCTGGGTGGCAGATCTATAATCAGAACTGTTTGTACTACATACCTGTGAAAGTGCATGAGGATTGTAGATAAAAATAATTTGGTCTGGAAAAAAAAAAAACGCCATACATACCCCTTATGTTTTTCTTCAGGTGGAAATATTTAAATTTGTCAGTGCTCGGCCTAGGAATGGACTAGACACCCATGGGTGGCAGATCTATAATCAGAACTGTTTGTTCTACATACCTGTGAAAGTGCATGAGGATTGTTGATAAAAATAAATTTGGTCTTTAAAAAAAAAACGCCATACATACCCCTTATGTTTTTCTTCAGGATGAAATATTTAAATTTGTCAGTGCTCGACCTAGGAATGGACTAGACACCCATGGGTGGCAGATCTATAATCAGAACTGTTTGTACTACATACCTGTGAAAGTGCATGAGGATTGTAGATAAAAAATAATTTGGTCTGGAAAAAAAAAACGCCATACATACCCCTTATGTTTTTCTTCAGGTGGAAATATTTAAATTTGTCAGTGCTCGGCCTAGGAATGGACTAGACACCCCTGGGTGGCAGATCTATAATCAGAACTGTTTGTACTACATACCTGTGAAATTGCATGAGGATTGTAGATAAAAATAATTTGGTCTGGAAAAAAAAAAAACGCCATACATACATACCCCTTATGTTTTTCTTCAGGTGGAAATATTTAAATTTGTCAGTGCTCGGCCTAGGAATGGACTAGACACCCCTGGGTGGCAGATCTATAATCAGAACTGTTTGTACTACATACCTGTGAAAGTGCATGAGGATTGTAGATAAAAATAATTTGGTCTGGAAAAAAAAAACGCCATACATACCCCTTATGTTTTTCTTCAGGTGGAAATATTTAAATTTGTCAGTGCTCGGCCTAGGAATGGACTAGACACCCATGGGTGGCAGATCTATAATCAGAACTGTTTGTACTGCATACCTGTGAAAGTGCATGAGGATTGTAGATAAAAATAATTTGGTCTGGAAAAAAAAAACGCCATACATACCCCTTATGTTTTTCTTCGGGTGGAAATATTTAAATTTGTCAGTGCTCGACCTAGGAATGGACTAGACACCCATGGGTGGCAGATCTATAATCAGAACTGTTTGTACTACATACCTGTGAAAGTGCATGAGGATTGTAGATAAAAAATAATTTGGTCTGGAAAAAAAAAACGCCATACATACCCCTTATGTTTTTCTTCAGGATGAAATATTTAAATTTGTCAGTGCTCGGCCTAGGAATGGACTAGACACCCATGGGTGGCAGATCTATAATCAGAACTGTTTGTACTACATACCTGTGAAAGTGCATGAGGATTGTAGATAAAAATAATTTGGTCTGGAAAAAAAAAACGCCATACATACCCCTTATGTTTTTCTTCAGGTGGAAATATTTAAATTTGTCAGTGCTCGGCCTAGGAATGGACTAGACACCCCTGGGTGGCAGATCTATAATCAGAACTGTTTGTACTACATACCTGTGAAAGTGCATGAGGATTGTAGATAAAAATAATTTGGTCTGGAAAAAAAAAACGCCATACATACCCCTTATGTTTTTCTTCAGGTGGAAATTTGTCAGTGCTCGGACTAGGAATGGACTAGACACCCATGGGTGGCAGATCTATAATCAGAACTGTTTGTACTACATACCTGTGAAAGTGCATGAGGATTGTAGATAAAAATAATTTGGTCTGGAAAAAAAAAACGCCATACATACCCCTTATGTTTTTCTTCAGGTGGAAATATTTAAATTTGTCAGTGCTTGGCCTAGGAATGGACTAGACACCCCTGGGTGGCAGATCTATAATCAGAACTGTTTGTACTACATACCTGTGAAAGTGCATGAGGATTGTAGATAAAAATAATTTGGTCTGGAAAAAAAAAACGCCATACATACCCCTTATGTTTTTCTTCAGGTGGAAATATTTAAATTTGTCAGTGCTCGGCCTAGGAATGGACTAGACACCCATGGGTGGCAGATCTATAATCAGAACTGTTTGTTCTACATACCTGTGAAAGTGCATGAGGATTGTTGATAAAAATAAATTTGGTCTGGAAAAAAAAAACGCCATACATACCCCTTATGTTTTTCTTCAGGATGAAATATTTAAATTTGTCAGTGCTCGACCTAGGAATGGACTAGACACCCATGGGTGGCAGATCTATAATCAGAACTGTTTGTACTACATACCTGTGAAAGTGCATGAGGATTGTAGATAAAAAATAATTTGGTCTGGAAAAAAAAAACGCCATACATACCCCTTATGTTTTTCTTCAGGTGGAAATATTTAAATTTGTCAGTGCTCGGCCTAGGAATGGACTAGACACCCATGGGTGGCAGATCTATAATCAGAACTGTTTGTACTACATACCTGTGAAAGTGCATGAGGATTGTAGATAAAAATAATTTGGTCTGGAAAAAAAAAAAACGCCATACATACCCCTTATGTTTTTCTTCAGGTGGAAATATTTAAATTTGTCAGTGCTCGGCCTAGGAATGGACTAGACACCCATGGGTGGCAGATCTATAATCAGAACTGTTTGTACTGCATACCTGTGAAAGTGCATGAGGATTGTAGATAAAAATAATTTGGTCTGAAAAAAAAAAACGCCATACATACCCCTTATGTTTTTCTTCAGGTGGAAATATTTAAATTTGTCAGTGCTCGGCCTAGGAATGGACTAGACACCCCTGGGTGGCAGATCTATAATCAGAACTGTTTGTACTACATACCTGTGAAAGTGCATGAGGATTGTAGATAAAAATAATTTGGTCTGGAAAAAAAAAAAACGCCATACATACCCCTTATGTTTTTCTTCAGGTGGAAATATTTAAATTTGTCAGTGCTCGGCCTAGGAATGGACTAGACACCCATGGGTGGCAGATCTATAATCAGAACTGTTTGTACTACATACCTGTGAAAGTGCATGAGGATTGTAGATAAAAATAATTTGGTCTGGAAAAAAAAAACGCCATACATACCCCTTATGTTTTTCTTCAGGTGGAAATATTTAAATTTGTCAGTGCTCGGCCTAGGAATGGACTAGACACCCATGGGTGGCAGATCTATAATCAGAACTGTTTGTACTACATACCTGTGAAAGTGCATGAGGATTGTAGATAAAAATAATTTGGTCTGGAAAAAAAAAACGCCATACATACCCCTTATGTTTTTCTTCAGGTGGAAATATTTAAATTTGTCAGTGCTCGGCCTAGGAATGGACTAGACACCCCTGGGTGGCAGATCTATAATCAGAACTGTTTGTACTACATACCTGTGAAAGTGCATGAGGATTGTAGATAAAAATAATTTGGTCTGGAAAAAAAAAACGCCATACATACCCCTTATGTTTTTCTTCAGGTGGAAATATTTAAATTTGTCAGTGCTCGGCCTAGGAATGGACTAGACACCCATGGGTGGCAGATCTATAATCAGAACTGTTTGTTCTACATACCTGTGAAAGTGCATGAGGATTGTTGATAAAAATAAATTTGGTCTGGAAAAAAAAAACGCCATACATACCCCTTATGTTTTTCTTCAGGATGAAATATTTAAATTTGTCAGTGCTCGACCTAGGAATGGACTAGACACCCATGGGTGGCAGATCTATAATCAGAACTGTTTGTACTACATACCTGTGAAAGTGCATGAGGATTGTAGATAAAAAATAATTTGGTCTGGAAAAAAAAAACGCCATACTTACCCCTTATGTTTTTCTTCAGGTGGAAATATTTAAATTTGTCAGTGCTCGGCCTAGGAATGGACTAGACACCCATGGGTGGCAGATCTATAATCAGAACTGTTTGTACTACATACCTGTGAAAGTGCATGAGGATTGTAGATAAAAATAATTTGGTCTGGAAAAAAAAAACGCCATACATACCCCTTATGTTTTTCTTCAGGTGGAAATATTTAAATTTGTCAGTGCTCGGCCTAGGAATGGACTAGACACCCCTGGGTGGCAGATCTATAATCAGAACTGTTTGTACTACATACCTGTGAAAGTGCATGAGGATTGTAGATAAAAATAAATTTGGTCTGGAAAAAAAAAACGCCATACATACCCCTTATGTTTTTCTTCAGGTGGAAATTTGTCAGTGCTCGGCCTAGGAATGGACTAGACACCCCTGGGTGGCAGATCTATAATCAGAACTGTTTGTACTACTTACCTGTGAAAGTGCATGAGGATTGTAGATAAAAATAATTTGGTCTGGAAAAAAAAAACGCCATACATACCCCTTATGTTTTTCTTCAGGTGGAAATATTTAAATTTGTCAGTGCTCGGCCTAGGAATGGACTAGACACCCCTGGGTGGCAGATCTATAATAAGAACTGTTTGTACTACATACCTGTGAAAGTGCATGAGGATTGTAGATAAAAATAATTTGGTCTGGAAAAAAAAAACGCCATACATACCCCTTATGTTTTTCTTCAGGTGGAAATATTTAAATTTGTCAGTGCTCGGCCTAGGAATGGACTAGACACCCCTGGGTGGCAGATCTATAATCAGAACTGTTTGTACTACATACCTGTGAAAGTGCATGAGGATTGTAGATAAAAATAATTTGGTCTGGAAAAAAAAAAACGCCATACATACCCCTTATGTTTTTCTTCAGGTGGAAATATTTAAATTTGTCAGTGCTCGGCCTAGGAATGGACTAGACACCCCTGGGTGGCAGATCTATAATCAGAACTGTTTGTACTACATACCTGTGAAAGTGCATGAGGATTGTAGATAAAAATAATTTGGTCTGGAAAAAAAAAACGCCATACATACCCCTTATGTTTTTCTTCAGGTGGAAATTTGTCAGTGCTCGGACTAGGAATGGACTAGACACCCATGGGTGGCAGATCTATAATCAGAACTGTTTGTACTACATACCTGTGAAAGTGCATGAGGATTGTAGATAAAAATAATTTGGTCTGGAAAAAAAAAACGCCATACATACCCCTTATGTTTTTCTTCAGGTGGAAATATTTAAATGTGTCAGTGCTCGGCCTAGGAATGGACTAGACACCCATGGGTGGCAGATCTATAATCAGAACTGTTTGTACTACATACCTGTGAAAGTGCATGAGGATTGTAGATAAAAATAATTTGGTCTGGAAAAAAAAAACGCCATACATACCCCTTATGTTTTTCTTCAGGTGGAAATATTTAAATTTGTCAGTGCTCGTCCTAGGAATGGACTAGACACCCATGGGTGGCAGATCTATAATCAGAACTGTTTGTACTACATACCTGTGAAAGTGCATGAGGATTGTAGATAAAAATAATTTGGTCTGGAAAAAAAAAACGCCATACATACCCCTTATGTTTTTCTTCAGGTGGAAATATTTAAATTTGTCAGTGCTCGGCCTAGGAATGGACTAGACACCCCTGGGTGGCAGATCTATAATCAGAACTGTTTGTACTACATACCTGTGAAAGTGCATGAGGATTGTAGATAAAAATAATTTGGTCTGGAAAAAAAAAACGCCATACATACCCCTTATGTTTTTCTTCAGGATGAAATATTTAAATTTGTAAGTGCTCGGCCTAGGAATGGACTAGACACCCATGGGTGGCAGATCTATAATCAGAACTGTTTGTACTACATACCTGTGAAAGTGCATGAGGATTGTAGATAAAAATAAATTTGGTCTGGAAAAAAAAAACGCCATACATACCCCTTATGTTTTTCTTCAGGTGGAAATTTGTCAGTGCTCGGACTAGGAATGGACTAGACACCCATGGGTGGCAGATCTATAATCAGAACTGTTTGTACTACATACCTGTGAAAGTGCATGAGGATTGTAGATAAAAATAATTTGGTCTGGAAAAAAAAAACGCCATACATACCCCTTATGTTTTTCTTCAGGTGGAAATATTTAAATTTGTCAGTGCTCGGCCTAGGAATGGACTAGACACCCATGGGTGGCAGATCTATAATCAGAACTGTTTGTTCTACATACCTGTGAAAGTGCATGAGGATTGTTGATAAAAATAAATTTGGTCTTTAAAAAAAAAACGCCATACATACCCCTTATGTTTTTCTTCAGGATGAAATATTTAAATTTGTCAGTGCTCGACCTAGGAATGGACTAGACACCCATGGGTGGCAGATCTATAATCAGAACTGTTTGTACTACATACCTGTGAAAGTGCATGAGGATTGTAGATAAAAAATAATTTGGTCTGGAAAAAAAAAACGCCATACATACCCCTTATGTTTTTCTTCAGGTGGAAATATTTAAATTTGTCAGTGCTCGGCCTAGGAATGGACTAGACACCCCTGGGTGGCAGATCTATAATCAGAACTGTTTGTACTACATACCTGTGAAAGTGCATGAGGATTGTAGATAAAAATAATTTGGTCTGGAAAAAAAAAAAACGCCATACATACATACCCCTTATGTTTTTCTTCAGGTGGAAATATTTAAATTTGTCAGTGCTCGGCCTAGGAATGGACTAGACACCCCTGGGTGGCAGATCTATAATCAGAACTGTTTGTACTACATACCTGTGAAAGTGCATGAGGATTGTAGATAAAAATAATTTGGTCTGGAAAAAAAAAACGCCATACATACCCCTTATGTTTTTCTTCAGGTGGAAATATTTAAATTTGTCAGTGCTCGGCCTAGGAATGGACTAGACACCCATGGGTGGCAGATCTATAATCAGAACTGTTTGTACTGCATACCTGTGAAAGTGCATGAGGATTGTAGATAAAAATAATTTGGTCTGGAAAAAAAAAACGCCATACATACCCCTTATGTTTTTCTTCGGGTGGAAATATTTAAATTTGTCAGTGCTCGACCTAGGAATGGACTAGACACCCATGGGTGGCAGATCTATAATCAGAACTGTTTGTACTACATACCTGTGAAAGTGCATGAGGATTGTAGATAAAAAATAATTTGGTCTGGAAAAAAAAAACGCCATACATACCCCTTATGTTTTTCTTCAGGTGGAAATATTTAAATTTGTCAGTGCTCGGCCTAGGAATGGACTAGACACCCCTGGGTGGCAGATCTATAATCAGAACTGTTTGTACTACATACCTGTGAAAGTGCATGAGGATTGTAGATAAAAATAATTTGGTCTGGAAAAAAAAAACGCCATACATACCCCTTATGTTTTTCTTCAGGATGAAATATTTAAATTTGTCAGTGCTCGGCCTAGGAATGGACTAGACACCCATGGGTGGCAGATCTATAATCAGAACTGTTTGTACTACATACCTGTGAAAGTGCATGAGGATTGTAGATAAAAATAATTTGGTCTGGAAAAAAAAAACGCCATACATACCCCTTATGTTTTTCTTCAGGTGGAAATATTTAAATTTGTCAGTGCTCGGCCTAGGAATGGACTAGACACCCATGGGTGGCAGATCTATAATCAGAACTGTTTGTACTACATACCTGTGAAAGTGCATGAGGATTGTAGATAAAAATAATTTGGTCTGGAAAAAAAAAACGCCATACATACCCCTTATGTTTTTCTTCAGGTGGAAATATTTAAATTTGTCAGTGCTTGGCCTAGGAATGGACTAGACACCCCTGGGTGGCAGATCTATAATCAGAACTGTTTGTACTACATACCTGTGAAAGTGCATGAGGATTGTAGATAAAAATAATTTGGTCTGGAAAAAAAAAACGCCATACATACCCCTTATGTTTTTCTTCAGGTGGAAATATTTAAATTTGTCAGTGCTTGGCCTAGGAATGGACTAGACACCCCTGGGTGGCAGATCTATAATCAGAACTGTTTGTACTACATACCTGTGAAAGTGCATGAGGATTGTAGATAAAAATAATTTGGTCTGGAAAAAAAAAACGCCATACATACCCCTTATGTTTTTCTTCAGGTGGAAATATTTAAATTTGTCAGTGCTCGGCCTAGGAATGGACTAGACACCCATGGGTGGCAGATCTATAATCAGAACTGTTTGTTCTACATACCTGTGAAAGTGCATGAGGATTGTTGATAAAAATAAATTTGGTCTGGAAAAAAAAAACGCCATACATACCCCTTATGTTTTTCTTCAGGATGAAATATTTAAATTTGTCAGTGCTCGATCTAGGAATGGACTAGACACCCATGGGTGGCAGATCTATAATCAGAACTGTTTGTACTACATACCTGTGAAAGTGCATGAGGATTGTAGATAAAAAATAATTTGGTCTGGAAAAAAAAAACGCCATACATACCCCTTATGTTTTTCTTCAGGTGGAAATATTTAAATTTGTCAGTGCTCGGCCTAGGAATGGACTAGACACCCATGGGTGGCAGATCTATAATCAGAACTGTTTGTACTACATACCTGTGAAAGTGCATGAGGATTGTAGATAAAAATAATTTGGTCTGGAAAAAAAAAAAACGCCATACATACCCCTTATGTTTTTCTTCAGGTGGAAATATTTAAATTTGTCAGTGCTCGGCCTAGGAATGGACTAGACACCCATGGGTGGCAGATCTATAATCAGAACTGTTTGTACTGCATACCTGTGAAAGTGCATGAGGATTGTAGATAAAAATAATTTGGTCTGAAAAAAAAAAACGCCATACATACCCCTTATGTTTTTCTTCAGGTGGAAATATTTAAATTTGTCAGTGCTCGGCCTAGGAATGGACTAGACACCCCTGGGTGGCAGATCTATAATCAGAACTGTTTGTACTACATACCTGTGAAAGTGCATGAGGATTGTAGATAAAAATAATTTGGTCTGGAAAAAAAAAAAACGCCATACATACCCCTTATGTTTTTCTTCAGGTGGAAATATTTAAATTTGTCAGTGCTCGGCCTAGGAATGGACTAGACACCCATGGGTGGCAGATCTATAATCAGAACTGTTTGTACTACATACCTGTGAAAGTGCATGAGGATTGTAGATAAAAATAATTTGGTCTGGAAAAAAAAAACGCCATACATACCCCTTATGTTTTTCTTCAGGTGGAAATATTTAAATTTGTCAGTGCTCGGCCTAGGAATGGACTAGACACCCATGGGTGGCAGATCTATAATCAGAACTGTTTGTACTACATACCTGTGAAAGTGCATGAGGATTGTAGATAAAAATAATTTGGTCTGGAAAAAAAAAACGCCATACATACCCCTTATGTTTTTCTTCAGGTGGAAATATTTAAATTTGTCAGTGCTCGGCCTAGGAATGGACTAGACACCCCTGGGTGGCAGATCTATAATCAGAACTGTTTGTGCTACATACCTGTGAAAGTGCATGAGGATTGTAGATAAAAATAATTTGGTCTGGAAAAAAAAAACGCCATACATACCCCTTATGTTTTTCTTCAGGTGGAAATATTTAAATTTGTCAGTGCTCGGCCTAGGAATGGACTAGACACCCATGGGTGGCAGATCTATAATCAGAACTGTTTGTTCTACATACCTGTGAAAGTGCATGAGGATTGTTGATAAAAATAAATTTGGTCTGGAAAAAAAAAACGCCATACATACCCCTTATGTTTTTCTTCAGGATGAAATATTTAAATTTGTCAGTGCTCGACCTAGGAATGGACTAGACACCCATGGGTGGCAGATCTATAATCAGAACTGTTTGTACTACATACCTGTGAAAGTGCATGAGGATTGTAGATAAAAATAATTTGGTCTGGAAAAAAAAAACGCCATACATACCCCTTATGTTTTTCTTCAGGTGGAAATATTTAAATTTGTCAGTGCTCGGCCTAGGAATGGACTAGACACCCCTGGGTGGCAGATCTATAATCAGAACTGTTTGTACTACATACCTGTGAAAGTGCATGAGGATTGTAGATAAAAATAAATTTGGTCTGGAAAAAAAAAACGCCATACATACCCCTTATGTTTTTCTTCAGGTGGAAATTTGTCAGTGCTCGGCCTAGGAATGGACTAGACACCCCTGGGTGGCAGATCTATAATCAGAACTGTTTGTACTACTTACCTGTGAAAGTGCATGAGGATTGTAGATAAAAATAATTTGGTCTGGAAAAAAAAAACGCCATACATACCCCTTATGTTTTTCTTCAGGTGGAAATATTTAAATTTGTCAGTGCTCGGCCTAGGAATGGACTAGACACCCCTGGGTGGCAGATCTATAATAAGAACTGTTTGTACTACATACCTGTGAAAGTGCATGAGGATTGTAGATAAAAATAATTTGGTCTGGAAAAAAAAAACGCCATACATACCCCTTATGTTTTTCTTCAGGTGGAAATATTTAAATTTGTCAGTGCTCGGCCTAGGAATGGACTAGACACCCCTGGGTGGCAGATCTATAATCAGAACTGTTTGTACTACATACCTGTGAAAGTGCATGAGGATTGTAGATAAAAATAATTTGGTCTGGAAAAAAAAAAACGCCATACATACCCCTTATGTTTTTCTTCAGGTGGAAATATTTAAATTTGTCAGTGCTCGGCCTAGGAATGGACTAGACACCCCTGGGTGGCAGATCTATAATCAGAACTGTTTGTACTACATACCTGTGAAAGTGCATGAGGATTGTAGATAAAAATAATTTGGTCTGGAAAAAAAAAACGCCATACATACCCCTTATGTTTTTCTTCAGGTGGAAATTTGTCAGTGCTCGGACTAGGAATGGACTAGACACCCATGGGTGGCAGATCTATAATCAGAACTGTTTGTACTACATACCTGTGAAAGTGCATGAGGATTGTAGATAAAAATAATTTGGTCTGGAAAAAAAAAACGCCATACATACCCCTTATGTTTTTCTTCAGGTGGAAATATTTAAATGTGTCAGTGCTCGGCCTAGGAATGGACTAGACACCCATGGGTGGCAGATCTATAATCAGAACTGTTTGTACTACATACCTGTGAAAGTGCATGAGGATTGTAGATAAAAATAATTTGGTCTGGAAAAAAAAAACGCCATACATACCCCTTATGTTTTTCTTCAGGTGGAAATATTTAAATTTGTCAGTGCTCGGCCTAGGAATGGACTAGACACCCATGGGTGGCAGATCTATAATCAGAACTGTTTGTACTACATACCTGTGAAAGTGCATGAGGATTGTAGATAAAAATAATTTGGTCTGGAAAAAAAAAACGCCATACATACCCCTTATGTTTTTCTTCAGGTGGAAATATTTAAATTTGTCAGTGCTCGGCCTAGGAATGGACTAGACACCCCTGGGTGGCAGATCTATAATCAGAACTGTTTGTACTACATACCTGTGAAAGTGCATGAGGATTGTAGATAAAAATAATTTGGTCTGGAAAAAAAAAACGCCATACATACCCCTTATGTTTTTCTTCAGGTGGAAATATTTAAATTTGTCAGTGCTCGGCCTAGGAATGGACTAGACACCCATGGGTGGCAGATCTATAATCAGAACTGTTTGTACTGCATACCTGTGAAATTGCATGAGGATTGTAGATAAAAATAATTTGGTCTGAAAAAAAAAAACGCCATACATACCCCTTATGTTTTTCTTCAGGTGGAAATATTTAAATTTGTCAGTGCTCGGCCTAGGAATGGACTAGACACCCCTGGGTGGCAGATCTATAATCAGAACTGTTTGTACTACATACCTGTGAAAGTGCATGAGGATTGTAGATAAAAATAATTTGGTCTGGAAAAAAAAAACGCCATACATACCCCTTATGTTTTTCTTCAGGTGGAAATATTTAAATTTGTCAGTGCTCGGCCTAGGAATGGACTAGACACCCATGGGTGGCAGATCTATAATCAGAACTGTTTGTACTACATACCTGTGAAAGTGCATGAGGATTGTAGATAAAAATAATTTGGTCTGGAAAAAAAAAACGCCATACATACATACCCCTTATGTTTTTCTTCAGGATGAAATATTTAAATTTGTCAGTGCTCGACCTAGGAATGGACTAGACACCCATGGGTGGCAGATCTATAATCAGAACTGTTTGTACTACATACCTGTGAAAGTGCATGAGGATTGTAGATAAAAAATAATTTGGTCTTTAAAAAAAAACGCCATACATACCCCGTATGTTTTTCTTCAGGTGGAAATATTTAAATTTGTCATTGCTCGGCCTAGGAATGGACTAGACACCCATGGGTGGCAGATCTATAATCAGAACTGTTTGTACTGCATACCTGTGAAAGTGCATGAGGATTGTAGATAAAAATAATTTGGTCTGAAAAAAAAAAACGCCATACATACCCCTTATGTTTTTCTTCAGGTGGAAATATTTAAATTTGTCAGTGCTCGGCCTAGGAATGGACTAGACACCCCTGGGTGGCAGATCTATAATCAGAACTGTTTGTACTACATACCTGTGAAAGTGCATGAGGATTGTAGATAAAAATAATTTGGTCTGGAAAAAAAAAAAACGCCATACATACCCCTTATGTTTTTCTTCAGGTGGAAATATTTAAATTTGTCAGTGCTCGGCCTAGGAATGGACTAGACTACCATGGGTGGCAGATCTATAATCAGAACTGTTTGTACTACATACCTGTGAAAGTGCATGAGGATTGTAGATAAAAATAATTTGGTCTGGAAAAAAAAAACGCCATACATACCCCTTATGTTTTTCTTCAGGTGGAAATATTTAAATTTGTCAGTGCTCGGCCTAGGAATGGACTAGACACCCATGGGTGGCAAATCTATAATCAGAACTGTTTGTACTACATACCTGTGAAAGTGCATGAGGATTGTAGATAAAAATAATTTGGTCTGGAAAAAAAAAACGCCATACATACCCCTTATGTTTTTCTTCAGGTGGAAATATTTAAATTTGTCAGTGCTCGGCCTAGGAATGGACTAGACACCCCTGGGTGGCAGATCTATAATCAGAACTGTTTGTACTACATACCTGTGAAAGTGCATGAGGATTGTAGATAAAAATAATTTGGTCTGGAAAAAAAAAACGCCATACATACCCCTTATGTTTTTCTTCAGGTGGAAATATTTAAATTTGTCAGTGCTCGGCCTAGGAATGGACTAGACACCCATGGGTGGCAGATCTATAATCAGAACTGTTTGTTCTACATACCTGTGAAAGTGCATGAGGATTGTTGATAAAAATAAATTTGGTCTGGAAAAAAAAAACGCCATACATACCCCTTATGTTTTTCTTCAGGATGAAATATTTAAATTTGTCAGTGCTCGACCTAGGAATGGACTAGACACCCATGGGTGGCAGATCTATAATCAGAACTGTTTGTACTACATACCTGTGAAAGTGCATGAGGATTGTAGATAAAAAATAATTTGGTCTGGAAAAAAAAAACGCCATACTTACCCCTTATGTTTTTCTTCAGGTGGAAATATTTAAATTTGTCAGTGCTCGGCCTAGGAATGGACTAGACACCCATGGGTGGCAGATCTATAATCAGAACTGTTTGTACTACATACCTGTGAAAGTGCATGAGGATTGTAGATAAAAATAATTTGGTCTGGAAAAAAAAAACGCCATACATACCCCTTATGTTTTTCTTCAGGTGGAAATATTTAAATTTGTCAGTGCTCGGCCTAGGAATGGACTAGACACCCCTGGGTGGCAGATCTATAATCAGAACTGTTTGTACTACATACCTGTGAAAGTGCATGAGGATTGTAGATAAAAATAAATTTGGTCTGGAAAAAAAAAACGCCATACATACCCCTTATGTTTTTCTTCAGGTGGAAATTTGTCAGTGCTCGGCCTAGGAATGGACTAGACACCCCTGGGTGGCAGATCTATAATCAGAACTGTTTGTACTACTTACCTGTGAAAGTGCATGAGGATTGTAGATAAAAATAATTTGGTCTGGAAAAAAAAAACGCCATACATACCCCTTAAGTTTTTCTTCAGGTGGAAATATTTAAATTTGTCAGTGCTCGGCCTAGGAATGGACTAGACACCCATGGGTGGCAGATCTATAATCAGAACTGTTTGTTCTACATACCTGTGAAAGTGCATGAGGATTGTTGATAAAAATAAATTTGGTCTGGAAAAAAAAAACGCCATACATACCCCTTATGTTTTTCTTCAGGATGAAATATTTAAATTTGTCAGTGCTCGACCTAGGAATGGACTAGACACCCATGGGTGGCAGATCTATAATCAGAACTGTTTGTACTACATACCTGTGAAAGTGCATGAGGATTGTAGATAAAAATAATTTGGTCTGGAAAAAAAAAACGCCATACATACCCCTTATGTTTTTCTTCAGGTGGAAATATTTAAATTTGTCAGTGCTCGGCCTAGGAATGGACTAGACACCCCTGGGTGGCAGATCTATAATCAGAACTGTTTGTACTACATACCTGTGAAAGTGCATGAGGATTGTAGATAAAAATAAATTTGGTCTGGAAAAAAAAAACGCCATACATACCCCTTATGTTTTTCTTCAGGTGGAAATTTGTCAGTGCTCGGCCTAGGAATGGACTAGACACCCCTGGGTGGCAGATCTATAATCAGAACTGTTTGTACTACTTACCTGTGAAAGTGCATGAGGATTGTAGATAAAAATAATTTGGTCTGGAAAAAAAAAACGCCATACATACCCCTTATGTTTTTCTTCAGGTGGAAATATTTAAATTTGTCAGTGCTCGGCCTAGGAATGGACTAGACACCCCTGGGTGGCAGATCTATAATAAGAACTGTTTGTACTACATACCTGTGAAAGTGCATGAGGATTGTAGATAAAAATAATTTGGTCTGGAAAAAAAAAACGCCATACATACCCCTTATGTTTTTCTTCAGGTGGAAATATTTAAATTTGTCAGTGCTCGGCCTAGGAATGGACTAGACACCCCTGGGTGGCAGATCTATAATCAGAACTGTTTGTACTACATACCTGTGAAAGTGCATGAGGATTGTAGATAAAAATAATTTGGTCTGGAAAAAAAAAAACGCCATACATACCCCTTATGTTTTTCTTCAGGTGGAAATATTTAAATTTGTCAGTGCTCGGCCTAGGAATGGACTAGACACCCATGGGTGGCAGATCTATAATCAGAACTGTTTGTACTACATACCTGTGAAAGTGCATGAGGATTGTAGATAAAAATAATTTGGTCTGGAAAAAAAAAACGCCATACATACCCCTTATGTTTTTCTTCAGGTGGAAATATTTAAATTTGTCAGTGCTCGGCCTAGGAATGGACTAGACACCCATGGGTGGCAGATCTATAATCAGAACTGTTTGTACTACATACCTGTGAAAGTGCATGAGGATTGTAGATAAAAATAATTTGGTCTGGAAAAAAAAAACGCCATACATACCCCTTATGTTTTTCTTCAGGTGGAAATATTTAAATTTGTCAGTGCTCGTCCTAGGAATGGACTAGACACCCATGGGTGGCAGATCTATAATCAGAACTGTTTGTACTACATACCTGTGAAAGTGCATGAGGATTGTAGATAAAAATAATTTGGTCTGGAAAAAAAAAACGCCTTATGTTTTTCTTCAGGTGGAAATATTTAAATTTGTCAGTGCTCGGCCTAGGAATGGACTAGACACCCCTGGGTGGCAGATCTATAATCAGAACTGTTTGTACTACATACCTGTGAAAGTGCATGAGGATTGTAGATAAAAATAATTTGGTCTGGAAAAAAAAAACGCCATACATACCCCTTATGTTTTTCTTCAGGATGAAATATTTAAATTTGTCAGTGCTCGGCCTAGGAATGGACTAGACACCCATGGGTGGCAGATCTATAATCAGAACTGTTTGTACTACATACCTGTGAAAGTGCATGAGGATTGTAGATAAAAATAAATTTGGTCTGGAAAAAAAAAACGCCATACATACCCCTTATGTTTTTCTTCAGGTGGAAATTTGTCAGTGCTCGGACTAGGAATGGACTAGACACCCATGGGTGGCAGATCTATAATCAGAACTGTTTGTACTACATACCTGTGAAAGTGCATGAGGATTGTAGATAAAAATAATTTGGTCTGGAAAAAAAAAACGCCATACATACCCCTTATGTTTTTCTTCAGGTGGAAATATTTAAATTTGTCAGTGCTCGGCCTAGGAATGGACTAGACACCCATGGGTGGCAGATCTATAATCAGAACTGTTTGTACTACATACCTGTGAAAGTGCATGAGGATTGTAGATAAAAATAAATTTGGTCTGGAAAAAAAAAACGCCATACATACCCCTTATGTTTTTCTTCAGGTGGAAATATTTAAATTTGTCAGTGCTCGGCCTAGGAATGGACTAGACACCCATGGGTGGCAGATCTATAATCAGAACTGTTTGTACTACATACCTGTGAAAGTGCATGAGGATTGTAGATAAAAATAATTTGGTCTGGAAAAAAAAAACGCCCTACATACCCCTTATGTTTTTCTTCAGGTGGAAATATTTAAATTTGTCAGTGCTCGGCCTAGGAATGGACTAGACACCCCTGGGTGGCAGATCTATAATCAGAACTGTTTGTACTACATACCTGTGAAAGTGCATGAGGATTGTAGATAAAAATAATTTGGTCTGGAAAAAAAAAACGCCATACATACCCCTTATGTTTTTCTTCAGGTGGAAATATTTAAATTTGTCAGTGCTCGGCCTAGGAATGGACTAGACACCCATGGGTGGCAGATCTATAATCAGAACTGTTTGTACTGCATACCTGTGAAATTGCATGAGGATTGTAGATAAAAATAATTTGGTCTGAAAAAAAAAAACGCCATACATACCCCTTATGTTTTTCTTCAGGTGGAAATATTTAAATTTGTCAGTGCTCGGCCTAGGAATGGACTAGACACCCCTGGGTGGCAGATCTATAATCAGAACTGTTTGTACTACATACCTGTGAAAGTGCATGAGGATTGTAGATAAAAATAATTTGGTCTGGAAAAAAAAAACGCCATACATACCCCTTATGTTTTTCTTCAGGTGGAAATATTTAAATTTGTCAGTGCTCGGCCTAGGAATGGACTAGACACCCATGGGTGGCAGATCTATAATCAGAACTGTTTGTACTACATACCTGTGAAAGTGCATGAGGATTGTAGATAAAAATAATTTGGTCTGGAAAAAAAAAACGCCATACATACCCCTTATGTTTTTCTTCAGGATGAAATATTTAAATTTGTCAGTGCTCGACCTAGGAATGGACTAGACACCCATGGGTGGCAGATCTATAATCAGAACTGTTTGTACTACATACCTGTGAAAGTGCATGAGGATTGTAGATAAAAAATAATTTGGTCTTTAAAAAAAAACGCCATACATACCCCTTATGTTTTTCTTCAGGTGGAAATATTTAAATTTGTCAGTGCTCGGCCTAGGAATGGACTAGACACCCATGGGTGGCAGATCTATAATCAGAACTGTTTGTACTGCATACCTGTGAAAGTGCATGAGGATTGTAGATAAAAATAATTTGGTCTGAAAAAAAAAAACGCCATACATACCCCTTATGTTTTTCTTCAGGTGGAAATATTTAAATTTGTCAGTGCTCGGCCTAGGAATGGACTAGACACCCCTGGGTGGCAGATCTATAATCAGAACTGTTTGTACTACATACCTGTGAAAGTGCATGAGGATTGTAGATAAAAATAATTTGGTCTGGAAAAAAAAAAAACGCCATACATACCCCTTATGTTTTTCTTCAGGTGGAAATATTTAAATTTGTCAGTGCTCGGCCTAGGAATGGACTAGACACCCATGGGTGGCAGATCTATAATCAGAACTGTTTGTACTACATACCTGTGAAAGTGCATGAGGATTGTAGATAAAAATAATTTGGTCTGGAAAAAAAAAACGCCTTATGTTTTTCTTCAGGTGGAAATATTTAAATTTGTCAGTGCTCGGCCTAGGAATGGACTAGACACCCATGGGTGGCAGATCTATAATCAGAACTGTTTGTACTACATACCTGTGAAAGTGCATGAGGATTGTAGATAAAAATAATTTGGTCTGGAAAAAAAAAACGCCATACATACCCCTTATGTTTTTCTTCAGGTGGAAATATTTAAATTTGTCAGTGCTCGGCCTAGGAATGGACTAGACACCCCTGGGTGGCAGATCTATAATCAGAACTGTTTGTACTACATACCTGTGAAAGTGCATGAGGATTGTAGATAAAAATAATTTGGTCTGGAAAAAAAAAACGCCATACATACCCCTTATGTTTTTCTTCAGGTGGAAATATTTAAATTTGTCAGTGCTCGGCCTAGGAATGGACTAGACACCCATGGGTGGCAGATCTATAATCAGAACTGTTTGTTCTACATACCTGTGAAAGTGCATGAGGATTGTTGATAAAAATAAATTTGGTCTGGAAAAAAAAAACGCCATACATACCCCTTATGTTTTTCTTCAGGATGAAATATTTAAATTTGTCAGTGCTCGACCTAGGAATGGACTAGACACCCATGGGTGGCAGATCTATAATCAGAACTGTTTGTACTACATACCTGTGAAAGTGCATGAGGATTGTAGATAAAAAATAATTTGGTCTGGAAAAAAAAAACGCCATACTTACCCCTTATGTTTTTCTTCAGGTGGAAATATTTAAATTTGTCAGTGCTCGGCCTAGGAATGGACTAGACACCCATGGGTGGCAGATCTATAATCAGAACTGTTTGTACTACATACCTGTGAAAGTGCATGAGGATTGTAGATAAAAATAATTTGGTCTGGAAAAAAAAAACGCCATACATACCCCTTATGTTTTTCTTCAGGTGGAAATATTTAAATTTGTCAGTGCTCGGCCTAGGAATGGACTAGACACCCCTGGGTGGCAGATCTATAATCAGAACTGTTTGTACTACATACCTGTGAAAGTGCATGAGGATTGTAGATAAAAATAAATTTGGTCTGGAAAAAAAAAACGCCATACATACCCCTTATGTTTTTCTTCAGGTGGAAATTTGTCAGTGCTCGGCCTAGGAATGGACTAGACACCCCTGGGTGGCAGATCTATAATCAGAACTGTTTGTACTACTTACCTGTGAAAGTGCATGAGGATTGTAGATAAAAATAATTTGGTCTGGAAAAAAAAAACGCCATACATACCCCTTATGTTTTTCTTCAGGTGGAAATATTTAAATTTGTCAGTGCTCGGCCTAGGAATGGACTAGACACCCCTGGGTGGCAGATCTATAATAAGAACTGTTTGTACTACATACCTGTGAAAGTGCATGAGGATTGTAGATAAAAATAATTTGGTCTGGAAAAAAAAAACGCCATACATACCCCTTATGTTTTTCTTCAGGTGGAAATATTTAAATTTGTGAGTGCTCGGCCTAGGAATGGACTAGACACCCCTGGGTGGCAGATCTATAATCAGAACTGTTTGTACTACATACCTGTGAAAGTGCATGAGGATTGTAGATAAAAATAATTTGGTCTGGAAAAAAAAAAACGCCATACATACCCCTTATGTTTTTCTTCAGGTGGAAATATTTAAATTTGTCAGTGCTCGGCCTAGGAATGGACTAGACACCCCTGGGTGGCAGATCTATAATCAGAACTGTTTGTACTACATACCTGTGAAAGTGTATGAGGATTGTAGATAAAAATAATTTGGTCTGGAAAAAAAAAACGCCATACATACCCCTTATGTTTTTCTTCAGGTGGAAATTTGTCAGTGCTCGGACTAGGAATGGACTAGACACCCATGGGTGGCAGATCTATAATCAGAACTGTTTGTACTACATACCTGTGAAAGTGCATGAGGATTGTAGATAAAAATAATTTGGTCTGGAAAAAAAAAACGCCATACATACCCCTTATGTTTTTCTTCAGGTGGAAATATTTAAATTTGTCAGTGCTCGGCCTAGGAATGGACTAGACACCCATGGGTGGCAGATCTATAATCAGAACTGTTTGTACTACATACCTGTGAAAGTGCATGAGGATTGTAGATAAAAATAATTTGGTCTGGAAAAAAAAAACGCCATACATACCCCTTATGTTTTTCTTCAGGTGGAAATATTTAAATTTGTCAGTGCTCGTCCTAGGAATGGACTAGACACCCATGGGTGGCAGATCTATAATCAGAACTGTTTGTACTACATACCTGTGAAAGTGCATGAGGATTGTAGATAAAAATAATTTGGTCTGGAAAAAAAAAACGCCATACATACCCCTTATGTTTTTCTTCAGGTGGAAATATTTAAATTTGTCAGTGCTCGGCCTAGGAATGGACTAGACACCCCTGGGTGGCAGATCTATAATCAGAACTGTTTGTACTACATACCTGTGAAAGTGCATGAGGATTGTAGATAAAAATAATTTGGTCTGGAAAAAAAAAACGCCATACATACCCCTTATGTTTTTCTTCAGGATGAAATATTTAAATTTGTCAGTGCTCGGCCTAGGAATGGACTAGACACCCATGGGTGGCAGATCTATAATCAGAACTGTTTGTACTACATACCTGTGAAAGTGCATGAGGATTGTAGATAAAAATAAATTTGGTCTGGAAAAAAAAAACGCCATACATACCCCTTATGTTTTTCTTCAGGTGGAAATTTGTCAGTGCTCGGACTAGGAATGGACTAGACACCCATGGGTGGCAGATCTATAATCAGAACTGTTTGTACTACATACCTGTGAAAGTGCATGAGGATTGTAGATAAAAATAATTTGGTCTGGAAAAAAAAAACGCCATACATACCCCTTATGTTTTTCTTCAGGTGGAAATATTTAAATTTGTCAGTGCTCGGCCTAGGAATGGACTAGACACCCATGGGTGGCAGATCTATAATCAGAACTGTTTGTACTACATACCTGTGAAAGTGCATGAGGATTGTAGATAAAAATAAATTTGGTCTGGAAAAAAAAAACGCCATACATACCCCTTATGTTTTTCTTCAGGTGGAAATATTTAAATTTGTCAGTGCTCGGCCTAGGAATGGACTAGACACCCATGGGTGGCAGATCTATAATCAGAACTGTTTGTACTACATACCTGTGAAAGTGCATGAGGATTGTAGATAAAAATAATTTGGTCTGGAAAAAAAAAACGCCATACATACCCCTTATGTTTTTCTTCAGGTGGAAATATTTAAATTTGTCAGTGCTCGGCCTAGGAATGGACTAGACACCCCTGGGTGGCAGATCTATAATCAGAACTGTTTGTACTACATACCTGTGAAAGTGCATGAGGATTGTAGATAAAAATAATTTGGTCTGGAAAAAAAAAACGCCATACATACCCCTTATGTTTTTCTTCAGGTGGAAATATTTAAATTTGTCAGTGCTCGGCCTAGGAATGGACTAGACACCCATGGGTGGCAGATCTATAATCAGAACTGTTTGTACTGCATACCTGTGAAATTGCATGAGGATTGTAGATAAAAATAATTTGGTCTGAAAAAAAAAAACGCCATACATACCCCTTATGTTTTTCTTCAGGTGGAAATATTTAAATTTGTCAGTGCTCGGCCTAGGAATGGACTAGACACCCCTGGGTGGCAGATCTATAATCAGAACTGTTTGTACTACATACCTGTGAAAGTGCATGAGGATTGTAGATAAAAATAATTTGGTCTGGAAAAAAAAAACGCCATACATACCCCTTATGTTTTTCTTCAGGTGGAAATATTTAAATTTGTCAGTGCTCGGCCTAGGAATGGACTAGACACCCATGGGTGGCAGATCTATAATCAGAACTGTTTGTACTACATACCTGTGAAAGTGCATGAGGATTGTAGATAAAAATAATTTGGTCTGGAAAAAAAAAACGCCATACATACCCCTTATGTTTTTCTTCAGGATGAAATATTTAAATTTGTCAGTGCTCGACCTAGGAATGGACTAGACACCCATGGGTGGCAGATCTATAATCAGAACTGTTTGTACTACATACCTGTGAAAGTGCATGAGGATTGTAGATAAAAAATAATTTGGTCTTTAAAAAAAAACGCCATACATACCCCTTATGTTTTTCTTCAGGTGGAAATATTTAAATTTGTCAGTGCTCGGCCTAGGAATGGACTAGACACCCATGGGTGGCAGATCTATAATCAGAACTGTTTGTTCTACATACCTGTGAAAGTGCATGAGGATTGTAGATAAAAATAAATTTGGTCTGGAAAAAAAAAACGCCATACATACCCCTTATGTTTTTCTTCAGGATGAAATATTTAAATTTGTCAGTGCTCGTCCTAGGAATGGACTAGACACCCATGGGTGGCAGATCTATAATCAGAACTGTTTGTACTACATACCTGTGAAAGTGCATGAGGATTGTAGATAAAAATAATTTGGTCTGGAAAAAAAAAAAACGCCATACATACCCCTTATGTTTTTCTTCAGGATGAAATATTTAAATTTGTCAGTGCTCGGCCTAGGAATGGACTAGACACCCATGGGTGGCAGATCTATAATCAGAACTGTTTGTACTACATACCTGTGAAAGTGCATGAGGATTGTAGATAAAAAATAATTTGGTCTGGAAAAAAAAAACGCCATACATACCCCTTATGTTTTTCTTCAGGTGGAAATATTTAAATTTGTCAGTGCTCGGCCTAGGAATGGACTAGACACCCCTGGGTGGCAGATCTATAATCAGAACTGTTTGTACTACATACCTGTGAAAGTGCATGAGGATTGTAGATAAAAATAATTTGGTCTGGAAAAAAAAAACGCCATACATACCCCTTATGTTTTTCTTCAGGATGAAATATTTAAATTTGTCAGTGCTCGGCCTAGGAATGGACTAGACACCCATGGGTGGCAGATCTATAATCAGAACTGTTTGTACTACATACCTGTGAAAGTGCATGAGGATTGTAGATAAAAATAAATTTGGTCTGGAAAAAAAACGCCATACATACCCCTTATGTTTTTCTTCAGGTGGAAATTTGTCAGTGCTCGGCCTAGGAATGGACTAGACACCCATGGGTGGCAGATCTACAATCAGAACTGTTTGTACTACATACCTGTGAAAGTGCATGAGGATTGTAGATAAAAATAAATTTGGTCTGGAAAAAAAAAACGCCATACATACCCCTTATGTTTTTCTTCAGGTGGAAATATTTAAATTTGTCAGTGCTCGGCCTAGGAATGGACTAGACACCCCTGGGTGGCAGATCTATAATCAGAACTGTTTGTACTACATACCTGTGAAAGTGCATGAGGATTGTAGATAAAAATAATTTGGTCTGGAAAAAAAAAAAACGCCATACATACCCCTTATGTTTTTCTTCAGGTGGAAATATTTAAATTTGTCAGTGCTCGGCCTAGGAATGGACTAGACACCCATGGGTGGCAGATCTATAATCAGAACTGTTTGTACTACATACCTGTGAAAGTGCATGAGGATTGTAGATAAAAATAATTTGGTCTGGAAAAAAAAAACGCCATACATACCCCTTATGTTTTTCTTCAGGTGGAAATATTTAAATTTGTCAGTGCTCGGCCTAGGAATGGACTAGACACCCCTGGGTGGCAGATCTATAATCAGAACTGTTTGTACTACATACCTGTGAAAGTGCATGAGGATTGTAGATAAAAATAATTTGGTCTGGAAAAAAAAAACGCCATACATACCCCTTATGTTTTTCTTCAGGATGAAATATTTAAATTTGTCAGTGCTCGACCTAGGAATGGACTAGACACCCATGGGTGGCAGATCTATAATCAGAACTGTTTGTACTACATACCTGTGAAAGTGCATGAGGATTGTAGATAAAAAATAATTTGGTCTGGAAAAAAAAAACGCCATACATACCCCTTATGTTTTTCTTCAGGTGGAAATATTTAAATTTGTCAGTGCTCGACCTAGGAATGGACTAGACACCCCTGGGGGGCAGATCTATAATCAGAACTGTTTGTACTACATACCTGTGAAAGTGCATGAGGATTGTAGATAAAAATAATTTGGTCTGGAAAAAAAAAACGCCATACATACCCCTTATGTTTTTCTTCAGGATGAAATATTTAAATTTGTCAGTGCTCGGCCTAGGAATGGACTAGACACCCATGGGTGGCAGATCTATAATCAGAACTGTTTGTACTACATACCTGTGAAAGTGCATGAGGATTGTAGATAAAAATAAATTTGGTCTGGAAAAAAAAAGTCATACATACCCCTTATGTTTTTCTTCAGGTGGAAATTTGTCAGTGCTCGGACTAGGAATGGACTAGACACCCCTGGGTGGCAGATCTATAATCAGAACTGTTTGTACTACATACCTGTGAAAGTGCATGAGGATTGTAGATAAAAATAATTTGGTCTGGAAAAAAAAAAAACGCCATACATACCCCTTATGTTTTTCTTCAGGTGGAAATATTTAAATTTGTCAGTGCTCGACCTAGGAATGGACTAGACACCCCTGGGGGGCAGATCTATAATCAGAACTGTTTGTACTACATACCTGTGAAAGTGCATGAGGATTGTAGATAAAAATAATTTGGTCTGGAAAAAAAAAACGCCATACATACCCCTTATGTTTTTCTTCAGGATGAAATATTTAAATTTGTCAGTGCTCGGCCTAGGAATGGACTAGACACCCATGGGTGGCAGATCTATAATCAGAACTGTTTGTACTACATACCTGTGAAAGTGCATGAGGATTGTAGATAAAAATATATTTGGTCTGGAAAAAAAAAGTCATACATACCCCTTATGTTTTTCTTCAGGTGGAAATTTGTCAGTGCTCGGACTAGGAATGGACTAGACACCCCTGGGTGGCAGATCTATAATCAGAACTGTTTGTACTACATACCTGTGAAAGTGCATGAGGATTGTAGATAAAAATAATTTGGTCTGGAAAAAAAAAAAACGCCATACATACCCCTTATGTTTTTCTTCAGGTGGAAATATTTAAATTTGTCAGTGCTCGGCCTAGGAATGGACTAGACACCCCTGGGTGGCAGATCTATAATCAGAACTGTTTGTACTACATAAATAAAAGGTATAGTGCAGTGTATGAGTGAATAATTATTTGATTTCATTAAAAAACAGTGGAGTCTTCAGTCTTACTGTAAAAGAACTGAGAGCTGCAGCAGTCCTGGACGTTTGTTCCAGATATGTGGAGCATGAAAATGCTCCTTCTCCATGTTTTATTTTTTAACTCTGGGGACAGAAAGCATAAAGGGGACAGAAATGTTGAACAGAAGAGGCCCCAGAATGGAGCCTTGGGGAACTCCACAGGTCATTTTTGTCCGCTCAGATTTGTAATTGCCTATAGATACAAAGTAGTCCCTGTCCTTCAAGTAGGATTCAAACCAGTCTAGCACTGTGCCAGAAATTCCCAGCCAGTTTTCCAGTCGGCCTAGTAATATGTTGTGGTCAACCGTGTCGAATGCAGCGCTGAGATCTAGTAATACTAAGACTGAAATTCTGCCATTGTCTGTGTTTAAATGGAGGTCATTGAAGATCTTAACAAGAGCAGTCTCAGTGCTGTGGTGTGGTCGAAATCCTGACTGGAAGACATCAAAACAATTATATAAAAGAACAAAGAGCACAAACTCTTCATTGGTCATCTACGCTGACTGCTGCTAGCTAACCAGGAAACACTGGCAAGCAAACGCAGTAGCTCACTCAGCCAAGTGTTCCTTCGAATTGAAATCACTCTGAAATGAAAACGCCACATGCTGCTCCATGCACCACTTCATAATGTATTTGACAGCTGTGCTTCACTCATGTGGCTGGCTGCTCAACTTTGACCCCGGGCTGTGGATATGGAGGCTGAGAAGGAACATACAGTACTGCATGTAGTTGCTGTTGACACACTGAGCTCTCTCCTAGCCTGGGGGTTGAGACGGGCTGTGTAGATATGAGTGTTGTCTTAAGGCCATGTGAGCATTTGAACAAACCACAGAAGAAGGCTTGAAAATTGTTTTTGTAAAATGATTAAAATAAACACAAAATATGAATAACTTTTTTTCTAATTTCGTGTAAGAGCAAGAGTTATCTTTTTACTGTCGTACTCTCATAGAAATTCCCATTTCAGTACTAGTCATTCATATCCTCCTTGTCCCTCAACGTGTCCTGGCATGGTCCTTAAATACCCAGCCCTAGTTGAAAGATGTCCTCTTGTCCTCAACATGTCCTGGTGTGATCCTTCAATACCCAGCTCTAGTTGAGAGATGTCCTTTTGTCCCTAACGTGTCCTGGTGTGATCCTTCAATACCTAGTCCTAGTTGAAAGATGTCCTTTTGTCCCTAACGTGTCCTGGTGTCCCTCAGGAGCTGTCGGAGGACCGGCGCTCGCCGCCGCTGCTGACGGTCAACGGTCCAGGAGAGCTGCTCCGCAGCAAGAGCGCCGACGTGGAGCTGACGTCCGAGAAGGAGCGCATCAGGAAGATGCTCTCGGAAGGGTACGTACGGCACGGGGGTCGGGCGCTGGGGGCTGGGGGGTCAGGCTCTGGGGGGCAGGGGGGTCAGGCACTGGGGGGTCAGGCGCTGGGGGGTCAGGCTCTGGGGGGTCAGGCTCTGGGGGGGTCGGGTGCTGGGGGCTGGGGGGTCAGGCGCTGGGGGGGTCAGGCTCTGGGGGGGTCGGGTGCTGGGGGCTGGGGGGTCAGGCGCTGGGAGGTCAGGCTCTGGGGGGTCGGGGGCTGGGGGGTCAGGCTCTGGGGGGGTCGGGGGCTGGGGGGTCAGGCTCTGGGGGGGTCAGGCACTGGGGGGTCAGGCGCTGGGGGGTCAGGCTCTGGGGGGTCAGGCGCTGGGGGGTCAGGCTCTGGGGGGTCAGACTCTGGGGGTCAGGCTCTGGGGGGGTCAGGCTCTGGGGGGTCAGGCGCTGGGGGGGTCAGGCGCTGGGGGGGTCAGGCTCTGGGGGGGTCAGGCTCTGGGGGGGTCAGGCTCTGGGGGGGTCAGGCGCTGGGGGGGTCAGGTTCTGGGGGGCTGGGGGGTCAGGCTCTGGGGTGTCAGGTTCTGGGGGGTCAGACTCTGAGGGGGTCAGGCACTGGGGGGTCAGACTCTGGGGGTCAGGCTCTGGGGGGGTCAGGTTCTGGGGGGGTCAGGCTCTGGGGGGGTCAGACTCTGAGGGGGTCAGGCACTGGGGGCGTCAGGCTCTGGGGGGGTCAGGCACTGGGGGCGTCAGGCACTGGGGGGGTCAGGCACTGGGGGGTCAGGCGCTGGGGGGTCAGGCACTGGGGGGGTCAGTCATTGTCATGCAACTGTCGGGTTGCCTAGTCACGGAAGCAAGAGAGTTCATGGACACTGCTCTCTGGGGGGTTGAGTGTGTGTGTGTGTATGTGTGTGTGTGTGTGTGTGTGTGTGTGTGTGTGTGTATGTGTGTGTATGTGTGCGTATGTGTATGTGTGTGCGTGTGTACACGCCTGCGTCCCCCATCATCTCATTTCTAAGGCAATGCTCTCTTCAACAAGCTACAGTAAGCAATGAGAAACTCACTGGCCTGTGAGTGAAAACAAACCGCCAAATGAATTCACAGGGCAGATGAAGCACTGAGCTTCTTCACACAGCGAGGCCAGATTGAATAGAACAGCACGCAGAGCTATACAGTAGCTATCAACACCCGACTGACGTCATCAACCCCTAACCTCTGCCAGGCAGACGCACACAGGGATTTACAAAGCTAGACAGGTTGAGGTGTTTCAGAATAAAAAGTGCCATGTCAGTATATTTCAATCGATTCATTCTGTATATACGTATTTGACAGGGATAGCCTAGAGCGTACACATCAGCTTAACTGTGCCAGCTAAGAAGCTTTCTCAGGGTACAAAAATAAACACATTACAAAATAGAAACATTACATAAATAATTCTTAATGTGATATTTACATGTAGTAGGGGTTGTGCCTCAGCTGTGTAAATGTACCATTGGATGGAGGTCGTGACCCAGGCCCTGATTCTGCTCCTGTTGAGGAGGCTGAGTGGGAGTTTGACTCAGTGGCTCCTGACTGTATGAGAATGTGAGTCAAATGTACTGGAGTTAACAACCTGGTCATTAATGGAGTCACCACACAGAGCGATTCACTCACTGGCCTTCAATCTGTTCGACCCCAACTGCCAAAAAAAATCACTCCTTTTCTTAAGACTGCCCTCATATTGCTATGGTTACTGTGGCGTTGTGCCTGTTGCTATGTTGAGGTGGTCTAATAACCTGAGTCATAGGGAATGCTCTTGTTGGTGTTGTTGTTGGTCAAAACCTTTTGCTGCTTTCCAATTGGAGACAGCTGTCCAATGGCCTTGTTGCTTTTCCCGAGTTTCGAATAGAAGTCCGCTCACTATCTTAATGCTCCCAAGGGTGAATCTAATGGCACAAAGTTTCGGCCGATGTGGCCTTCGCCATTGCACCTGACGAAGGCCGCATCGGCCGAAACGTTGTGCCGTTAAATTCACCATTGGGAGCATTAAGACAGTGTGTCATGTTTTAGTCGAGCACCTGTAACTCTCCGTTCGAATGTGCGTGCATCACCCTATCACCCCATCACCCTATCTTAGGGGCGGCTGTAGCTCAGTTGGTAGAGCGGGTCGTTCAATGATCGAAGGGTCAGCGGTTCGAATCCCAGCTCCGACTGTCCATATGTCGAAGTGTCCTTGAGCAAGACACCTAACCCCAAATTGCTCCCAATGAGCAGGTTAGCACCTTGGATGGCAGCTACCGCCATTGGTGTGTGAATGTGTGTGTGAATGGGTGAATGAGAGGCCATTGTAAAGCGCTTTGAGTGCCGCTAAGGTGGAAAAGCGCTATATAAGTGCAGTCCATTTACCATATCACACTTGTTGCTCCTCCCCCTCAGATCTATGTGTGAGATAAACCTGGAGGCGGAGCTATTCACCCTGCAGGACAGCAACGCTAAGCTGGTGGCGGCGCTGCGCGAGGCTAACACCGGCGTGGAGCAGTGGAAGAAGCAGCTGGCGGACTACCAGGACGAGACTGACCGGCTCAGAGAGCAGGTGAGCGAGCCCCCGTTTGGGTTTAGAGTGAGCGCCACCTACATTCATGCACATCGGTTTATAAACTCATCTGCTGGTTTTCCCAATGCTGAGATCAGACTTTTTCAGATGTATTTTCAGCTCAGACAGACAGACAGACAGACAGGCAGACGGGTGGGAAGGAATGAAGGAAGGAACGAATGAATGAACGAACCAACAGACAAACTTTATTCATACTTGAAGGGAAATTATTTTTATTGCTGCAAAAAAGTGCACACACAGTATCGCACAACAATACAAGGCAAGGCAAGACAAGACAAGGCAAGGCAAGGCAAGGCAAGGCAAGGCAAGGCAAGGCAAGGCAAGGCAAGGCAAGGCAAGGCAAGGCAAGGCAAGGCAAGGCAAGGCAAGGCACAGTACAAAACACATGACAAAAGGCACAGTGGCACAGAAAGACTCAAAAGAGGGTAGATGTACTGCAGACCTATCAATCACACTTCAACTGCTATTAGTTTTTTGTTTTTTTGTGTTCTTCATCCAATTTAAAAAGCCCTATTTCCATATATATGTGAGGAGAGGGAGGCCTCAGCCCGTGTGTTTGGGTTGCGCGTGACCTTTGTGGTTTGTTTGCATCCTGCACTGCATCCCTAGGGGGGTTCTGTCACGCATGGATGTGATAGGCCGATCCTGTGATAGGCTGGTCCTGTGATTGGCCGGTCTTGTGATAGGCTGGTCCTGTGATTGGCCGATCCTGTGATAGGCTGGTCCTGTGATAGGCTGGTCCTGTAATAGGCTGATCCTGTAATAGGCTGATCCTGTAATAGGCTGGTCCCGTGATAGGCTGGTCCTGTGATAGGCTGATCCTGTAATAGGCTGATCCTGTAATAGGCTGGTCCCGTGATAGGCTGGTCCTGTAATAGCCTGGTCTCGTGATAGGCTGGTCCTGTGATAGGCTGGTCCTGTAATAGGCTGGTCCTGTGATAGGCTGGTCCTGTAATAGGCTGATCCTGTGATAGGCTGGTCCTGTAATTGGCTGGTCCTGTGATAGGCTGATCCTGTGATAGGCTGATCCTGTGATAGGCTGGTCCCGTGATAGGCCGATCCTGTGATAGGCTGGTCCTGTAATAGGCTGGTCCTGTAATAGGCTGGTCCTGTAATAGGCTGATCCTGTAATAGGCTGATCCTGTGATAGGCTGATCCTGTGATAGGCTGGTCCTGTAATAGGCTGGACCTGTGATAGGCTGGTCCTGTAATAGGCTGGTCCCGTGATAGGCTAGTCCTGCAATAGGCTGGTCTCATGATAGGCTGGTCCTGTAATAGGCTGGTCTCGTGATAGGCTGGTCCTGTAATAGGCTGGTCTCGTGATAGGCTGGTCCTGTAATAGGCTGGTCTCGTGATAGGCTGGTCCTGTAATAGGCTGGTCTCGTGATAGGCTGGTCCTGTAATAGGCTGGTCTCGTGATAGGCTGGTCCTGTAATAGGCCGTTCCCGTGATAGGCTGGTCCCGTGGGAACGACTGTTTCCCTACAGAGAAAATGCAAAAGCATAAATGTTAATTCTGAGAGCAAACATATGTAAATTCCGGTTTTTCATTTATTTGAATCCTGTCCTCATTCTGTCAGGATAATTGAGGGGAAAATGGAATGGTTTATAAAAATAATAAATACAAAATAAATCATGCGTTATGACCTCAAGGGCTGAATGATTTGTCCTTCTTTAGTAGGACAGTCGCTCATTACATTAGCATAATGGCACCGTTATTCAAAACTTGTGAGTCACAATTTGTATGCTAAACGCATGGAAATAGGTCAGAAATCAAATACTTTAATGTCAAGTCCCTCTGGCAATTAAAAGAAAGTCTGCAATATTGTGACCTTTAACATTTGACATTAAAAATTTCTAAAGCTGACCGCTGGGGATGACCAATGCAGCCGCTGCAAATGGGAATTAATTAGCTGTCATTGCTGTGGGGTCACTCTTCATTTCTCGCTCTGGACTCAGTAGAAGCGTGTGTCGTTTCTGATTGTACTTCCTGCTATGTATGTGTGCGTGTGCATGTGTGTGTGAGCATATTTCGTTGTGCATGGTTCCTGTGTGACACACACCTCCGTGCCTCCCTGTGTGTGCAGGTGGCCGAGCTGGAGGCCCAGAGTGGGCTTGTGGCCCCCTGTGACGGAGCCAGCAGGGGAGAGCTGAGCCAGTCCCTGGACGAGCTGGAGGCCCTGCTTAAAACTAAAGATGAGGTAGGACAATGATTTAGAGAGAGACTTACACTACAAACACAACACTTACCTGATGGGGATTTTAGTCTCCACAGTAAGGGGCCGTTCTGAATTCATCGGAGGGGGTCACTGGATTCCGAAAAGCTGAGGGAACTATTTTATTTTGATCGATTCAAATTTGTATGATCCTGTTTTCCTCCAGTGACCCCCTCCCATACATTTTGAACGTTCCCTAATCTGTTTTTCTTTGTGGGATTCTGTCCTTCGTGCGTTCTTCCAGAGCGGCCCTGTGGCCCCTGAGATCAACTGACCCTGAGTCTGATATGTCCAACCCTGGAGAGATGACCTCACACACTTGAGGGAAAACTCTTATCTTTGAAGGAAAAAAGTGAGATAAAGCCTGAATGAGTCTTGAGCTTATCACCCTGTGTTTGTCCTTCCTAGGAAATTCAAAATCTACAGTGCAAGAAATGGGATTTCCATGAGCTGGAGAAGGAGCGAGAGGAGGCGGTTGAGAAGCTCCAGGTGAGTCTAGGGACCTGAGGGTGAGAGGAGGTGGTTGAGAAGCTCCAGGTGAGAGGGTATCTAGGGACCTGAGGGTGAGAGGAGGTGGTTGAGAAGCTCCAGGTGAGAGAGTGTCTGAGGACCTGAGGAGGTGGTTGAGAAGCTCCAGGTGAGAGGGTGTCTGGTGACCTGAGGGTGAGAGGAGGTGGTTGAGAAGCTCCAGGTGAGAGGGTGTCTAGGGACCTGAGGGAGAGAGGTGGTTGAGAAGCTCCAGGTAAGAGGGTGTCTAGGGACCTGAGGGTGAGAGGAGGTGGTTGAGAAGCTCCAGGTGAGAGGATATCTGGGGACCTGAGGGTGAGAGGAGGCGGTTGAGAAGCTCCAGGTGAGTCTGGGGACCTGAGGGTGAGAGGAGGTGGTTGAGAAGCTCCAGGTGAGAGGGTATCTAGGGACCTGAGGGTGAGAGGAGGTGGTTGAGAAGCTCCAGGTGAGTCTGGGGACCTGAGGGTGAGAGGAGGTGGTTGAGAAGCTCCAGGTGAGAGGGTATCTAGGGACCTGAGGGTGAGAGGAGGTGGTTGAGAAGCTCCAGGTGAGAGAGTGTCTGAGGACCTGAGGAGGTGGTTGAGAAGCTCCAGGTGAGAGGGTGTCTGGTGACCTGAGGGTGAGAGGAGGTGGTTGAGAAGCTCCAGGTGAGAGGGTGTCTAGGGACCTGAGGGAGAGAGGTGGTTGAGAAGCTCCAGGTAAGAGGGTGTCTAGGGACCTGAGGGTGAGAGGAGGTGGTTGAGAAGCTCCAGGTGAGAGGATATCTGGGGACCTGAGGGTGAGAGGAGGCGGTTGAGAAGCTCCAGGTGAGAGGGTGTCTAGGGACCTGAGGGAGAGAGGTGGTTGAGAAGCTCCAGGTGAGAGGGTGTCTAGGGACCTGAGGGTGAGAGGAGGTGGTTGAGAAGCTCCAGGTGAGAGGATATCTGGGGACCTGAGGGTGAGAGGAGGCGGTTGAGGAGCTCCAGGTGAGAGGGTGTCTGGGGACCTGAGGGTGAGAGGAGGTGGTTGAGGAGCTCCAGGTGAGAGGGTGTCTGGGGACCTGAGGGTGAGAGGAGGTGGTTGAGAAGCTCCAGGTGAGAGGGGACCTGAGGGTGAGAGGAGGCGGTTGAGAAGCTCCAGGTGAGAGGGTGTCTGGGGACCTGAGGGTGAGAGGAGGTGGTTGAGAAGCTCCAGGTGAGTTGGTGTCTGTGGACCTGAGGGTGAGAGGAGGTGGTTGAGAAGCTCCAGGTGAGAGGGTGTCTGGGGACCTGAGGGTGAGAGGAGGTGGGTTGAGAAGCTCCAGGTGAGAGGGTGTCTGGTGACCTGAGGGTGAGAGGAGGTGGTTGAGAAGCTCCAGGTGAGAGGGTGTCTAGGGACCTGAGGGTGAGAGGAGGCGGTTGAGAAGCTCCAGGTGAGAGGGTGTCTAGGGACCTGAGGGTGAGAGGAGGTGGTTGAGAAGCTCCAGGTGAGAGGGGACCTGAGGGTGAGAGGAGGCGGTTGAGAAGCTCCAGGTGAGAGGGTGTCTGGGGACCTGAGGGTGAGAGGAGGTGGTTGAGAAGCTCCAGGTGAGTTGGTGTCTGTGGACCTGAGGGTGAGAGGAGGCGGTTGAGGAGCTCCAGGTGAGAGGGTGTCTGGGGACCTGAGGGTGAGAGGAGGTGGTTGAGAAGCTCCAGGTGAGAGGGTGTCTAGGGACCTGAGGGTGAGAGGAGGTGGTTGAGAAGCTCCAGGTGAGTGGGTGTCTGGGGACCTGAGGGTGAGAGGAGGTGGTTGAGAAGCTCCAGGTGAGTGGGTGTCTGGGGACCTGAGGGTGAGAGGAGGTGGTTGAGAAGCTCCAGGTGAGAGGGTGTCTGAGGACCTGAGGGTGAGAGGAGGTGGTTGAGAAGCTCCAGGTGAGAGGGTGTCTGGGGACCTGAGGGTGAGAGGAGGCGGTTGAGAAGCTCCAGGTGAGAGGGTATCTAGGGACCTGAGGGTGAGAGGAGGTGGTTGAGAAGCTCCAGGTGAGAGGGTGTCTGGGGACCTGAGGGTGAGAGGAGGTGGTTGAGAAGCTCCAGGTGAGAGGGTGTCTGGGCACCTGAGGGTGAGAGGAGGTGGTTGAGAAGCTCCAGGTGAGAGGGTGTCTGGTGACCTGAGGGTGAGAGGAGGCGGTTGAGAAGCTCCAGGTGAGAGGGTGTCTGGTGACCTGAGGGTGAGAGGAGGTGGTTGAGAAGCTCCAGGTGAGTGGGTGTCTAGGGACCTGAGGGTGAGAGGAGGCGGTTGAGAAGCTCCAGATGAGGGTATCTGGGGACCTGAGAGCGAGAGGAGGTGGTTGAGAAGCTCCAGGTGAGAGGGTGTCTGGTGACCTGAGGGTGAGAGGAGGTGGTTGAGAAGCTCCAGGTGAGAGGGTGTCTGGGGCCCTGAGGGTGAGAGGAGGTGGTTGAGAAGCTCCAGGTGAGTCTGGGGACCTGAGGGTGAGAGGAGGTGGTTGAGAAGCTCCAGGTGAGAGGGTGTCTGGGGACCTGAGGGTGAGAGGAGGTGGTTGAGAAGCTCCAGGTGAGAGGGTATCTAGGGACCTGAGGGTGAGAGGAGGTGGTTGAGGAGCTCCAGGTGAGTGGGTATCTAGGGACCTGAGGGTGAGAGGAGGTGGTTGAGGAGCTCCAGGTGAGAGGGTGTCTGAGGACCTGAGGGTGAGAGGAGGTGGTTGAGAAGCTCCAGGTGAGAGAGTGTCTGGGGACCTGAGGGTGAGAGGAGGTGGTTGAGAAGCTCCAGGTGAGTGGGTGTCAGGGGACCTGAGGGTGAGAGGAGGTGGTTGAGAAGCTCCAGGTGAGAGGGTGTCTGGGGACCTGAGGGTGAGAGGAGGTGGTTGAGAAGCTCCAGGTGAGAGGGTGTCTAGGGACCTGAGGGTGAGAGGAGGCGGTTGAGAAGCTCCAGGTGAGAGGGTGTTTGAGGGCCAGAGGAGGTGGTTGAGGAGCTCCAGGTGAGAGGGTGTCTGGGGACCTGAGGGTGAGAGGACGTGGTTGAGAAGCTCCAGGTGAGAGGGTGTCTGGGGAGCTGAGGGAGAGAGGAGGTGGTTGAGAAGCTCCAGGTGAGAGGGTGTCTGGGGAGCTGAGGGTGAGAGGAGGTGGTTGAGAAGCTCCAGGTGAGAGGGTGTCTGGGGACTTGAGGGCCTCAAGGGAAACAGAAATGACGGTGACATATGAGTGTTAATGAATAATGAATCAGACCTAATTCACCTTCAACACCACTTTTTAAAATCAGAGTAGTGAATGCTTATCTTAAATCACTAAAAGCTTCCTTTTGTAAAACACTTTAATTTTTCATGGAAGATCATCATGTTCTATGCTATATCTCTATATCTTCACCGTTTGACGAAACATTGATATCGGCCGTTGTATATGATTGTGAATAACCTTATAACATGGTTTATAATGCTAAATTCTGAACCTGTACTTTAACCAAAATTTAAAAATGTAAAAAAATATCATGTCCTCAAATAACCTGGGCATCGTAGCGCTACGTTCATCGTATGCTATGGCGCTCATCATAGCGCTACGATGAACGTAGCACTACGATGCCTCTGGGAAACTCAGCCCTGGTCCTTGGTGACCCTCCCATGCTCTGTGTTGGTCTGAAGGACCTGGAGACGCGCAACGCCCAGCTGGAGCAGCGGGTCCAGAGCACCGAGCAGACGCTGGCCTCCACCCTGGAGGAGCGGGAGCAGGCGGAGAGCCAGGTCCGGCAGGTCATCGACGTCCTGGACCTGAAGATCTACGACCTGAACGACCTGCGACAGAGCCTGGCGAAGCTCATCGACAAATAGCTACCATCACGCGAGGAGTGTGTCTCAGCCGACGGGAGCGGGCCCTCTAACCCCAACCTTCCTCCCTCTCCCCCTCGCTCCTCACTGATCTGAAGACGGCTGGATAGGGGAAAGCAGTATGAAGAATATCGATCAGGAATGTGCTTTCATATAGGCCCTTTTGTGTGGTGAGTGCAGGTGCAGGACTTGAGGAAGCTGCTTTAGGCGTTAAAGACGCACCCAAAGGAAGGGTTTCTGAGAGAGATGGACATGCAATGAAAGGAATTTCGCTCTCAGTATTGGTAGTCCAAGTGCATCTCCGCAGTGGATGACTGACACCTCGTACTGCCCTGAAGCAAAAGTACCAGACCAAAAAAAGACAGATCCAACCTGTTCTCATGGGTTTATAGGGAATACACATCCAACCTGTTCTCATAGGTTTATAGAGAATGCAGATCCCAAACTGTTTTCTTATTTTTGTATTCATGTCTCGAGGACTGTTCTTACGGAGTCTTTATACCATGTTCATTATGTCGATGTTCTGTTGATGTCAACCTTGCTTGGAGATTTACTTTTGAATTAGGGCTTACGCTTGACAATGTTGGTGCCAAGTAATTGTTTACGTTACACTTTTGTGGTTTTTATGTGTATTTACACTAAGAGTAGCCATGATCATAATTATGACTGTGATATTCATGAAGTTGAGCAGCAAATTATCATCAGTGGTACACAATGAAAAAAAAGTGCATGAGCTCAGCAAAGCAGCTTGCCAGGGAATGTGAGGTATGTGCATTAGGCTACCTAGCGAGCAACATAGTATGGATTGAATAGCACAAGTAGTATTATTAGAAAACAGGTACTGGTTTTACTTACTTTACTAGCTTGGTCAACCACACTGACCACTGCCTGGGCTAAGGCTGACATTTGAACTCACAGTTGCACATCAACGTAGAGATTCTTTACTTTTCAATCTAAGCCATGAGGCGTTGTTGACCTTTCTTGATGTTACAGTATGTTGATGTAGGTACAGATAAGGTGCAATCATTGTAGAATTAGCAATATTCTTCTAGCATTCTGTTAACCCTTTTAACCCTGAAAGTACAGTGACATTTTGAATATTAATTGGATTTTCCCTATAATACTAGAAAGCGCAGTTTCTCAGCTTTCAGCAAGTGTTGGAGTGAGGAATTTTTGAGATTTGTTAGATATTTTTAAAATGTTGCCGGTGACGTGGTCGTATCGAATGGGTTAATAGCACAAATAAATGACAAGTACGTAGGTGATGTCATATAATCAAGTCCTGTTCCTCTTCTCTGTTTGGGGGGTTCACATGTACGATATGACAGCACAGTGCACACTCGTAGGTGTGACAGTACAGTGCACACTCGTAGGTGACAGTAGTGCACACTCGTACGTGTGACAGTACAGTGCACACTCGTAAGTGTGATGGTTTGACTATCAACCTTTTCCTACGAATTACTGTGCTGATTAATGCCAACTTCTTAGTGTGCATCAAGATAGCTGACCTTTATGTTTAAAAAAAATAAATCAAATCCACGTTCCAAGTTTTACATTTGTTCTGGTTTTATGATACAAAATGCACCTTTCTGTTACTATACCACTGGAAAAAGCACACCAGTTCTGAAACCAACATCAGGCCACTTCTGATCATGGAAATGAAGTTTGAGTTTGACCCATCAGGGTCCTTAGGCCTTGTATACCCAGTAAACGCAGTAGTACTAACCATGTGTTCAGACACGCCTCAGAACACCACTCCCTTTAGGACCAGTTCAAACCCTCGCCTGGCTCTGACCTCATCACTTACTTGATATGATGGAGGTCATTAAGACCCTTTCACTGCTCTTCTCATCCACATCCACCGGTGATTACATCAATTAAAGAATTATGGTTGTATTTTCATATTTTGAGCCAATGTCTTCAGTGAAGTATAACCCATTTTGAAATAATTGTTTTCAAACATTAAAATGGAATCATGTGAGAAAAATGTATAAAATGTCAATCTTTCGCTTGTATTTTAAACCATTTTGAATTTCCTATCAATTAAAAATCGCACTTGGGACGTCTCTCATTTACCAATTAGAATGTCAATTAATATGTCATGTTTTGTAGGCAGAGGATGGCGACTTGCGTTCCGAATCGCATACTTGTAATTTTTACTACCAGTACCTACTAAAGCTGCCCTACAAAGTACATACTTTGCATGCAGTATGCATACAATTGGGACACACCACTTTGTCATAACATTGCACCTTGAAATTTGCCCTCATCTGTCGCAGTTCATAAAGCGACATTCGTCCACAGCCGTCACGACTCTAATTCCTGCCGTACAATAGATTGTGGGTCGGAACAGCCAGAAAAGCCTGCGGGCTTGTTTACTGCAAAACACGGACGTAGGAGGACATTTTTGTTATACTCCATGTGACCTTCATCCTTTTTTGGCATACTATACACAGTAGTATGGAAGTATGCGACTCAGAACACAGCCTTTTAAATTCCCAAAGACTGGTCAGTTGCTGAACTCTCTTTACCGCTTCACTGGGCCTCGTCTCAACTTCCAGACCTCCAGAGCTCTCCCTGCCAGCTGTTCTACACGTTGACAAGGCTGTGCGTTAGTTGCGCTCGAGTCAGCACATCTTTTACCCTGGAGGAAGCTGGGTCAATTAATTCAATGGTTTTGTACATGGTTCTCAAGTCACCCTGCTTACCTCGGTCTGTAGTGTTCACCATAGTATCTAAACTGACTGCACACATAAACCCATTACCCTTTCGAATCCTTACTTCCCCTTCTATTAGCCAGGATATTTAGTTATTATAACAGGACAAACCAGCGGATGTCTTTTTAGCATTTATTGAACAGAGCACAGCGGTCCTGTATTAAGCCTGTCACACAGCACCAGTCCCTCAGTCTACTTCAGCTTCTTCTTGGGGCGCAGGTTGTTGGTGTGTCCACACTTCTTCTTGCGGCAGTTGACGGCACGAGGATGAAGACGGGCGTAACACCTGCAACACAAGACCAGTGAGACTGGCTCCCCCTAATAAAGACTACTCAAGACTGGCTCCCTCTAGTAAGACTGGCTCCCTCTAGTTAAGACTCCTCAAGACTGGCTCCCCCTAATAAAGACTACTCAAGACTGGCTCCCTCTAGTAAAGACTATTCAAGACTGGCTCTCACTAGTAAGACTGGCTCCTACTAGTAAAGACTACTCAAGACTGGCTCCCACTAGTAAGACTACTCAAGACTGGCTCCTTCTAGTTAAGACTACTCAAGACTGGCTCCCTCTAGTAAGACTGGATAAATTGATGTTTACATACTTGCGGCAGATCATCTTGTCGCAGTTGTATTTCTGGGCCAGCTGCCTCAGAGACGGCTCGATGATGCCTCCACGCAGGCGCAGGACAAGATGGAGGGTGGACTCTGAAGGGGGAGTAGTGGTCAGTCACAGGTCTGCCTTCGGTTTCTCAGCAATTACAGCCATTCAGCAGACACATTCATCCAAAGCGACTAACAATAATTGCATTTAAAGTCGGACTGAAATTAAAAAAGCATTCTGTCCCATTTTGGTTCACATAATTGGTCATAGTGTTCACCTATTCAACGATGTATGCCAAAAAAATTACAAAATTCTACTTTTGTTGTAATCTTATATTAAAGTATATAATTTCTTACTTCCTGGAAAACGGTAGGTCATGTGCAATGACGACAACAGGTACCTTAGATTTTAGGCCAATAATCTCACGACATCCACCCGTCAATCAACGCTATCCTTCTATCGAATCTGTCTAAAGTTCTTAAAACCCGTCCACTTGTCAACGTTCCAATCAAATTCCTCTAAACACATGTCCCACCCTCATAGCTTGTTTGCGTCGGAAATACGTCAAACTACAGAAGTTAGATGATCTCAAACGTCCGTTTCAGTGCGACTTTAACGTAGGTAGTAAGTCCGTGTACAACTACTCACCAGAACTCACAAGTGCATCTCCTCTCTACACCAGTGACTAAGTGCATAATCTAACGCTGAAGCTTAAGTGAAAGAGAAGCAACCTGCTCTTCCTGGAGCCAGTGCGAACGTAGAGGTCGCTCTGAGGCAGCACTCCTACCTTTCTGGATGTTGTAGTCCGACAGGGTGCGTCCATCCTCCAGCTGTTTACCGGCAAAAATCAACCGCTGCTGATCAGGTGGGATACCTGTGGACCAAATAATGTAATATGATTATAAACGTATTAAAACTTGCGTTACCACACACTTGACATTCTACATAGGTGGCTACTCATGTCTAAATACTAGCAATGTAGGGGCCCGACTTCGTTTTACACAGAGCAATGAAGCTTAAGTTAATTACAAATTACAACTGCAACGCTAGATGTGTCAACTGATGATGAGCCAGACTGCTGAACGGAAGAAGCCGTAGACATGTTAACTCTCTACTCTACAGCAAAGATAAACACACTAACATGTTATGTGTCTAATTCTTATAAGATATTTTTTAGGGGTTTTCAGCTTTAATGGGACAGGACAGTTGAGAGAGACCGGAAACATGAGAGAGGACATGCGGCACAAGGCCGGGAATCGAACCCAGGTCAAATCATGATGGCCAACATACCTTCCTTATCCTGGATCTTAGCCTTGACATTCTCAATAGTATCGCTGGGCTCGACCTCGAGGGTGATGGTCTTCCCCGTCAACGTTTTCACGAAGATCTGCATCTTTGCGGGCTAAAGAGATGAGAGGAATATTGTTTAACACACTGTACAAGCCTGAAGACAATTTTTCTTTTTGCCACTGCTTTCTAAGAGGAGCTATGTTTATCAGTATACTGCACTGTAACTTTTATTCCTGTATTCTATTTAGCCTGCTTTTTGTTTAAATGTCTATAATGACTTGCTTTTTGTTTTAATGCTTTTAATTTGTCCTGCCTTTTGTTTTAAATGTCTATAATGTCTTGCTTTTTGTTTTAATGCTTTTAATTTGTCCTGCCTTTTGTTTTAAATGTCTATAATGCCTCCTTTTATTTTTACCAGTATATTGTTATTTGTACATAACACTACATTCTGCTGTACTGTTCTGTCCAGCACCCTGTCATATGTCGTTTCAATAACTCCTAGTATGTGAGAGACATATACATGGCAATAAACAAATGTTGGGTCTTGATAATGTTAGTTAGCAAACTATCCAGTCTACCTAAAGCTACATAATGTTAGCTAGCTAGGCTAACGTTAGCCAAGTTCATGCAATTGTCAACTTCAGAGCGAACTACTGGTTCGGACGACACTAACTATACTTTTATCAAACAAGGTTACGTTTATAATAACGTTACATTTACAATTAATGAACTGAATCAGCCTAGCTATTTTGGGACTTAGCATTAGCTTAGCATTAGCATGCTAACTAGCTTAGCGGCTAGCTAGCACAATGTGTTAATGAACTGAATCAGCCTAGCTACTTTAGCTTAGCATTAGCGTTAGCATGCTAACTAGCTTAGCGGCTAGCTAGCATGTGTGTTAGCACCAGGCCCGTCTGCCACATGCCCGCCTAGGCTGGTTCTATATCCAATTCTGGGGGGTCTCCTAGTTTGAAATGCGAGAATAAGATCATCTTTTAGGAAGTTCCTAGGTAGCGGAGCATCACTGGAGGGTTTCACAGACATTATAAACTGATCTTGTTGGTAATTTTAGAGGAAATGTTTCGGACAGTGATGCACCCACCCGGCCGACAGCTGAGCCTCGGAGAAAAGAGGCTGGGGAGGGCGGAAGTTACAATACGTCACATCCGCTCCTTCAACTATTTTTGAACATTTATTTATGTATTTATTTATTTATTATACTATTGTATCGATTAAGATTTGACTATTTCTATAAAATCATTAATTTCCACTCATAAGCAAATCCCTTGGAAAAACGAATTCACTGCAGCGCAAACTCATACCCACTAATTTGGACAAGAACCTGCATTTTACTGCCATCTGCTGTTTAATGAAACTCATACGTGGATATTGTTCACAGACCGTGGATTTTTATATTACATTTGCAATTATGCACATGATCACCTTCTGTGCTCTGATCTTCATGGATGTCTTGAATAATACAAATGATTGGGTAAAATATAGATTTAGAAATAATGTCCTGCATCAAGCAGAGATGACCAGTGGCCCAAAACAAACTGACCTGAACTAAAAAAGTTCTACCACTGAGGCGGAAGACCTCTACTCATCAACCTCTGAAGATATAAAAAGGTGACTAGAAAGGGTTGAAATCATTACTTACTAAAACAATACTACGGCCCTTTTACAATTCCACTTTGTTGGTGATTTTGGGTCAATATTAAGCATTTTATCTACATCCAATGTAGATAAAACTCTCAAAATCACTGATTATATACTGTACATTGCAATGCAAGCATTGTTGGTGAGTAACATGCAACATGAGACTATGTGGGTTGATATTGGAAGGTTCTCCACAGAAACAGTAAATTATTCATAGAAGTCACTTGACACAAGGAAGCATGTCCGCTCCCACTATCCCAGGGCTGCTTCGACTATGGAATGGGTACATAACTTTCATTGCCTCTTTTACAAAGAAAACATCTTACAATTGTAATCTTAAAAACTTCTCTCTGTAAGTATCCTGTCCTTTGAGCAAGAGTGTGTGTAGATTGGTTAATTTGGCTAGTTCTGTTAGCTGTGGTAGGCTATTATAATGCCAAAATGTATTTGTATTTTCTCCTTCCTCAGGGAAGATTTTGTATGATACAAAATATAATACTTTCTCTCCTTTCTCTTCATAGAGAACGGTAGCCTATTATGACATCGATGTTCTGTGCATGTCATCTGCGTTTCCACGGTGAGGCAACGCAGTGCATTCTGGTTCAGTTAAAAGGAGATGTCTGAACATATCAGGACAAGCACAGTGATGTATGAGAAGATACGACTACATCAGAGAGGGCTAAGAGTGGTCTAAATAGTGCTATTCAGAGGTTATGGCAACTGCTGTAAGCACCCTGATCCCAGCCCCTCTAGTAGGTAAGGACTTCCTTCAGACCTCACACATCCCCTTCCGGGGTGCTGACAACAGCTATGGACCAGAGCATTGCTTCCAGACGACCTCCCAGCGGGATTTCACCTCCTCCGCGACCCTCCCCAAGAGGCCGGCCATCCCTCGCCCCGCCCCCGCCCAGGTGGAACACAGGGACTTGGGACGGATCAAGGAGTACGTGAGCGAGGCCGTCGGGTCGTACCCTCAGCACCCTCACACGGGCCTAAACCGGACCCCTGCCTGGACCAGGCTCCTCACCAACCTGAAGATGCACACGGACCCCCGGCACGTCAGCTTCCTGACCACGCAGGCCGACGGCTTCCAGCCCCGGCGCCCATCATCCCGCACACACACCGCCCGGCCGGTCACGGCCATCGAGAAGAGCCAGCAGCATGAGGGGACGGTCCCAGAGAGCACACACAGGGCCACCTTCACCCCACACGCCGTTTCACCCATCAGAAAAGCCGAGGTGAAACATCTAGGTCGGTGGCTGTGTTTTATATTTATCAATATCATCTAAATGTAGCTTATAGAAATCCATCTTTTACGCCGGTTATAGATGCTCTGTAGTCATGTTTATTTATGACAGATGGACCATAAATATCTTTGCAGGAAAAGATTTACCAAGCTCATCCACTGGGTTTAGATTAACTTTTATGCACGCTCCAGTGAACTGTTACATCCCCAGTGTCGAACAGTAGCTTTGCTTTTAATATGTCACCACAAAATGTCACCACAAAATAATTCTCTATGCGGGGGTCATTTCTGACAATCATGTACAGCTGTTGAAGCAATATCCACAAGTGAAACGGGCTGTATTGAAGCATGTACAGGCTGTATTAGTGTGGTAAAGGTGGTTCAAATGTCAAATCAAGTCAACCCCCACTGTTGCTCAGGAGGAGAACCCACTATCCAAGGAGACATGGAAGTTCATACCTTCCTCTCCCATCACAAGGAGGTGTTTCAGGGGAAATGGTGCAGTCCACCTCAGCCTGTAGAGAAGGTAAACACATACAAATGCTATTTAGCTCCACCGTTGTCTGCTTTCTGTGATCAGTCTAGTATGGTTCATTTATTGTCAGAATTAGACACATAGGGGCGCCCTGGGTAAGGCGCGCCCCATATGAAGGCTAGTCCTTCGCGCAGCGGACCTGGGTTCGATTCCCGGCTCGGGTCCTGTGCCGCATGTCCTCCCCTCTCTCTCTCCCACGTTTCCTGTCTCTCTCAACTGTCCTGTCCCATTAAAGCTGAAAAGCCCTAAAAAATATCTTACAAAAAAAAAAGATGTTTATCTTTGCTGTAGAGTAGGGAGTTAACATGTCTACGGCTTCTTCCGTTCAGCAGTCTGGTTCGTCCGTGGCCATGGGAGACCCAGAGAAGATATCTGATAGAGAAACCACTCACGGCGTGTCCTTCAGACACCCTGGTGCAAACAGGTATTCTGTTAACCTTCCCACAATTCACAGCTCCTCCAAACATGTCTGCTCATGTTTCGGCTACTGTAGGAACGTGGCGGCCTCCTCTTACAGAAACTTTTGTTTGTTAGTTGCCGTGTCTTCTCTTTTTAACTAAAATCACTTTAGTTAAAAAATAGTTAAACTAAAATCTGAAGTATACGATATATTCTGTAGACCGCCATTGGAGAGTAGACACTTTAAGTATTGCTGTTTTTTATCTGAGACCTCTGCTGTGTTTTGAAAATGTCTTTGACAGCCCAGTCAGTGTGAAGAAACGTTTAAGGATCAATCTCGGGGATTATCCTGAGACAAAATGGACGACTACAATGTCCGATGCTTTTTGTAACATCAGGTCAGGTGTGTGAAAGCCCAATTCCACATGTATAACATGTACAGTATACAATACATTTCCTGATCATAGCTATTCTTGATGACCAGATATGATTACTACTTCACTGATGAAAGTTAAATAATACTCAGACTACTGTATAAGCTCTTTGGAGATTAGTAAAAATGTAGTTTCTCAATTTGTAACAATTGAACACAGAGAAACTGCCAGATTGAAATGCTGCATTGAAACACACATCTTCCTGCTTGGCTACCTCTCTGTTTGGCCCGTGTCCCAGACCCGGTTCTGCTGGTGCAGAGGAACAAGAACCGGAGCTCTGTCCCCCGGGGGGACACCGATCTGGGGCGCAGCCGGGAGACGATGACGACCACCAACCACTTCTTCTTCTCGGAGGTACTGCAGGACGTGATACTGTCAAATGAACTGCGATGTTAAAGTACCATGAAACTCCTTCAAATGAAAGATGTGTTCGATGTGGAAAAAAAATGTGTTAGATGTCCTAAAAAATGGGGGGGGGGGGGGGGCTATACCTGTACTTATTATCATGTGGACTTTGTGTTTTTACTACCTGATGTATAACAAATATCCCCCCTCAGATATCAAGATACATACTTCGTAGTTACTGTATACCCATTCTCCAAGTCCTTTTTCCAACCACTGAGCATCTGATAAGCTTGTGATGTTTATTTACCTCCATACACCATCACATTCCCCTCTCTCACCCCTCAAAACATGCCCCCCTCTCCCCCATCAGAGTAACATGCCCCCCCTCTCCCCCCTCAGAGTAACATGCCCCCCTCTCCCCCATCAGAGTAACATGCCCCCCTCTCCCCTCTCAGAGTAACATGCCCCCCTCTCCCCCATCAGAGTAACATGCCCCCCTCTCCCCTCTCAGAGTAACATGCCCCCCTCTCCCCCCTCAGAGTAACATGCCTCCCTCTCCATTACATTACATTACATTACAGTCATTTAGCAGACGCTTTTATCCAAAGCGACTAACAATAATTGCATTTAACGTAGGAAGAGCCAATGTACTACTACTTGCCAGAACTCACAAGTGCATCTTCTTTCTAAAACAAACAAGTGACTAAGAGCATAATCTAGTGCTGAAGCAAAGTGCAAGAATCACAATCTAAAGTACAGTGCAATATAATATAATAAGTGCTTAGGTGGGAGGATTGTTGTAGTACTTCTTGAAGAGATGAGTTTTGAGCCTGCGACGAAAGATGGGCAGCGACTCTGCTGTCCTGACATCAGTGGGCAGCTCATTCCACCACTGCGGGGCCAGGACAGAGAAGAGCCGTGACCGTGTCGATCGACCGCAGGAGCCTCGGAGTGACGGGGCAACCAGTCGCCCTGAGGTAGCAGAGCGTAGTGGTCGGGAGGGGATGTAGGGTTTGACCATGGCCTGGAGGTAGGAGGGGGCTGTTCCTTTCATTGCCCTGTAGGTTAGCGCCAGAGTTTTAAACTGGATGCGAGCCGCTACAGGGAGCCAGTGTAGGGAACGGAGAAGGGAAGTTGTGTGGGAGAACTTGGGGTGGTTGAACACCAGGCGAGCAGCAGCTTTCTGGACAAGTTCCAGAGGTTTAATGGCTGACGCCGGTGCCCCCGCGAGGAGGGAGTTGCAGTAGTCCAGGCGGGAGATGACCAGGGCCTGGATGAGTACCTGCGCCGTTTCATTAGTGAGGAAAGGGCGAATCCTCCTGATGTTGTAGAGCATGAATCTGCAGGAACGTGTGACGGATGTGACATGTGAGGAAAATGACAGTTGGTCATCCAGGGTCACACCCAGATTCCTCGCAGTCCGAGTCGGGGTCACCACTGTGTCTTCAATGGTGATGGCCAGGTCCCGGTGCGGACAGCCCTTCCCCGGGAGGAACAACAGCTCAGTCTTGTCCAGATTGAGCTTGAGGTGATGTGTCGTCATCCACTCCGAAATGTCAGCCAAGCACCCAGCTATGCGTGTCTCCACTTCTGTATCAGAAGGGGGAAATGACAGAACCAGTTGGGTGTCATCGGCATAGCAGTGATAGGAGAAGCCATGCGAGCGAATGACAGAGCCCAGAGATGTAGTGTAGAGGGAAAACAGGAGAGGACCCAGGACAGACCCTTGTGGAACCCCCGTAGTCAGACTACGCGATTCCGACGTCGACCCTCTCCATGTCACCTGGTAGGAGCGGCCCGTCAGGTAGGATGCAAACAGGGAGTGTGCAGAGCCATCGATGCCTTTCTCCTCGAGGGTGGAGAGGAGGATCTGGTGGTCTACCGTATCAAATGCTGCTGACAGGTCTAGGAGTATCAGGACAGAGGAGAGAGAGTTCGCTCTAGCGGCATGGAGTGACTCTGTTACTGCAAGGAGGGCGGTCTCTGTCGAGTGGCCAGCCTTGAACCCGGATTGGTGGGGATCTAGGAGGTCGTTCTGGTGGAGGTACGAAGACAGTTGGTTAAAGATAGCACGTTCAAGTGTTTTGGATAGAAAGGATAGAAGGGAAACCGGTCTGTAGTTTTTGACATCAGATGGGTCGAGAGATGGTTTCTTTAGGAGGGGGGTGACTCTGGCAGTCTTGAAAGCAGAGGGAAAACATCCTGAAACAAGAGATGCATTGATGAGGTGGGTTAGGAAGGGAAGGAGTTCGGGTGCAACAGACTGAAGGAGAGTCGAGGGAACAGGGTCTAGGGAGCACGTGGTGGGGCGGTTAGATGTTACAAGGTTGAGGGCCTCGTTGGGGGAGAGGGGAGAAAAGTGGGATAAGGTGGGGCGTGGAGAGGAGGGGGGGAGCAGGGAGTGGAGAGAGGGTGGGGATGGGGGGGTGAGTTTCGTGCATGGAGCGTTGACCGGGGGAGGGGGGAAAGAGGATCTGATATCGTTAACTTTCTTGGCATCAGAGCCATCAGAGTAACATGCCCCCCTCTCCCCCCTCAGAGTAACATCCCCCCTCTCTCCTCTCAGAGTAACATCCCCCCTCTCCCCCCTCAGAGTAACATCCCCCCTCTCCCCCCTCAGAGTAACATCCCCCCTCTCCCCTCTCAGAGTAACATCCCCCCCTCTCCCCCTCTCAGAGTAACATGCCCCCCTCTCCCCCCTCAGAGTAACATCCCCCCTCTCCCCCCTCAGAGTAACATCCCCCCTCTCCCCCCTCAGAGTAACATCCCCCCTCTCCCCTCTCAGAGTAACATCCCCCCCTCTCCCCTCTCAGAGTAACACCCCCCCCTCTCCCCCCTCAGAGTAACATCCCCCCTCTCCCCCCTCAGAGTAACATCCCCCCTCTCCCCCCTCAGAGTAACATCCCCCCTCTCCCCCGTCAGAGTAACATCCCCCCATCTCACCCCTCAGAGTAACATGCCCCCCTCTCCCCTCTCAGAGTAACACCCCCCCCTCTCCCCCCTCAGAGTAACATCCCCCCCTCTCCCCCATCAGAGTAACACCCCCCCTCTCCCCATCAGAGTAACATCCCCCCCTCTCCCCCCTCAGAGTAACATCCCCCCTCTCCCCCTCAGAGTAACATCCCCCCTCTCCCCTCTCAGAGTAACACGCCCCCCTCTCCCCTCTCAGAGTAACATCCCCCCCTCTCCCCTCTCAGAGTAACACGCCCCCCTCTCCCCCATCAGAGTAACATCCCCCCTCTCCCCTCTCAGAGTAACACCCCCCCCTCTCCCCTCTCAGAGTAACATCCCCCCCTCCCCTCTCAGAGTAACATGCCCCCCTCCCCCCCCTCAGAGTAACATCCCCCCCTCTCCCCCCTCAGAGTAACACCCCCCCCTCTCCCCCCTCAGAGTAACACCCCCCCCCTCTCCCCTCTCAGAGTAACATCCCCCCTCTCCCACATCAGAGTAACACCCCCCCCTCTCCCCTCTCAGAGTAACACCCCCCCTCTCCCCCCTCAGAGTAACATTCCCCCCTCTCCCCTCTCAGAGTAACATGCCCCCCTCTCACCTCTCAGAGTAACATCCCCCCCTCTCCCCTCTCAGAGTAACACCCCCCCCTCTCCCCCCTCAGAGTAACACCCCCCCCCCTCCCCTCTCAGAGTAACCCCCCCCTCTCCCCCCTCAGAGTAACATCCCCCCTCTCACCCCTCAGAGTAACATCCCCCCTCTCCCCCTCAGAGTAACATCCCCCCCTCTCCCCTATCAGAGTAACATCCCCCCTCTCCCCCCTCAGAGTAACATCCCCCCTCTCCCCTCTCAGAGTAACATCCCCCCCTCTCCCCTCTCAGAGTAACATCCCCCCCTCTCCCCTCTCAGAGTAACATCCCCCCTCTCCCCTCTCAGAGTAACATCCCCCCCTCTCCCCCCTCAGAGTAACATCCCCCCTCTCCCCTCTCAGAGTAACATCCCCCCCTCTCCCCTCTCAGAGTAACATCCCCCCCTCTCCCCTCTCAGAGTAACACCCCCCCTCTCCCCCCTCAGAGTAACATCCCCCTCTCCCCTCTCAGAGTAACATCCCCCCTCTCCCCCCTCAGAGTAACATCTCCCCCTCTCCCCCCTCAGAGTAACATCCCCCCCTCTCCCCCCTCAGAGTAACATCTCCCCCTCTCCCCCCTCAGAGTAACACCCCCCCTCTCCCCTCTCAGAGTAACATCCCCCCCTCTCCCCCCTCAGAGTAACATCCCCCCCTCTCCCCCCTCAGAGTAACATCCCCCCCTCTCCCCTCTCAGAGTAACACCCCCCCTCTCCCCTCTCAGAGTAACATCCCCCCCTCTCCCCTCTCAGAGTAACATCCCCCCCTCTCCCCCCTCAGAGTAACATCCCCCCTCCCCCCTCTCAGAGTAACACCCCCCCTCTCCCCCCTCAGAGTAACATCCCCCCTCTCCCCTCTCAGAGTAACATGCCCCCCTCTCCCCCCTCAGAGTAACATGCCCCCCTCTCCCCTCTCAGAGTAACATCCCCCCCTCTCCCCTCTCAGAGTAACATGCCCCCCTCTCCCCTCTCAGAGTAACACCCCCCCTCTCCCCCCTCAGAGTAACATCCCCCCTCTCCCCTCTCAGAGTAACACCCCCCCTCTCCCCCCTCAGAGTAACCCTCTCCCCTCTCAGAGTAACATCCCCCCTCTCCCCCATCAGAGTAACATCCCCCCCTCTCCCCCCTCAGAGTAACACCCCCCCTCTCCCCCCTCAGAGTAACATCCCCCCTCTCCCCTCTCAGAGTAACATCCCCCCCTCTCCCCCATCAGAGTAACATCCCCCCCTCTCCCCTCTCAGAGTAACACCCCCCTCTCCCCCTCAGAGTAACATGCCCCCCTCTCCCCTCTCAGAGTAACATGCCCCCCTCTCCCCCCTCAGAGTAACATCCCCCCTCTCCCCTCTCAGAGTAACATCCCCCCTCTCCCCTCTCAGAGTAACATGTCCCCCTCTCCCCTCTCAGAGTAACATGCCCCCCTCTCCCCCCTCAGAGTAACATCCCCCCTCTCCCCTCTCAGAGTAACATCCCCCCTCTCCCCTCTCAGAGTAACATCCCCCCTCTCCCCCTCAGAGTAACATCCCCCCTCTCCCCCCTCAGAGTAACATCCCCCCTCTCCCCTCTCAGAGTAACATCCCCCCCTCTCCCCTCTCAGAGTAACATCCCCCCTCTCCCCCCTCAGAGTAACATGCCCCCCTCTCCCCCCTCAGAGTAACATGCCCCCTCTCCCCTCTCAGAGTAACACCCCCCCCTCTCCCCCCTCAGAGTAACACCCCCCTCTCCCCTCTCAGAGTAACATGCCCCCCTCTCCCCTCTCAGAGTAACATCCCCCCTCTCCCCTCTCAGAGTAACATCCCCCCCTCTCCCCATCAGAGTAACATCCCCCCCTCTCCCCTCTCAGAGTAACATCCCCCCTCTCCCCCCTCAGAGTAACATGCCCCCCCTCTCCCCCCTCAGAGTAACATCCCCCCCTCTCCCCCCTCAGAGTAACATCCCCCCCTCTCCCCCCTCAGAGTAACATCCCCCCCTCTCCCCCCTCAGAGTAACATCCCCCCCTCTCCCCCCTCAGAGTAACATCCCCCCCTCTCCCCATCAGAGTAACATCCCCCCCTCTCCCCTCTCAGAGTAACATCCCCCCTCTCCCCCCTCAGAGTAACATGCCCCCCCTCTCCCCCCTCAGAGTAACATCCCCCCCTCTCCCCCCTCAGAGTAACATCCCCCCCTCTCCCCATCAGAGTAACATGCCCCCCTCTCCCCCCTCAGAGTAACACCCCCCTCTCCCCTCTCAGAGTAACATGCCCCCCTCTCCCCTCTCAGAGTAACATCCCCCCCTCTCCCCCCTCAGAGTAACCCTCTCCCCTCTCAGAGTAACATCCCCCCTCTCCCCCCTCAGAGTAACATCCCCCCCTCTCCCCCCTCAGAGTAACATCCCCCCCTCTCCCCATCAGAGTAACATCCCCCCCTCTCCCCTCTCAGAGTAACATCCCCCCTCTCCCCCCTCAGAGTAACATCCCCCCCTCTCCCCCCTCAGAGTAACATCCCCCCCTCTCCCCTCTCAGAGTAACATCCCCCCTCTCCCCCCTCGGAGTAACATGCCCCCCCTCTCCCCCCTCAGAGTAACATCCCCTCTCTCCCCCTCAGAGTAACACCCCCCCCTCTCCCCTCTCAGAGTAACATCCCCCCCTCTCCCCCCTCAGAGTAACATCCCCCCCTCTCCCCCCTCAGAGTAACATCCCCCCCTCTCCCCATCAGAGTAACATCCCCCCCTCTCCCCTCTCAGAGTAACATCCCCCCTCTCCCCCCTCAGAGTAACATCCCCCCCTCTCCCCCCTCAGAGTAACATCCCCCCCTCTCCCCCCTCAGAGTAACATCCCCCCCTCTCCCCATCAGAGTAACATCCCCCCCTCTCCCCTCTCAGAGTAACATCCCCCCTCTCCCCCCTCAGAGTAACATCCCCCCCTCTCCCCTCTCAGAGTAACATCCCCCCCTCTCCCCCTCAGAGTAACATCCCCCCTCTCCCCCCTCAGAGTAACATCCCCCCCTCTCCCCTCTCAGAGTAACATGCCCCCCTCTCCCCCCTCAGAGTAACATCCCCCTCTCCCCTCTCAGAGTAACATCCCCCCCTCTCCCCCATCAGAGTAACACCCCCCCCTCTCTCCTCTCAGAGTAACATCCCCCCCTCTCCCCCCTCAGAGTAACCACAGAGAACCACCCGTACGCGTCAGTGGGGCCGACCTGAGGACCAGGAGCCACGTGACTCTGGGCAGAGCGAGTTTGGGAGGCCTGTTCTACACCACCTCTGCCCAGGAGGACTACCCCGCCAGGGCCCTGGGGGGCCGCGCCACGCCGCACACACACCCCTCGGGCCAGGTGCTGGCTGGACAAGGTGAGTGACCCTATGTCAGAGGTCAAGGTGAGTGACCCTACGTCAGAGGTCAAGGTGAGTGACCCTACGTCAGAGGTCAAGGTGAGGGGCCCTATGTCAGAGGTCAAGGTGAGTGACCCTATGTCAGAGGTCAAGGTGAGTGACCCTACATCAGAGGTCAAGTTGAGTGGCTCTACGTCAGAGGTCAAGGTGAGTGACCCTACGTCAGAGGTCAAGGTGAGTGACCCTATGTCAGAGGTCAAGTTGAGTGGCCCTACGTCAGAGGTCAAGTTGAGTGACCCTACGTCAGAGGTCAAGTTGAGTGGCTCTACTTCAGAGGTCAAGGTGAGTGGCCCTATGTCAGAGGTCAAGTTGAGTGGCTCTACATCAGAGGTCAAAGTGAGTGACCCTACGTCAGAGGTCTTCAGATAATACAAGTTTAGCATATTTTCTACTTTACAATCCGTGACCAGTTTGACCCCATGTTATATAATAGTCCGCCGACCCCCAAATATCAGGAGCGCCGTGTCAGCAAACATCAATCAGCAACAATCCTTCAACAGTAACAGAAATGCTAAGTCTTAGGTTGTATCCTGTGTGATGTATGAGGGGAGAGGTGGTCATTGCTACTGTGTGACCCCCAGAGCCTGGACCCGCCTTGACAACAGTTCAAAGGGACTTCCTCCCTCAGACGTGCAGGAGGCAGAGACTAGATCCCAGACAGCTTCAGCAGGTATGGCATTTAAACTCCACCCCGTCCTCAGCAGGTATGGCATTTAAACCCCACCCCGGCCTCAGCAGGTATGGCATTTAAACCCCAGACAGCCTCAGCAGGTATGGCATTTAAACCCCAGACAGCCTCAGCAGGTATGGCATTTAAACCCCACCCCGGCCTCAGCAGGTATGGCATTTAAACCCCAGACTGCCAAACAGTCCTGACATTCATCCCACCGGTCGGTTAGTAATCTGTCACCTCAGACAAGATTAAAATCTGGGTTTGTGCACCATGACAAGCTTGCTTATCAGCTCCAAACAGAGCCATTGTACCTTTAGCGAGCTTTCTAGGACAAGGGACACATTACCCTGATACCAAAATCAATTCATAGATTTCTCTGTTACAAAGACAAATATTCTACCGAAGCAGTTAGGTTTTTAGTTGACTACGGAGGAAAAAAGAACAGAGGAGCTCACAGCGTCTCACGTTATTTCATTGATCATTTACCATTTAGACACGGATACATGTTGATGCAATCAGCTTGGATGAAACACACAGTACAGCTCAGAGAACCAGTTGAGCCCGAGATACACAGGTTAATGTACAAAGACGAGCTCTTTGCGCTTCTCTTCTGGGATTATGTCAGCAGACAGCTCTATCTCCAGGATCAGTCTATAGTATCTAGTTTTCCCTCAGTATGACACCTCACGGTCCTGTCTGTCACTCTCAGATCAAAGAGAGCCACATCACCGAACCCCACAGTCAACAGGACTTCAGGACGACCCACGCGGAGGCCTTCGGGCCTAAACCTCTCTCCCGGACCTGCCTGGACAACGCTCCGAGACAACACGTCAGCCACATGCCTTTCTAAACACACAACACAGCTGCCTCATAATGACAGACTTTCAACAAAGCTTTTCACCTCATTTTGAGGAGCTTTTGCTGTCTGAGTGTGGCAAAGAGAAGAGTGTTGCAAACACAGTGGATAGAAACGTGTGTATTGTTTGTTTAATGAGCAATTGAAGTAATGAACATACCTACCCCAGACATGTTTGATGTTTAAAGTACTATTAGCACAGCAAGGCCAGGCCAGTTGATTTAACACATTTCAGCAACAAGGCAATTCAAAGTGCTTTAAATGAGACGTTAAAAGCATCAAGACAAAGTGCAAGAAACACATAAAAGGTCATATAAAACGAAACGCAAAAAATTCTTAGTTTACACTTTCCACTATTTTAGGTATTTGAAAATCATATAATTTCTTGAATGTTTTTAGAAATACTATGGAAGGAAAGTATCTCTGGACAGATAAGATAACAAACTTGACTTGAAGCAGGCTGGGCATGTGTGAAATGTCGAAGCACTGTGCCAGAGTGTCTAAACTCAACAGCAAGGTGGTTTAAACACAAACACGGGCCCACATTGCTGCACGGTTCTGCATTACAAACAATATTTAGATTTCGCAACAGGCGCCTTTATGCTGTTTGCATTACAAACATGGTAATTAGGTTAGTGTCTGTTTAGTCAATGACAGGTTCAGATTTACTCTACTTTTCTGTGTGAATAAGCCGTGTAAACAATTAAAATCCTGTTCAAATAACAACATAACCTTGAACCTGAGTTACCAATGTTTTCTGTCATTGGAAAGCAGCAGCTGGAAGGCAGATGTACAAAATAACCAGCAACTAGCCTATCGATGAATTTACATGCATTATTTTTTGCATTATCTATGAATTCGTTTCGTCTCTGTTGTTCATCTGCTGGATTGATTTTTTTTTTTAGCTCTTATTATTATTTCAGGTCTGTTTCAAAGTACTTTGCATTTGTTAGGCTAATATTTGATGCAGAAAGGTAGAACGTGCAAAAATGAAGCCGATATAATGGGTCTTACATAGAGAGAGCTATAGGCCTCACACACACTTATAGGAACACACACACTTACTTAGGGGAGGGGTCCGGTTACAGCTGAGGGGTGGACAGTTATCTGCGACCAATGAATATCCCAGTTCAGAAGAGCTGTCGCTCCACACACACACACACACACACACACACACACACACACACACACACACACACACACACACACACACACACACACACACAGTTGAGTGCGAAAGTGGGCGGTGTGACTCGCGGGTGCTGGTGTAGCCTGTGTGGGCTGCATGGTGAAACACACAATCCGTGCGTAACAGGGCGTATAAACACTGCTGCAATATACATATATCGATTTGTTGCGTGCGCAAAACTCCCAAACGCAAGACCGACTTGGATCTGCTGGAGACGTTCACTTCACAGCAGTGACCCGTCATCGGTGAGTGTGAGATAAGTGAAAAGGATTCGGCTTATGAAATATTAGCCTACAAAGTAGTCCCAGTTAAATGTCACCGATATTTCGCACAGGAATGGCTTTCAAAAGCATTAAAAGTTTCAAGCTGGAGCTGACCGGACCGGAGGATGCCGTGTATGCCAGTGGAGAGGTGGTGTCCGGCCAGGTCGTTGTGGAGCTCAACAGGGAGACCAAAGTCAGCTCCATGAAGGTCTTTGGAAGAGGGGTTGCCACCGCGCACTGGCTGGAGAACCGCAGTGTGGGAATGAATTCAATTTACAACGACTACACCTCCAAGATCACCTATTTCAGAAAGAGACAGCATCTCATCCGAGGTCAGTAGGCGAACCGACGCTGTATGTTTGGATTTATGGCAGCTAGAAGTGTGGCAATAATTTTCAGTTTTCAAATGACGAATTGGCCAGAGCACATCCATTCCTTGACCTCTCAGTCAGTCAGTTGTATCGGTTTTATGGCAAAATGCCGAATCATAATCAATCCGAATATGCATATGTATATTAAGAAAGATGTCAGTGAAGACTTGCACAATGCGTTGATCTCTCTTATCAGCTTGAACACAAATTCAGCAGCATTAACCCTCCTAGACAAATAAACACGAGAGTTACAAGAAATATATGAGACACTGTCAAACACAGCCAGTCATTGCGTCATTTAGCAGACGCTTTTATCCAAAGCGACCACAATGATTGCATTGAACAGGTAGTAAATGCACTACTACTACTCGCCAGAACTCACAAGTGCATCTCCTTTGTAAAGATTCAGATTTATATTTTTATTTGTCACAGTAGCCTACAGTGTAGCCTACAGTACAGACCAAGAGCATAATCTACTAGTGCTATAGCCAAAGTGCATCACTGCTCATAGCTGACTGTAGGAGCAACACTAGAAGACTGAATGTTGGTCACATTTAGCCTAGTGTCAAGGAATACACGACTAGTGGGGTTAATGTTTCATTGGAAAGTTGGTGTCATGCTTGGTTTGGCTGTGCAGCCCAGCTCTGGGTATTGGGGTCTATTACTAGAGACGTGAAGCAAACGGGCCATTCAAGGTCACTGTTTACCTAAACACAGCTTAAAGGTTGACTTAAGCACAGCTTAAAGGTTGACTTAAGCACAGCTTAAAGGTCGGCAGAGCTATAATTCATACAGCCAAAACTTCATTTTTGCATTTAGCGCTCAGAATTACTCTGCAAATTATACTCAGATTTGGAATTCAGATTAATATTTAAGCCACTAGAGGGTTCTGCAAAACATAATTTCCCTTTTCTGATTCAGTTTGTGATACTTTACTGTAAAGACCTCTAACATTATGGATAGTATCCTCATCATTTTGTGGTTATTCTTGACTCAATTTAAAAAATAAGAATTTGCACAGTGATACTGAAAATAAACTAGATTTTTGTATTCACTTGGTTACACCATGGTCTCTTAAAAAGCACATGGCGTTCAGCAGGTTGGGTTTGCCCAGTTATGCACTGTTGTTTATTACCAGAGAGCAGTGGGAGGTGAACAGCAGTGGGAGGGGGGGGTGAGGGGTGGGGGGGGGTATTGGGCAGAGAGGCAGCTGCACGGGCAACTGAAAAGAGGGTGGGGGTTTAAAAAATGCACCCTCTGTCTCTCTGGGCAACCAGCACAACAACACGTGCGCTCACAGCACGGTCATGCCATGCTGGCCGCAACTCTTCTGCACATCAAATGAAGTTCTTTCTGACTTGTGTCATAAAGGTTTTCCAAATACATTGTGTCAAACGGAAGGTATACACTAGTATACACTAATCAAATTACTTCAGCTGGATATTAGCACGTGTTTGTAAGCTAATGATATGATAAAATGACTTAATGAACTTACTGGAGTCCGACAAGTGTAGGCCTACTCTACATTCATGCTATTAGTGCCTTATTTGCAAGTAACTGTAGATTCATTTTGTAAACTGTGCAATACTTTAGTTGCACCTGTTAGTTCTCATGATAACCACCAGAGGGCGCATGAGATCATGATCACTGAGCGCAGCTGAGAGTTGCGCACGCACACCACAGGGGGGCGCTGTTGAACTCTCAGACACTTCCAGGAAACAAAGAAGTAAACAGCCTCGTTACTTACAAGAGTTTTACCCCCAATTTTGCAATCACGGGGAACGTTGAACAAAATGAGTATTGTTGTTATGCATTCACTAGCAAACAACTGAAGCACTTAGTTCTATCATGTTTATTAACTGGAAAAACTTAACATCGGATACAACGTATTGTTGTTGCAATAAGTATGTTTAAAAGTTGAATTATATGTGAATCATTAAACAGTTGAATTATATGTGAATCGCTGAGAACTATGTAGATATCATGTTTAAAAACATGATGGATTATCTAAAATAAGCAATGCATAGCCAAGTTTAAATAGATTTGAACCTATTCATATGGAACAAATACCCTATGTTGCCTACAGAATGATTAAAAAAAGCTTACAAAACAAATAGCTTGCCTTGCACAATAGCAGGCTACACAGTGAGAAACTATTTCATGCCTGTACATTTCTACAGGGTGAGGGTGGATCTCTTCAGTTCTGGGGCATGCTCAGTAAGCCTGTTTTCGTCTAGGAACCTGTAACCATCAATCACCAGACACAGTCCCCCCCCCCACCCTCCCTCATTCTCTGTCCACACCCAGAGAAGATGTTTATTAGCCAGATACGATCCAGGGCCCGGGGCCTTACATAATAAACCCGGAGAGACCGCCCCCTTTACCGCTGGAGCAAAAGCGCTGCGTCTCGGCGAGGTTCCTCAGTGTTGTTTTGCTAGAGTTGCGCACAGGAGATACCAAGAGTGACAGTGTGATCCCGGAGCCACAGCATCCATACAGTCCCTACTTTGGATCTAACAAAGCCTCAAGATGATTTTCGACAAATTAAAAAAGTTTTACATCCTCTTCGACTCTCCTGAAATCGACTCCCCCCCTGTGTTCAGCAGTGGGGATGTGGTGTCGGGGAAGGTTGTTGTGGACCTTGCAGGGGAAAGCAAAGTGGAGTCGTTGAAGTTGCACGCAGAAGGTTTTGCGAAGGTGCATTGGACCGAGTCTCGGTCAGCAGGGTCCAGTACCGCTTATACCCAGAACTACAGTGATGAAGTGGAGTATCTGAATAGGAGAGAGGTGCTTCTTCAAGCAGGTTTGTCATTCATTCTCCCTTTGTGGATGAAAAACATGCCACTGGACCAACAAAATACTTTAAAACTACTAGGCTACTTAAAAAAATGACCATAAGTGCTAATTGTATCCCCATAAAGGCAACCCATACATGTCTTGGACAACTTTGCATGTTTAGTCTGATTGTTGACGTCTGTGAACCAGCTTGACTAACGTCGATTGTTCAAAACAAAGCATTTGACCCTGTCAAAGCATTTAACAGGTTATGCAAAAGAGAACAGGTTCCATAGCCTATTCTTAATACATATCCTCTGAACGCAGATTCAGACAGAGAAATAAAGTTATTATTAAAGTTGTTTTTCCTCCAAGTTAACTCGAGTTGAATGCAAGCCTGCTCTCTCTGCCATGTGATAGTTCTGCATGCTGTTTGCAGCCTGGCATCGCCAGACCTGTTCGCAAGAGCAAATAAAACCTGATCTTGCAGATAGATCAGTCTGCTTCCAGGCTATGGTGTTTGAGCAGTGCAATGATTGAAAAAAACAAATTGTACTTAAAATAAGTTAATGGTTGTTTTTTTGTTGTTTGTTTTGATCTTTTTTCAGATAATGGAGAGCTAACCATCCTCCCTGCTGGAAGACACGAGTTCCCATTTAGTTTCCAGTTACCTGAAGAGTAAGTATAAAGTTTTATACTTATATTTTAAATATAAGAGTATATATAAGAGTTAAGTATACTGATTTTGGGATATTTTACTGAATTAATTTAAACCAGAAGTGTGGTTTTCCTCACAGTGAAACCCCCTTTGGCATGAGTGTCAACTTCTCATCTGAGAACCGAGGTGTGACCCTTAGTCTGTATGTTTTGGTCCATCAGGACGCTGGTGACGTCGTTCGAGGGCAAACATGGCAGCATTCGTTACTGGGTGAAAGTGAAGCTACACCGACCCTGGTCCACGGTGAAGAAGATCAAGAAGGAGTTCACAGTCATCGAGCCCATTGACATCAACACACCAACCTTATTGGTAAGAATAACGGACCCTTTCCAGATGACTTCCATGCACACACACATCCGGACGTCCCCGCTCACACATGCGCTGGTGTCTTTCTCCCAGGCTCCCCAGGCCGGTACCAAAGACAAGATGGCCCGTATGTGGTACCGCAACTGCGGACAGGTCTCCATAACGGCCAAGATCGACCGCAAAGGCTACACACCAGGTAAGAACGAACCCTTTTGACCACAGGTGCCATCTTGTTAATGTACCCCTTTATTTACATTTACATTGTTTTGATTAACCAAATATTAACTTGAGCCCCCTCTCTCTCCCTCTCTCTCTCCCTCTCTCTCTCCCTCTCTCTCTCTCTCTCTCTCTCTCTCCCTCTCCCCCCCTCTCTCTCTCCCTCTCTCTCTCTCTCCTTCTCTCTCTCTCTCTCTCTCTCTCTTTCTCTCTCTTTCTCCCTCCCTCTCCCTCTCCCTCTCTCCCTCTCCCTCTCCCCCTCTCCCTCTCTCTCTCCCTCTCCCTCTCCCTCTCCCTCTCCCTCTCCCTCTCCCTCTCCCTCTCCCTCTCCCTCTCCCTCTCTCTCTCTCTCCCTCTCTCTCCCTCTCTCTCTCCCTCTCTCTCTCTCCCTCTCCCTCTCTCTCTCTCTCTCTCTCTCTCTCCCTCTCTCCCTCCCCCTCTCTTCCTTCCAGGCGAGGTGATCCCTGTGTTCGCGGAGTTCGATAACTCCACCTCGCGGTCGGTGCTGCCCAAGGCGTACATCACGCAGACCCAGACGTTCATCGCGCGCGGCACCATGAAGCAGAAGCGCGCCGTGGTGGCGACGCTGAGCGGCGACGCGGTGGGCGCCCGGCGCCGGGAGACCTGGCACGGCCGCGCCATCAAGATCCCGCCCGTCGGACCGTCCATCCTCCAGTGCCGGATCATCAAAGTGGAGTACATGCTCAGGGTGAGTCCAGTACGGTCCAGCGCGCCTTCACACAGTGGACTACACGCTCAGGTTGAGCTCAGTACACTCTGCTACACTGTCATCCATGATTGGACAGAATAAGTAGATGAGGATCTATTTGATAGACTGATAGAATGTGGAAAGTAAATTTCCAGATAGGGAACCTAATAACGTTTCGCTGTGTACCTAGGACTGGAATGAGGAACTGATTAGTACTGATAAGATATACCTGTACTTGTTACATGTGGCAAAACAAACTTTCTATTCTGTTAAACGCATTGCACCCTCACGCAGTTAGCACTAGCTCTTTACTGGTGACAGTTACATCGATGGCGCCGCCGTTAGCGGCCGATCACTTGCCACTTTTTGCCCCCTCGTTGATGATCGATCCTGTGTCGGCTGTGGTCCTAAAAGCTCCTTCCGCCTGTCAGGTGTGTGTGGAAGTCCCCGGCACGTCCAAGCTGTTCCTGGAGCTGCCCCTGGTCATGGGCACCATTCCTCTGCACCCCTTCGGAAGTCGCACCTCCAGCGTCAGCAGCCAGTACAGCGTGAACCTGGAGTGGCTTCGCATGGCCATCCCCGAGCAGCCAGAACGTAAGTTCCTTCTTTAGTACCGTGACTATGGTGGCACTGGTTCTTATTCTTTAGTACCGTGACTATGGTGGCACTGGTTCTTATTCTTTAGTACCGTGCCTATGGTGGCACTGGTTCTTATGCTTTAGTACCGTGACTATGGTGGCACTGGTTCTTATTCTTTAGTACCGTGACTGCTGGTGGCACTGGTTCTTACAGACGCCGGCTTTTCTGACGATAACTGGGATGTACAGCGCAGTCGGCTCACTTATACTCTAGATAAATGTACATATTGGGAGTCGCTCTGGAGAAAAAGCTTCTGCTAAACAACTGTGAAGTGTAGCGTCTCACTGTGTGGCTTCTGACTCAAGGGTGTCCCGCAGGGGTCAGTGCTGAGACCCAGCGAACTGCGTGTTCCGAGTGGGGGAAACGTCTGACCTGGGCCCTGTTCTTTTACAGCTCCCCCCGACTACAGCTCTGTGGTGACTGCAGAGGAGGCGGAGCAACAGAACACGGCCGCCCCCCGGCCTCAGGAGGACCTCAGTGGAATCCTAGAGCGCCCCCTAATGGCCTTTGTCCAAGAGTTCCGCTTCCGACCACCTCCGATGTACAGCGAGGTGAGTTGGAACCCGATAGACTGCACACTTCACCCACCTTCTGCCTTAGCACTCAGAAGGGTGTGCTTAATATCTTGATGGAAACAGGAAGTTGGATGGAAACAGGAAGTTGTATGCAAACTATTAGCCTTACAGTGGTTTTGTCGTTCTGTTTTTATTCCAACGCATGCCTTTTCTTCGTTGTGTGTACAGATTGACCCGAACCCTCAGCCTATCAACATGCGCCGTCGATGCATGACGTGTTGAACCACGAGACCCACCTGACGGTCAAGCGACGACCCGACTTAAACAAAAAATACGAAGCAAGAGATATGTTTTCTCCTGGAATACTCTCTCCGAAACTGGTCCTCTGAGACGTGGCCCCCGTTGTGGAGAGGGACTAGAGCGCCACCAAGAGGTCAGAAGAGGACAAGGGAGCCGAACAGGACCTGGATATAGGAGAAGTTCCTTTATAAACAAAAGAAGGACATGTTATCAAGTTGTTCGACAAAAAGGACATAACTTCTCTCACTGGTGCCTGTCTTCCCAAGTGATTCCAGCTCGGCATGAGCTGAACTTCCCTCCAATCAATAATTCCCACACAAGAAATGTTGGTGTATTAAGTTGGGTATAATATTGGGGGAATAGATCACTTGATGTTTGGAGTTGCAGATGTTTCAATGCAATCTTTGCTGGTTCACTCTGTGGCTCACTTGCTTGACGTGGACAGAAGTGAGCCAGTATCGTCATTGTATTCAGTATAGCCTATGAAGACGGTCTCTGCACCCGTCGGTCGGCTGGAGAGGCCTTGGACGTTTGAGAATATGCGTACATCAAAGAATGCTTTGTGATATGTTAATGTGCAGTGAGCTAATTATCGGACTGGTAGGGTACAAGGAGAAAGCTGCAACTATCCTCTGTCCGACTCCAAGCCTAGACACATACAGATGTCAAAACCTACGTAGTTACATGTATTATGACTCAACTAGCAATGGTGCTACCAGGACTCTTTCTACTGTTTGTCAAGTAATTCAAGTAAGCACATATCTGTGATGTCTTGGTTAGAGAGAAGTTGAGTTTGGATATTTAGTGAATGTACACGGGTTACAAAAGGGAAAGCCATAAGCCTTAACTATCTGCAAATGAGTTTCCAATGATGCACTAGTAGCTCTCCTTATAGAGATGTTCACTCTGTTTCAATGGTTAACGGGTGGAAAGAAAATGTTTGGTTGAATTCTGTGCATGTAGATGAATTCAAGATGGAAGTTGGCGTTGGGTTAATGCTAAGCCTATAGCAAAAACATGTACTCGCAGTTATCAATGGCCATACTTTTGATTCAGAAACTGTAAGACGTCACTGGACGCGATGACCCTCCATAGCTGTGCTAGGAGGACGAGCCCTGTCCGTTAAGCGCTCGGGACATGCTGCAGAGAGGAGAACACATCTGAGCCACGTGGTTCCTGCGTTTGAGAGAACCCAGACGCCCTGCGCCTTCATGTTCTAAAGCAACATGTCAACATGGACATTTGCTCAGTCTTACAAATAAGCCTTAAGTTGCCACTTTGATGAGTACGAAAGAACATTCCAAAAAATGACTGAGAATCTCGCCTCATCTCCCAAAGAGTGAGGAGATTGAGAAGCTCAGGTCTGAGAGGTGCGTGGATGTGGTGCGAGGCACACATATGAACTCGAATGTATTTTATACAAATGCCATTGTTGATTCACCGAACTTGCCAAAGTTTTTTTGTTATTCTTTTTTCTAATAAAAACAATGAAACATATTTGGCTTTTGTGGTTTTATGAAATTGTTGAATGGTTGTGGTTTGTGCTGTGCAATAATTAATGATTCATCTTGAAAGAAAAAAATCAGAGAGGGTCTGTTTAGGTACGCCTGCTGCTACAACTTCCTGTTTATGGTCGGCCTACATGACCTACATGGCCTACATCATGTCAGACCATTTGAATGTACTCAAATATAGAGTTATGCTCTGCCAAGGGTTTCAAGAACTCTTCTACTTGGGGGGAAGCGCATGAAAACAGTAATTACAGTCCATGAGCTGGTAGTAGGAGGGTTTTTATACATTGAACAGTTATATAATTTTGCTTTTCCAACCATCCCAGCAGCCTGCGGTCGGACCTCTTATAAGATGGATGAAACATAACATACAGTACATGAGAGGAATGAAGGCCTCTCCTAATGTTGAACGGCTGTAATATTCTTGTAATCAACTCCATGTACAGACCAGAAAATACATGTGGAATCTGTACACATTCCACGTGTTTAAGGAGTGAGTTATTCTGGTTGTAGAATTATAGAAGATTCTGATTTTTAAATACTGACTGCAAGGTTATGAGCAGCAAACAAACATGGCATTGACTCCTTGTCTTCCTGTGCGTCTGTTTGTCCGTGTGTGAAGTGTAGGGCAATTCCTCCTCCTCAAGGATGTCTGCTGCTAGCCTGAAGGCTGCTAGCCTGCTAGCCTGTGGGCTGCTAGCCTGAGAGCTGCTAGGCTGAAGGCTGCTAGCCTGAGGGCGGCTAGGCTGTGGAGTGACTGGGCTCCCAGCTCACCTCTCGCAGAAAGAAAATGTGTAACCGCTTGCTCTAAAGACTGAATGCTGTCGCCAGACTGGGACTTTCTTTAGTTTTTTTTTGTTTGCATGCGTGCGTGTTTGTGTGTGTGTGTGTGTTTGTGTGTGTGTGTGTGTGTGCTGGAGATGCAGTCCAGACATTGTTTACAAACAATAACGCCTTGACTGATAACACCAACAGATAGACAGACCAAAAACCCATGGTCAAGGCCTCATCGAGAGTAAAGAATAGAAGTACGCACACTGTCTTAATGCTCCCAAGGGTGAATTTAATGGCACGACGTTTCGGCCGATGTGGCCTTCGTCAGGTGCAATACTGGGCGCAAGGCCTCATCGTCCCCTAAAAAGCATCACCATTCCTACAGCAATACGCCTGGCACAAACCAGCATATGTGGCACATCTTAATGCAGGTGATCTAGTTGGGACCAGGGACTGAAGCCGCTTAGCCTCCTCAACAGGTCTTACTCAAGAAGACGAGACACCCCAGATGGTGTACCCGTTGAAATCACCTCACAAAGTTTGTATGAAACCAGAGGTTGAGTTACAGAAGTGCTGTAGTAGGCTGTCTCGTGTCACTGACTGAGTCATGAGCCACAAGACATGAAATAAGCAATCAAGAAAATGATGAGGTTTAAAAAAAAATACAAATAAAAAAGTGTCTGCAAGCTTAGGAAATGAGATGGGGAAGTGTCTACAGATGGTCTCTAGGATTACTCCCTATTCTGGTCCATTTCCCATCATTCTGGAAATTTCCCATGCTTAGAGAGTTTGCCGAGAGAGAGAGAGAGAGAGAGAGAGAGAGAGAGAGAGAGAGAGAGAGAGAGAGAGAGAGAGAGAGAGAGAGAGAGAGAGAGAGAGAGATATGAGGCAAGATTGAAGCCCTCATGTACCAGGTCAGATACGACCCTCTTAGACATGAAGTTGGGTTCCTATTACAAGTTCAGAGGCTGAATGAGGTCCTCATAACAACAACATCCACCCATGGAGATGCTTCTAATAGCATGCTATATACTGGTGGGAACACGGCATTGTTGTCATATGGCCAGCCGTACTGTAAGTAACTGTTATAACATGTTATTGTCTAGTATGGATTATTATTGCTTATTATTATTGCTCTGTTTATCTCCTTATATTCTTAAGATAACACAGGGTGCCAACGCATCCAATCAGGAGGCTCCACAGCCTGAATTGTAGACCAATAGGAGATAGCCTGGCTTGTACACCAATAGCAGACAGCCTGGCTTGTAGACCAATAGGAAACAGCCTGGCTTGTAGACCAATAGGAGACAGACAGGCTTGTAGACCAATAGGAGACAGACAGGCTTGTAGACCAATAGAAGATCGCCTGGCTTGTAGACCAATAGGATACAGTCTTGAAAACCAATAGGAGACAGCCTGGCTTGAAGACCAAAAGAAGACAGCCTGGCTTGTAGAACAACAGGAGACAGTCTTGTACACCAATAGGAGACAACCTGGCTTCTAGACCAATAGGAGACAGCCTGGCTTGTAGTCCAATAGGAGACAGCCTGGCTTGTAGACCAATAGGAGACAGCCTGGCTTGTAGACCAATAGGAGACAGCCTGGCTTGTAGACCAATAGGAGACGTCACCCTTTCTGGCTCTCAAGGCAGCTCGTCCTGTTTGGTAATCAGGACTTTTGTAATCCTGGTTGGCCTGCGTCCCAAACCTTCAACGTCTCTAAGAGGTATGCAGACAAACAGCAGGCCTCCCCGAGCGCTACAGGGGCCTGAGAGGGACATCATGGGGAGATGTTCTCTAACACATTACAAGGTGTTTTCTGTCAATGCACATTGTGGGAACGTTTGAGGCATTTGTGAAGATTGGCCCATGATGGTAAACGTCTGTTTTGTCTTGAGACCTGTCAGGCTCAAGCAATATGGCCGACCCACTAAATACAAAGAAGCATTGTTCCTTTAACAGTTTTGGTCTTGGTCAGGATGTCGCAAATTTGACCACCCGCTGACAGTGACACATAGCAATCTACAAAACACTGAAGCAAGAATCATTATTTTAAAGTAACTCATAATTAATAATTACCTAAAGAGTAAGAATAAAGTGTTCAGTTGGTAAAGACTGTCCCAACAGATTCTGATGGACGTGTACAGTAGATTAGGCTACTACATTTACGGCGGCCATTAAATCCCCCCATCTTCTGCACAATCTTGATCCGTTTCCATTCATGAGCCAGAGGAGGGAGGCACTGTGATCAGCTGACGCTGGCCGCTGCGCCGGTGGCCCTGAGCCTCCACCGGCGTCCTCCTCTGGGTCACATGACACCTCCGCGTCTCTCGGGTTTCTCCGGATGTGGCCTCGGTGACGTCGACGGGCTGGATGTGGGAGCAGCGCCTTGTTGACTTCGCAGAGCGAGGGAAGGGAGAGGAGGGGGGGGGCTTGCGTGTGACCCAGCCCACGCAAAAGGCCTTCATGGAAATCCGTGTAACTTCAGAGGGGTTCATCGGAGAACGAGCTGTCTCTTGTAGCCCGAGGGTAACGGTGTCCTTTAGCCCAGTGCTAAAATAAAGTACCCTTAAATATTCCAGAGGGTGCAGGAAAACCTCTGCCTGGAAACTATCCTCCTCCTGTTGTTGATGACATTACTACCCAGACAGATTTGTAATTCTTGCAGCCTGACAGGCAGCCTGTCTCTGGGACAGGGGTGTGAGTCTGCTCACTGAGCAAAGACACGTCTAAGAGACGTCTTTTAGATGTCTTTTTTGTCTTTTTCGGACGTCCAAAGACATCCAATTAGGAGCCAGAATGAATGTTTTTTTTAACGTTCAGATATTGAACCACGTCTTAGAGGGGTCCAAGCCAGACGTGTGAATATTGAGGGGTCCAGCAGACGTACAAACGGGGTTCTGGACCGACGGACGTTATTAAGACATGATCTGAACGTCTCCCTGACGTTGCGTGTTTGCTGGGTGTCTCTGGGCTGTGAGTCTGTCTCTGTCTCTGTCTCTTCTCTGGGACAGGCCTGTGATGCTCCTTGTTCACAGCTCTTTCCCATGACAGGGGAAGAAGTACAGAGCCCCCAAAACAGACCAGATGGTCGGTGAATTTGAACAAGAGTCGCTAAAAAGGTGGAATATTGGGCGTCAGTCGTCCATTTCTTGTGTAATGGGACAAAATGTTTTACACACCGCCCCTTTTAAAGCCTTTATGAGGCTTTCACAACTGCTAAACTAGTGATTTACAGACGTATGTCATGCAGTATTGGAGAAATACTGTATTTGCGCAGAGATATAAGTGACAAAAGTTATGCCACGCTGGCAACAAGCCTGACACATGGCTCTCGTAAAAACCTAGTAAGAATTTGCTCATATTGAGACGTATCTGTGGACTGAACTCACACAGGGGTCATCCATGCTTGGTTAAAGTTAAAAGCTATTCTCTGACAAGGATCAATTCCATGGCAACTGATCATGAGTCATAGCTTATGAGTCAAGAACACCAAGGGTCTGATGTTTGGTTCGACTGTAGTCTACAAGATAAGATAAGATCCATAAAGGTCTGATGTTTGGTTCGACTGTTATTTATAAGATACACTGTATAGATAAGATCCATAATCGGATGTTTGGTTGGACTGTAGTCTATAAAATAAGACATGATCCATAAAGGTCTGATGTTTGGTTGGACTGGGAGATAGCGCATCCATAAAGGCCACGTCATAAACGGAGGCATTAGCCAGGTTAGATGGAATGTTTCTTATAGGGAAGCGGACGTATTTAAATAGTGCAAATGTATTCCCCCTGTGTTACATACGTCAAGCTCACGCTGAGGTCGGCCTCTCCCCTGCGGTGGAGAGACCAGCACGTGGCCACGTGCCCTTGTTATTGGGTCTGCTGTCGGCCACATGCCAGGTCTAGAGGCCAGCTCGAAAGTCGCCTACATGATGTGACGAACGCATGAAAGGGAGTGCGAAAGAATGTATTTTCTTCGGATGAAAGTGAGATTAGTGCATAGTTTTCTCAGGCTGAAAATCGAAAACAATGGCGGTAAGCTGATGAGACAAACTTGTTTTGACTTGAACGTATTGCCCAATGGATGTTTTTGAGGCAAAAGTACACCGTGTCCCCTGAAAACAAATGGCTTCTACCTCAGACACCCCCTGAAAGGACTAACAATCATATGTTGTGGAGTTGAATAACGTCACCTGAATTATAATGGTGGAAATGTACTAAACAGTTAGAATATGACTGTGTTGGTCTATGTGCTACATTCAAAAGTAGGCTAAGGCTTTTCATTGGCCAGTTTGAAGTTCTCTTTTTGATTAATGCCATAAAACATGACATTTAGTATAATCTATTGGCTAATATTCACTGATCTGACCCCCTTTAGACACATGTATCGAGTTATTATCAGTCGGATTGTCAGGACACGACGGCTAGTTTGTAGTTGTGTGGAAGTGTGATGTAAACGGCTTTGTTGTTCTCTCATAATGTGATCTCCTAGGAGAGCGTTTGTTTACCTGCATACAGTAACAGGACCCTTGTTAAGTGATACCGTCTTCGGCCGTGGGGATGAGGTCTCTCTCCGGGGGGGCCTGCTGTCATCCCTGGTCAGCTGTCGTCCACACATCACCAGTACTCATCCACAATGGCATCATCATGGTGATTTGAAGTAAGCTTATAATCAATATCACGATTGATATGATGAATGCCCAGCCACCCACGCGCTGGTTGATTTGGTTGATGTCTTCAGAGAATTTGGTTACAATAACTCTCTATTTCCTCATAGAGAAACAGCAACACACACACACACACACACACACACACACAGGAAGAAATGGATGGATAGAGCGATAGAGACTGCTTCATGGTCACAGTGAGATCTGAGTGATTTGTCAGATCCCACTCTGGCACACTATCTGACCGTTGTGACGGCAATGCCACCCCACAGGGGACAGCGTTCGGCCAACTTCTTTGTTTTCTGTTGTTTTATGACAGTGAATTAAATAACCGATCTGGGAGTGAAACGACAAAGACATGGAGCAATAAAAACCTCCTCTGTGGGTTGATCCGAGTCAGGCTCCATCCTTTCATTGTCTTCCCCGGGGAGGAAGACCGCCGCGCTCGCTGACGTCAGGCTGTGGGGATCATAAACAAAGAGAAGAGACGGTGTAAACAACTCTGTTGTCAGTGTCAATAAATATTTAGACAATCAACAACAGCAGGGCAAGGTCAAGTATACTGCATGGAGCCAGTAAAAAAAAAAAAAAAAAATCTATATATATATAATTTTTATTTTTTATTTTTTACTGGCTCCATGCAGTATACTTGACCTCGCCCTGATTCCCTCTCACACTAATCTCTAAGTAATTAACCTTTGACCTTTCTCCTATCTCTAGATAAAACCGAGCCAACACAGAGAGACTACTGACCCACGGGCTTGAGCAGGGTCGGCTCCAGACTTTTGGAGGCCCTCGGCAAAATCTTCTGTAGAGGCCCCCTTTTGGGATAAATCATCAAGCAATGAAGACCGAGGCGCCATCGTCCCATCGTGGGGTAACCGGTATGAACAGCAGCCATGA
>NC_140259.1:9680997-9693497 GCF_949987555.1 Borostomias antarcticus | reverse complement strand
GAGACCGTCTGAAGCAGTGTTCACCAGAGAGACCGTCTGAAGCAGTGTTCACTAGAGAGACCGTCTGAAGCAGTATTCACTAGAGAGACCGTCTGAAGCAGTGTTCACCAGAGAGACCGTCTGAAGCAGTCTTCACCAGAGAGACCGTCTGAAGCAGTGTTCACTAGAGAGACCGTCTGAAGCAGTATTCACCAGAGAGACCGTCTGAAGCAGTATTCACTAGAGAGACCGTCTGAAGCAGTCTTCACCAGAGAGACCGTCTGAAGCAGTATTCACCAGAGAGACCATCTGAAGCAGTGTTCACTAGAGAGACCGTCTGAAGCAGTATTCACCAGAGAGACCGTCTGAAAGTGTTCACTAGAGAGACCGTCTGAAGCAGTATTCACTAGAGAGACCGTCTGAAGCAGTATTCACTAGAGAGACCGTCTGAAGCAGTGTTCACTAGAGAGACCGTCTGAAGCAGTGTTCACTAGAGAGACCGTCTGAAGCAGTATTCACCAGAGAGACCGTCTGAAGCAGTGTTCACTAGAGAGACCGTCTGAAGCAGTGTTCACTAGAGAGACCGTCTGAAGCAGTATTCACCAGAGAGACCGTCTGAAGCAGTATTCACCAGAGAGACCGTCTGAAGCAGTGTTCACTAGAGAGACCGTCTGAAGCAGTGTTCACCAGAGAGACCGTCTGAAGCAGTGTTCACCAGAGAGACCGTCTGAAGCAGTGTTCACCAGAGAGACCGTCTGAAGCAGTATTCACTAGAGAGACCGTCTGAAGCAGTATTCACCAGAGAGACAGGGGTTATTAGGTGGGCTAGCTTGCAGAAGCTAGCCCAACTTGTGATATTCCCACTATTTCTTTCTTTATTATTATTAGGTGGGCTAGCTTGCAGAAGCTAGCCCAACTTATGATATTCCCACTATTTCTTTCTTTATTATTATTATTCTCCCCGCTTTTTTGAACCTCTACTAGTTCTTCATACTTTGTGCTAGAAACCTCATTCAAACTTTAAAATGTTCATGACGTTCAGCTCTTGAACGGATCCATTCAGATTTTTGATATTTGTTATAGTTTTTTAGAAATTTAACTTTTAAAACTATTTTTTGTCCTATTGAAACTGCTTGAAATGCTTTTGGAATGTTCAGAAATTTTATGTTTTTAGAGTGGTGGCAGCAGTTGCTTTGAAAATATTCACACATTTTGTAAACTGCTGGCACTCCTACAGTTTTGAAAGCTCACACACATATTATACATCAAAACATTCACACAACTGTGCTGATTCGTACAATGTAAGTATCTAAGCAGTGTGACTTATAGTTTTCGCTGTATGACGATTTGTTCGGCAACTGCGCTCCTCATTGAAACGTATGGCAACGCACTCTAGCTTTTGAGCTGCTAATTTTGCATTTTTACTCTTTTTCTAACTTGTCGCTATACCTACAGTTTTAACAGCTCATACACATATTATATATCGAAACGTTCCCATAACTCTGCTGATTCGTACAATATAAGTATCTAAGCCGTGTGACTTGTAGTTTTCGCTGTATGACGATTTGTTCGGCAACTGCGCTCCCCATTGAAACGTATGGGCCCACACTCTACCTTTTGAGCTGCTAATTTTGCATTTTTACCCTTTTTCTAACACGTCGCCATGCCTACAGTTTTTAAGCTACATGGACATATCATATCCTAAAATGTTCAGCATTTTCTCAGGATTCCTACAGTGTCAATATCTAGGCTGTGACATTTATACTTTTTGAGAGAGAGCTGTCTGAAGCCAACATGCCTTTCCATTGAAGTGAATGAGAGGATGCTCACAGTGTCAGTTGGGATTTGAATTTGGGGACACGTGCATGCTCTCTGTACAGGCACCCTTTTATGACTATTGTGGTAGCATTCATATTCATTCATTCCTTCCTTCCATCCATCCTTTCTTCCCTTCCTTCCTTCCATCCATCCTTCCTTCCATCCTTCCTTCCATCCTTCCTTCCTTCTTTCCTTCCTTTCTTCCTTTCCTTCCTTTCCTTCCTTTCCTTCCTTCCTTCTTTCCTTCCTTCCTTCCTTCCTTCCTTCCTTCCTTCCTTCCTTCCTTCCTTCCTTCCTTCCATCCTTCCTTCCTTCCATCCATCCTTCTTTCCTTCCTTCCTTTCCTTCCATCCATCCTTCCATCTTTCCTTCCTTCCTTCCTTCCTTCCTTCCTTCCTTCCTTCCTTCCTTCCTTCCTTCCTTCCTTCCTTCCTTCCTTCCATCCTTCCTTCCATCCTTCCTTCCATCCTTCCTTCCTTCTTTCCTTCCTTCCTTCCTTCCTTCCTTCCTTCCTTCCTTCCTTCCTTCCTTCCTTCTTTCTCTTTCTTTCTTTCTTTCATCCATCCATCCATCCATCCATCCTTCTTTCTTTCTTTCTTTCTTTCTTTCTTTCTTTTTTTCTTTCTTTCTTTCTTTCTTTCATCCATCCATCCTTCTTTCTTACTTTCTTTCTTTCTTTCATCCATCCATCCTTCTTTCTTTATTTCTTTCTTCCATCCATCCTGCTTTCTTTCATTCCTTCCTTCCTTCCTTGCATCCTTCCTTCCTTCCTTGCATCCTTCCTTCAATCCATCCTTCCATCCTTCCTTCCTTCCTTGCTTCCTTCCTTCCTTCCATCCTTCCATCCATCCTTCCTTCCTTCCTTCCTTCCTTCCTTCCATCCTTCCTTCCTTCCTTCCTTCCTTCCTTCCTTCCTTCCTTTCATCCTTCCTTCCATCCATCCTTCCATCCTTCCTTCCATCCTTCCATCCTTCTTTCTTTCTTTCTTTCTTTCTCTTCGTGGTGGCGTGGTGGTCTCGCCACCACGCCACAGACCCCACAACTCAGCCCCTGATTGAGCTAGAGACACACAGTCTTCACCAGTGGGTGCAAGGAGACTGCCCCGACGTCTTCATGGTGGAGTCAGGTAGGTGGCCCGGAGAGGGGTACACTGTCCCTGACTGGCTCTGACCTGAGGGGGTGGAGTCTCATCACCACGCCACTATCCATGCCACGGGCCCCACAACTCAACCCCTGAGTGGGCTAGAGACACAGTCTTCATTGGTGGATGCATTGAAATTGCCCAGAGGTCACTGTACTGTCCCCGACTAGCTGTGACCCAAGGGGGTGGGGCCTAACCAGCACGCCACTATCCACGCCACGGGCCCCACAACTCAGCCCCTGAGTGGGCTAGAGACACGGTTTTCACCGGTTGAGTCAGATAGGTGGCCCGGAGAGGGCTACACTGTCCCTGACTGACTCTGACCTGAGGGGGCGGAGTCTCACCCCCACGCCACTATCCACGCCATGGCCCCACAACTCAGCCCCTGAGTAGGCTAGAGACACATGGTCTTCACCGGTGCGGGCGGGTAGGTGGCCCGGAGAGGGGTACACTGTCCTCGACCAGCTCTGACCTGAGGGGGCGGAGTCTCACCACCATGCCACTGTCCACACCACAGACCCCACAACTCAGCCCCTGATTGGGCTAGAGACGCACAGTCTTCGCCGATGGGTGCATGGAGATTGCCTTGTCCGTAGTAGTTCTAGCAGTAGCTGTTACATACAACTGCAGCAGCTAGCCCACCTCACATTTTCTCCAGGAAATGTACTTTCTAGTTATTAGGTGGGCTAGCTTGCAGAAGCTAGCCCAACTTGTGATATTCCCACTATTTCTTTATTATTATTATTATTATTATTATTATTCTCCCCGCTTTTTTGAACCTCTACTAGTTCTTCATACTTTGTGCTAGAAACCTCATTCAAACTTTAAAATGTTCATGACGTTCAGCTCTTGAACGGATCCATTCAGATTTTTGATATTTGTTATAGTTTTTTAGAAATTTAACTTTTAAAACTATTTTTTGTCCTATTGAAACTGCTTGAAATGCTTTTGGAATGTTCAGAAATTTTATGTTTTTAGAGTGGTGGCAGCAGTTGCTTTGAAAATATTCACACATTTTGTAAACTGCTGGCACTCCTACAGTTTTGAAAGCTCACACACATATTATACATCAAAACATTCACACAACTGTGCTGATTCGTACAATGTAAGTATCTAAGCAGTGTGACTTATAGTTTTCGCTGTATGACGATTTGTTCGGCAACTGCGCTCCTCATTGAAACGTATGGCAACGCACTCTAGCTTTTGAGCTGCTAATTTTGCATTTTTACTCTTTTTCTAACTTGTCGCTATGCCTACAGTTTTAACAGCTCATACACATATTATATATCGAAACGTTCCCATAACTGTGCTGATTCGTACAATGTAAGTATCTAAGCCGTGTGACTTATAGTTTTCGCTGTATGACGATTTGTTCGGCAACTGCGCTCTCCATTGAAACGTATGGGCCCACACACTACCTTTTGAGCTGCTAATTTTGCATTTTTACCCTTTTTCTAACTCGTCGCCATGCCTACAGTTTTTAAGCTACACGGACATATCATATCCTAAAATGTTCAGCATTTTCTCAGGATTCCTACGGTGTCAATATATAGGCTGTGACATTTATACTTTTTGAGAGAGAGCTGTCTGAATCGGACATGCCTTTCCATTGAAGTGAATGAGAGGATGCTCACAGTGTCAGTTGGGATTTGAATTTGGGGACACGTGCAGGCTCTCTGTACAGGCACCCTTTTATGACTATTGTGGTAGCATTCATATTCATTCATTCACTTCCTTCCTTCCATCCTTCTTTCCTTCCTTCCTTCCATCCATCCTTCCTTTCTTCCCTTCCTTCCTTCCTTCCTTCCTTCCTTCCTTCCTTCCTTCCTTCCTTCCTTCCATCCTTCCCTCCTTCCTTCCATCCTTCCTTCCATCCTTCCTTCTTTCCTTCCTTCCTTCCTTCCTTCCTTCCATCCATCCTTCCATCCTTCCTTCCATCCATCTTTCCTTCCTTCCATCCTTCCTTCCATCCATCCTTCCTTCCTTTCCTTCCTTCCATCCTTCCTTCTTTCCTTCCTTTCTTTCCTTCCTTCCTTCCATCCTTCCTTCCATCCTTCCTTCCATCCTTCCTTCCTTCCTTCTTTCCTTCCTTCCTTCCTTCCTTCTTTTTCTTTCTTTCTTTCTTTCATCCATCCATCCATCCTTCTTTCTATCTTTCTTTCTTTCTTTCTTTCTTTCTCTTTCTTTCTATCTTTCTTTCTTTCATCCATCCATCCAACCATCCATCCATCCTTCTTTCTTTCTTTCTTTCTTTCTTTCTTTCTTTCTTTCTTTCTTTCTTTCTTTCTTTCTTTCTTTCTTTCTTTCTTTCTTTCTTTCTTCCATCCATCCATCCTTCTTTCTTTCATCCATCCATCCATCCATCTTTCTTTCTTTCTTTCATCCATCCATCCATCTTTCTTACTTTGTATCTTTCTTTCATCCATCCATCCATCTTTCTTACTTTGTATCTTTCTTTCATCCATCCATCCATCCTTCCCTCCTTCCTTCCTTCCTTCCATCCTTCCTTCCATCCTTCCTTCCATCCTTCCTTCCATCCTTCCTTCCTTCCTTCCTTCCATCCTTCCTTGTTTCTTTCTTTCCTTCTTTCTTTCTTTCTTTCTTTCTTTCTTTCTTTCTTTCTTTCTTTCTTTCTTTCTCTTCGTGGTGGCGTGGTGGTCTCCCCAAAACTCAGCCCCTGATTGAGCTAGAGACACACAGTCTTCACCAGTGGGTGCAAGGAGACTGCCCGGAGGTCTTCATGGTGGAGTCAGGTAGGTGGCCCGGAGAGGGGTACACTGTCCCCGACTGGCTCTGACCTGAGGGGGTGGAGTCTCATCACCACGCCACTATCCACGCCACGGGCCCCACAACTCAACTCTTGAGTGGGCTAGAGACACAGTCTTCATTGGTGGATGCATTGAAATTGCCCAGAGGTCACTGTACTGTCCGCGACTAGCTGTGACCCAAGGGGGCGGGGCCTAACCAGCACGCCACTATCCACGCCACGGGCCCCACAACTCAGCCCCTGAGTGGGCTAGAGACACACGGTCTGCACCGGTTGAGTCAGGTAGGTGGCCTGGAGAGGGCTACACTGTCCCTGACTGGCTCTGACCTGAGGGGGCGGAGTCTCACCCCCACGCCACTATCCACGCCACGGCCCCACAACTCAGCCCGAGTGGGCTAGAGACACATGGTCTTCACCGGTGCGGGCGGATAGGTGGCCCGGAGAGGGGTACACTGTCCTCGACCAGCTCTGACCTGAGGGGGCGGAGTCTCACCACCACGCCACGGGCCCCACAACTCAGCCCCTGATTGGGCTAGAGACACATGGTCTTCACCGGTGCGGGCGGGTATGTGGCCCGGAGAGGGGTACACTGTCCTCGACCAGATCTGACCTGAGGGGGCGGAGTCTCACCACCATGCCACTGTCCACGCCACAGACCCCACAACTCAGCCCCTGAGTGGGCTAGAGACGCACGGTCTTCGCCGGTGGGTGCATGGAGATTGCCTGGTCCGTAGTATTTCTAGCAGTAGCTGTTACATACAGCTGCAGCAGCTAGCCCACCTCACATTTTCTCCAGGAAATGTACTTTCTAGTTATTATTATTATTATTATTATTCTCCCCGCTTTTTTGAACCTCTACTAGTTCTTCATACTTTGTGCTAGAAACCTCATTCAAACTTTAAAATGTTCATGACGTTCAGCTCTTGAACGGATCCATTCAGATTTTTGATATTTTTTATAGTTTTTAAGAAATTTAACTTTTAAAACATTTTTTTGTCCTATTGAAACTGCTTGAAATGCTTTTGGAATGTTCAGAAACTTTATGTTTTTAGAGTGGTGGCAGCAGTTGCTTTGAAAATATTCACACATTTTGTAAACTGCTGGCACTCCTACAGTTTTGAAAGCTCACACACATATTATACATCAAAACATTCACACAACTGTGCTGATTCGTACAATGTAAGTATCTAAGCAGTGTGACTTATAGTTTTCGCTGTATGACGATTTGTTCGGCAACTGCGCTCCTCATTGAAACGTATGGCAACGCACTCTAGCTTTTGAGCTGCTAATTTTGCATTTTTACTCTTTTTCTAACTTGTCGCTATGCCTACAGTTTTAACAGCTCATACACATATTATATATCGAAACGTTCCCATAACTGTGCTGATTCGTACAATATAAGTATCTAAGCCGTGTGACTTGTAGTTTTTGCTGTATGACGATTTGTTCAGCAACTGCGCTCCCCATTGAAACGTATGGGCCCACACTCTACCTTTTGAGCTGCTAATTTTGCATTTTTACCCTTTTTCTAACACGTCGCCATGCCTACAGTTTTTAAGCTACACAGACATATCATATCCTAAAATGTTCAGCATTTTCTCAGGATTCCTACGGTGTCAATATCTAGGCTGTGACATTTATACTTTTTGAGAGAGAGCTGTCTGAAGCCAACATGCCTTTCCATTGAAGTGAATGAGAGGATGCTCACAGTGTCAGTTGGGATTTGAATTTGGGGACACGTGCATGCTCTCTGTACAGGCACCCTTTTATGACTATTGTGGTAGCATTCATATTCATTCATTCCTTCCTTCCATCCATCCTTTCTTCCCTTCCTTCCATCCATCCTTCCTTCCATCCTTCCTTCCTTCTTTCCTTCCTTTCTTCCTTTCCTTCCTTTCCTTCCTTTCCTTCCTTTCCTTCCTTTCCTTCCTTCCTTTCCTTCCTTCCTTCTTTCCTTCCTTCCTTCCATCCTTCCTTCCTTCCATCCATCCTTCTTTCCTTCCTTCCCTTCCATCCATCCTTCCATCTTTCCTTCCTTCCTTCCTTCCTTCCTTCCATCCTTCCTTCCATCCTTCCATCCTTCCTTCCTTCCTTCCTTCCTTCTTTCTTTTTCTCTTTCTTTCATCCATCCATCCATCCATCCATCCTTCTTTCTTTCTTTCTTTCTTTCTTTCTTTCTTTTTTTCTTTCTTTCTTTCTTTCATCCATCCATCCTTCTTTCTTTATTTCTTTCTTCCATCCATCCTGCTTTGTTTCATCCATCCATCCATCCTTCCTTGCATCCTTCCTTCCTTCCTTGCATCCTTCCTTCCATCCATCCTTCCATCCTTCCTTCCTTCCTTGCTTCCTTCCATCCATCCTTCCTTCCTTCCTTCCATCCTTCCTTCCTTCCTTCCTTCCTTTCATCCTTCCTTCCATCCTTCCTTCCATCCTTCCATCTTTCTTTCTTTCTTTCTTTCTTTCTCTTCGTGGTGGCGTGGTGGTCTCGCCACCACGCCACAGACCCCACAACTCAGCCCCTGATTAAGCTAGAGACACACAGTCTTCACCAGTGGGTGCAAGGAGACTGCCCGGACGTCTTCATGGTGGAGTCAGGTAGGTGGCCCGGAGAGGGGTACACTGTCCCCGACTGGCTCTGACCTGAGGGGGTGGAGTCTCATCACCACGCCACTATCCATGCCACGGGCCCCACAACTCAACCCCTGAGCGGGCTAGAGACACAGTCTTCATTGGTGGATGCATTGAAATTGCCCAGAGGTCACTGTACTGTCCCCGACTAGCTGTGACCCAAGGGGGTGGGGCCTAACCAGCACGCCACTATCCACGCCACGGGCCCCACAACTCAGCCCCTGAGTGTGCTAGAGACACGGTCTTCACCGGTTGAGTCAGGTAGGTGGCCCGGAGAGGGCTACACTGTCCCTGACTGGCTCTGACCTGAGGGGGCGGAGTCTCACCCCCACGCCACTATCCACGCCATGGCCCCACAACTCAGCCCCTGAGTAGGCTAGAGACACATGGTCTTCACCGGTGCGGGCGGGTAGGTGGCCCGGAGAGGGGTACACTGTCCTCGACCAGCTCTGACCTGAGGGGGCGGAGTCTCACCACCATGCCACTGTCCACACCACAGACCCCACAACTCAGCCCCTGATTGGGCTAGAGACGCACAGTCTTCGCCGGTGGGTGCATGGAGATTGACTTGTCCGTAGTAGTTCTAGCAGTAGCTGTTACATACAACTGCAGCAGCTAGCCCACCTCACATTTTCTCCAGGAAATGTACTTTCTAGTTATTATTATTCTCCCCGCTTTTTTGAACCTCTACTAGTTCTTCATACTTTGTGCTAGAAACCTCATTCAAACTTTAAAATGTTCATGACGTTCAGCTCTTGAACGGATCCATTCAGATTTTTGATATTTGTTATAGTTTTTTAGAAATTTAACTTTTAAAACTATTTTTTGTCCTATTGAAACTGCTTGAAATGCTTTTGGAATGTTCAGAAATTTTATGTTTTTAGAGTGGTGGCAGCAGTTGCTTTGAAAATATTCACACATTTTGTAAACTGCTGGCACTCCTACAGTTTTGAAAGCTCACACACATATTATACATCAAAACATTCACACAACTGTGCTGATTCGTACAATGTAAGTATCTAAGCAATGTGACTTATAGTTTTCGCTGTATGACGATTTGTTCGGCAACTGCGCTCCTCATTGAAACGTATGGCAACACACTCTAGCTTTTGAGCTGCTAATTTTGCATTTTTACTCTTTTTCTAACTTGTCGCTATGCCTACAGTTTTAACAGCTCATCCACATATTATATATCGAAACGTTCCCATAACTGTGCTGATTCGTACAATATAAGTATCTAAGCCGTGTGACTTGTAGTTTTCGCTGTATGACGATTTGTTCGGCAACTGCGCTCCCCATTGAAACGTATGGGCCCACACTCTACCTTTTGAGCTGCTAATTTTGCATTTTTACCCTTTTTCTAACACGTCGCCATGCCTACAGTTTTTAAGCTACATGGACATATCATATCCTAAAATGTTCAGCATTTTCCCAGGATTCCTACGGTGTCAATATCTAGGCTGTGACATTTATACTTTTTGAGAGAGAGCTGTCTGAAGCCAACATGCCTTTCCATTGAAGTGAATGAGAGGATGCTCACAGTGTCAGTTGGGATTTGAATTTGGGGACACGTGCATGCTCTCTGTACAGGCACCCTTTTATGACTATTGTGGTAGCATTCATATTCATTCCATCCTTCCTTCCATCCTTCCTTCCATCCTTCCTTCCTTCCTTCCTTCCATCCTTCCTTCCTTCTTTCCTTCCTTTCTTCCTTTCCTTCCTTTCCTTCCTTTCCTTTCCTTCCTTCCTTCTTTCCTTCCTTCCTTCCTTCCTTCCTTCCTTCCTTCCTTCCATCCTTCCTTCCTTCCTTCCATCCATCCTTCTTTCCTTCCTTCCTTTCCTTCCATCCATCCTTCCATCTTTCCTTCCTTCCTTCCTTCCTTCCTTCCTTCCTTCCTTCCTTCCTTCCTTCCTTCCTTCCTTCCTTCCTTCCTTCCATCCTTCCTTCTTTCCTTCCTTCCTTCTTTCTCTTTCTTTCTTTCTTTCATCCATCCATCCATCCATCCTTCTTTCTTTCTTTCTTTCTTTTTTTCTTTCTTTCTTTCTTTCATCCATCCATCCTTCTTTCTTACTTTCTTTCTTTCTTTCATCCATCCATCCATCCTACTTTCTTTATTTCTTTCTTCCATCCATCCTGCTTTCTTTCATTCCTTCCTTCCTTCCTTGCATCCTTCCTTCCTTCCTTGCATCCTTCCTTCCATCCATCCTTCCATCCATCCTTCCTTCCTTGCTTCCTTCCTTCCATCCTTCCATCCATCCATCCTTCCTTCCTTCCTTCCTTCCTTCCTTCCTTCCTTCCTTCCATCCTTCCTTCCTTCCTTTCATCCTTCCTTCCATCCATCCTTCCATCCTTCCTTCCATCCTTCCATCCTTCTTTCTTTCTTTCTTTCTCTTCGTGGTGGCGTGGTGGTCTCGCCACCACGCCACAGACCCCACAACTCAGCCCCTGATTGAGCTAGAGACACACAGTCTTCACCAGTGGGTGCAAGGAGACTGCCCGGACATCTTCATGGTGGAGTCAGGTAGGTGGCCCGGAGAGGGGTACACTGTCCCTGACTGGCTCTGACCTGAGGGGGTGGAGTCTCATCACCACGCCACTATCCATGCCACGGGCCCCACAACTCAACCCCTGAGTGGGCTAGAGACACAGTCTTCATTGGTGGATGCATTGAAATTGCCCAGAGGTCACTGTACTGTCCCCGACTAGCTGTGACCCAAGGGGGTGGGGCCTAACCAGCACGCCACTATCCACGCCACGGGCCCCACAACTCAGCCCCTGAGTGGGCTAGAGACACGGTTTTCACCGGTTGAGTCAGGTAGGTGGCCCGGAGAGGGCTACACTGTCCCTGACTGGCTCTGACCTGAGGGGGCGGAGTCTCACCCACACGCCACTATCCACGCCATGGCCCCACAACTCAGCCCCTGAGTAGGCTAGAGACACATGGTCTTCACCGGTGCGGGCGGGTAGGTGGCCCGGAGAGGGGTACACTGTCCTCGACCAGCTCTGACCTGAGGGGGCGGAGTCTCACCACCATGCCACTGTCCACACCACAGACCCCACAACTCAGCCCCTGATTGGGCTAGAGACGCACAGTCTTCGCCGGTGGGTGCATGGAGATTGCCTTGTCCGTAGTAGTTCTAGCAGTAGCTGTTACATACAACTGCAGCAGCTAGCCCACCTCACATTTTCTCCAGGAAATGTACTTTCTAGTTATAGTTGTTGTTTGTTATTGCCATTTGTCACGTACTACATACGGTCAACAAAATGCTTATGATTTCAATAGTGGTTCAACTTCCAATCAGCAACGCTCTGGTTCCTAACGAGCTCTAGTTCCTAACGAGCTCTGGTTCCTAACGAGCTCTAGTTCCTAACGAGCTCTGGTTCCTAACGAGCTCTAGTTCCTAACGAGCTCTGGTTCCTAACGAGTTCTAGAGTCGGCTCTGGGCCTCTGCTCTGCGTTGGTGGCCAGGATCCAAACCCTGCAGTGTGTCCCAGCAACTAAGGTTTGCCCTTGGTCCGTTTCATGGCCACCACAACCCTCGGAGAAAGACAGAGTTCAAAACACTCCCCACAGTTCATATCAGCAGCGGTGTTTATGCTTATGGTGTACAGTATGTAGATAATGCCAGAGAGCCGATCGACTGATTGAGCATGTTTTTCTATATGACACGGCTGAGACTACCCTTATTCCATGTGATTATTCTACAGTATGTATGTATGTATGTATGTATGTATGTATGCTTATTCGCTACTATGTATATTCTGTTCTGCGTTTCCAACCTTTTGCTGTAATTTTCCCACCGCTGAAATGCCAGATTGTTCTCCTACAGGATTATTAAAGTCCATATCTCTCTATCTAACCTAAGCACGGCCCTGTACCTGTCAAAGACAGCTGAAGGCACCTGTCTCGCTGTGCAAAGTTCAGCTGTCGTCATGCCACTGAACAAACCGAACCGAACCAATCACCCAACACTTACTTATTATGTCTGATTTTATCTGATCAAATCAATGGCCAACGCCCTCCATAACAATTCACCCTGACAGAGAATGATGGTCTCAGGCACCGGATCACAACACGAGGTCGAATGAGGTAGGGAGGAAGAAAAAAGTATGAATAATTCTGTTTACCATGCTGCATATCATCGCTATAATCTCAGTACGAAGCA
>NC_140259.1:9653497-9675997 GCF_949987555.1 Borostomias antarcticus | reverse complement strand
CAGTGTCTCATCCAGGCTAGTCTCACCAGAGTGTCTCATCCAGGACTAGTCTCACCAGTGTCTCATCCAGGCTAGTCTCACCAGAGTGTCTCCTCCAGTCTCACCAGTGTCTCATCCAGGACTTGTCTCACCAGAGTGTCTCATCCAGACCTGGTCTCACCAGAGTGTCTCATCCAGAGCTAGTCTCACCAGAGTGTCTCACCCAGGCTAGTCTCACCAGTGTCTCATCCAGGCCTAGTCTCACCAGAGTGTCTCATCCAGGCTAGTCTCACCAGAGTGTCTCATCCAGAGCTAGTCTCACCAGAGTGTCTCATCCAGACCTGGTCTCACCAGAGTGTCTCATCCAGACCTGGTCTCACCAGAGTGTCTCATCCAGACCTGGTCTCACCAGAGTGTCTCATCCAGGCTAGTCTCACCAGAGTGTCTCATCCAGAGCTAGTCTCACCAGAGTGTCTCATCCAGAGCTAGTCTCACCAGAGTGTCTCATCCAGAGCTAGTCTCACCAGTGTCTCATCCAGAGCTAGTCTCACCAGTGTCTCATCCAGAGCTAGTCTCACCAGAGTGTCTCACCCAGGCTAGTCTCACCAGTGTCTCATCCAGGCTAGTCTCACCAGAGTGTCTCATCCAGGACTAGTTTTACCGCAGTAAGGACGACAAAAAAAGCACAATCAGGTCCTAATTACAGTACAGAATATAAAAAAATAACAAGAAAGTGTATAAGCTGAAGAAAGTGTATAAGCTCAAGAAAGTGTATAAGCTCAAGAAAGTGTATAAGCTCAAGAAAGTGTATAAGCTCAAGAAAGTGTATAAGCTCAAGAAAGTGTATAAGCTCAAGAAAGTGTATAAGCTCAAGAAAGTGTATAAGCTCAAGAAAGTGTATAAGCTCAAGAAAGTGTAGAAGCTCAAGAAAGTGTAGAAGCTCAAGAAAGTGTAGAAGCTCAAGAAAGTGTATAAGCTCAAGCTGTAAATTGTAGGGTGTTTCTGGAGGTCATACGTGTGTCATATGAGCACATGTAGCACGTGTGTCTTTGAGGCAAGTATGCAGATTAGGGCATAAACATTTAGCCTTGTTTGTTTATGTTTATCAGGGGAGGGGGGGGGGGTTACTTGGCCACTGGGTGAGGGGTCAGGGTGGGGGGTCTGGAGTGAGGGGTGGGGGGTCAGGAGTGAGGGGTGGGGGGTCAGGGGTGAGGGGTCAGGGTGGGGGTCTGGATTGAGGGGTGGGGGGTCAGGGTGGGGGGTCTGGATTGAGGGGTGGGGGTTCAGGGTGGGGGGTCAGGAGTAAGGGGTGGGGGTTCAGGGTGGGGGGTCTTTAGTGAGGGGTCGGGGGTCAGGAGTGAGGGATGGGGGGTCAGGGTGGGGGTCAGGGTGGGGGGTCTGGAGTGAGGGGTGGGGGGTTAGGGTGGGGGGTCAGGGTGAGGGGGTCAGGGTGGGGGGTCAGGGTGGGGGGTCAGGGTGAGGGGGTCAGGGTGGGGGGTCAGGGTGGGGGGTCAGGGTGGGGGGTCAGGGTGGGGGGTCTGGAGTGAGGGGTCAGGGTGGGGGGTGGGGGGTCAGGGTGGGGGGTCTGGAGTGAGGGGTGGGGGGTCAGGGTGGGGGGTCAGGGTGGGGGGTCTGGAGTGAGGGGTCAGGGTGGGGGTGGGGGGTCAGGGTGGGGGGTCTGGAGTCAGGGCCTCCTCACCCGGCACTCCCAGCCTCCTCAGCAGCTGTGTGGGACCGGGCCGACGCACAGGAAAGGGTTAGATTGACCACTTCCTCTCCACGCTAAATACTAATGCTGAACACACACGTACCCCCCCACCACTCACACACACACACACACACACACACACACACACACACACACACACACACACACACACACACACACAGTGAGAAAGGAAGCAAGAAGAGAGGAGTGTTTCCTTGTTGTTTTGCACTAAGCGCATGACTGCTGAACTTGAGATTAAAAAAAGTGACTCTAGTCGACTTTCTCCTTTTTGGTCACAGGGGGTGAAAAGAAACAGTTACAAATCCATATACTTTGTTTTCCTTGAATGAATAAATAAATAGGGATATTGACGATCATGTAGGCTCATGAATTATGCATATTATGTTGTCTGATTTTTTTCCATTACACAGTACCATTTTATCATAAGAAGATGTTGGGATTGACATTTATTGGCAGGCTGGCTTTGAAGAAAGAAGTCCTACTTCCTGTCAACTACTTGACCTTGGTTGTAAACAGTGAACAGTGATCTTACTGCGGGTTGAGCCCTTCGGTGTTCAGATGCAGAGTTCTGGGTTCTGGTCCTGTTCTGCCGGTTCTCCTCCCCGCCTGTGGCTCCCAAACACCAGCCCGGATGGTCGCTCTCAGTCGGCAGACTTCCCAGCAAACACGCAACGTCAGGGAGACGTTCAGATCATGTCTTAATAACGTCCGTCGGTCCAGAACCCCATTGGTACGTCTGCTGGACCCCTCAATATTCAAACGTCTGGCTTGGACCCCTCTAAGACGTCTGTGGACGTGCAGAACGGGTTCAATATCTGAACGTCTAAAATAAACATTAATTCTGGCTCCTAATTGGATGTCTTTGGACGTCCGAAAAAGACGAAAAAGACATCTAAAAGACGTCTTTTAGACGTGTCTTTGCTCAGTGACTTTGCTTCGCTTGCGGTGGTGAATTACAGCTGCTGACGGGAATCACCACGGGAAGGTGTCTGCCTCTCCCCCCAGAAGATGACCCTCTGACCCTCGTCATCTTAGGGTGGCTGGTTTCCAGTCAGGAGGTGGATCCTCTCTAATCAGAAGAGGGTGATGATATGGTCAGATCCAGCCAGCCTGTGAGGATGGGGTGGTCAGACCCAGCCAGCCTGTGAGGATGGGGTGGTCAGACCCAGTCAGCCTGTGAGGATGGGGTGGTCAAACCCAGCCAGCCTGTGAGGATGGGGTGGTCAGACCCAGCCAGCCTGTGAGGATGGGGTGGTCAGACCCAGCCAGCCTGTGAGGATGGGGTGGTCAACCCCAGTCAGCCTGTGAGGATGGGGTGGTCAACCCCAGTCAGCCTGTGAGGATGGGGTGGTCAAACCCAGTCAGCCTGTGAGGATGGGGTGGTCAGACCCAGTCAGCCTGTGAGGATGGGGTGGTCAACCCCAGTCAGCCTGTGAGGATGGGGTGGTCAGACCCAGCCAGCCTGTGAGGATGGGGTGGTCAACCCCAGTCAGCCTGTGAGGATGGGGTGGTCAGACCCAGTCAGCCTGTGAGGATGGGGTGATCAGACCCAGCCAGCCTGTGAGGATGGGGTGGTCAGACCCAGCCAGCCTGTGAGGATGGGGGTGGTCAGATCCAGCCAGCCTGTGAGGATGGGGGTGGTCAGACTCAGCCAGCCTGTGAGGATGGGGTGGTCAGACCCAGCCAGCCTGTGAGGATGGGGTGGTCACCCCCAGCCAGGCTGCTCTACATTCAGTCCACAAAACCCCGTGACCAGCACAGCATGTCGTCCTTCTCCGTGATCTGGGACGCCATGTTGAGGGTCAGTCTATTCCTCCCACTGTGGAAGAGATTGAAAGCAGGTGTGCGTCCAGATCTCAATACCGTTCAAACCTGCTGGCTCGCAAAGAGAGTGAGGCAATACCTGAGCGCAAAAACAGCGTTACCAAAGATGTGATTTCATCACTGTTCATCCAAGCTTAAAAATGAGGATCCAACTGTTGCGCAGATGTCGAACTGAAAAAGGAATTCTATGGTTGTGTTTTCATGGTATGTTAGCAGTGCTAACTTGGGGAATTGATATCAAAATGACAGTTGAAACTCCCGATAGTCCGAAGGGTCGTTAAATGACAGAGATTTCCACACTTCTGAGTAATGGTATGGAAAAGCTCCTCAATAAACCACAAACAGTATTTAGACAACAGGAAAGACTGATGTAAACGTGAGCCTCACACACACGCACACACACACACACGCACACACACACACACACACACACACACACACACACACACACACACACACACACACACACACACAATCCGCTCCTGTCTCTTTTAAGCTGATAGGGGGTCAGACAAAGGAGATACGGAGAGGGATGGCACGCCCAAGAGCAGAGGGTTGGGACCGCCGAGCGCAGCGGAGAGAGCAGGAAGTGGCAGCATGTGCTCGAGCGTGCGTCGGGGTAGTCGGGGGGAGGCGGGGGTGGGTGGCGGCTGTAGGGAGGAGGGGGGGGGGAGGCAGGCGGTGTTGTACACAGCTCTGGATCGCACCAGTTTGGGCTGCTTTTCTCTGGCCCAGCGCCGAGGCCATGTTGCTCGGGAGGGTGGGGTTACGGAGTGTCATCTGCCTTTTGCATGACGGGGACGAAGCACAGTGACCCGTGGACACACACACCAGGTGTGTGTGAGACGGAGGGAACGCAATGTACATCCTGTCAGCATCCCCACGGTGATCATGGAGCCATGTCACTGACAGACGCACACATACACACACTCAGCAACACACACACACACACACCCATACATACACACTCAGCAACCCACACACACACATCCATACATACACACATACATACACACTCAGCAACCCACACACACACACACACCCATACATACACACTCAGCAACCTACACACACATACACACCCATACATACACACACCCATACACACACACTCAGCCACACACACACACACACACACACATACCCATACATACACACTCAGCAACCCACACACACACACCCATACATACACACTCAACAACCCACACACACACATCCATACATATACACTCAGCAACCCACACACACACACACGCACCCATACACACTCAGCAACCCACACACACACACACACACACACACTCAGCAACACACACACACACACACACACACACACATACACACTCAGCAACCCACACACACATACATACACACTCAGCAACCCACACACGCATACATACACACTCAGAAACCCACACAGACCCATGCATACACACTCAGCAGCCCACACACACATACATCCACCCCCCCCCCCCCCACACACACACACACACAGTCTGCATGCTTCAGAAGCCGACTGGGACTTCCTCATGTGTTGCTTTTGGAGTTTCAAGTGCAACTCTAGCTGTTCTGGGAAAACTAATCCCAGAGATTTGACACAACACGTCTGAACTCTGAAGTAAAAGTAAATTTCACCAAGATTCTCCAGGACAGGACATACACACCCATACTTTAAAAGAGGGTTGGACCAAAGCTCGTTTCCAAACTGTTCATGACACATCAGAGCTCTGGAGAGCATCAGAATGATATTAATTAACAACATATATCAAATATATTAATTGACAACATATTACCTATCAATGATATTAATTGACAACATATTACCTATCAATGATATTAATTGACAACATATTACCAATCAATGATACTGACAACATATTACCAATCAATGATATTGACAACATATTACCAATCGATGCCTCTGGACTCATGCCTGGTCATCAGGTCAGCAGCTGCCGCAGAGGCCTGTATGGTCTGGTCACCACAGACCCAGGGGCGGTCAGGCCAGCGAGCCACCGGCGGGGTCACCACAGACCCAGGGGCGGTCAGGCCAGCGGGCCACCGGCGGACGCCCAGACACAGGCCAGCGATCAGCAGCCAGCTGCCCCGCTGTGCCTGGGAACACAGTGTGTAAGACCCTTCCAGGGGCTTCATCCAGCGGTCACTCACTCCCCCCTTTGTAAGTGTGTGTTTGTGTAGCAGGGGGGGTCATATTTAGTGTTGTGTCCTGTGAAGAAGTTGATGTCAACATTTGCAGTGAGCAGGAGCAGTAATGCAAGCTTGGGCTGCAGAGTTTGGATTCATGGTTACAGCTGATTATAGATATTACATGAAGGTCTATAGACAGAATCAAGCTTCATAGTGCTACTGTATTTTCTCTGAGCCCTCAAACCAGCTGTTACTAGCACTAATAGAACCAGCTCTGTCCAGCTGTAACTAGCACTAGAACCAGCTGACCAGCACTAACTAGCACTAATAGAACCAGCTGACCAGCTGTAACTAGCACTAATAGAACCAGCTCTGGCCAGCTGTAACTAGCACTAGAACCAGCTCTGACCAGCTGAAACTAGCACTAATAGAACCAGCTGTAACTAGCACTAATAGAACCAGCTGTAACTAGCACTAATAGAACCAGCTATGACCAGTTGTCAATATCCCTAGTGAGCCACATCTATGCTGCCACAAAACAAAGTACCATTTTGAACAAAACCTTTTAAAGAGCGTTCTTATTCATCTCCTGTCTGAAACAGCTCTGGAACTCGAACCAGGGATCATTCGTTATCAAGCCAAACATTTAGCCATCCTTCACTGCTCAGTACATCTTATCAAATGGGAGGATATCTATATGCCTTCGTCTCACAGGGCCAGGAGGACAGAGACATTCTCTCTCCGGGGGACTAATCAAAACACAGCTTGAGTTGTGCAATGGAAGAAACTAAGTGGAGTTTTGCTTCTGGACGTCGGTCCAGCCAGGTGGAACCCATTTGCAGTGAAGAGGCCTATTTTGGGGCAACTGAAGAGAATTTGGCACCATTTTCAGATCTTGGATCTGTTATGTTTTCCAAAGTGATTGTAATAGTATTAACATGGGGTTTGAATCTGAGATGGGTAAGTTGATCTAAGCCAGGGGCTTTGGGTGTGTCACCCTCAAAGCGGTCCCAGTACAACAAGGAACCTTCATGTCTTCAGGCCTGCTCAGTGGTAAACGGCGCCCTTTTGGTCACGCGTTATAAAACCATGAAACTGTGAATTGACACTGAGGGGAGACTGGAGTGGCTGTATCCCACAATGCAGTGCATGTTGTCTGAGTTATAGGGTGAGGTTAAAGGTGATGACTCGGGCTCTTGCACTGCCCCCTCCAGCGACTGAGGCTCCTTGAGCCGTAATAACGTGAAACAGAACTCTTGTACAAGTTGGATGACCCCCACACGACCCCCTCACAATCCTCTCGGAGAAATAACCCTAGCTTGTCATTACCTTGCAAGACAGCTTAATGTTCTCCTCCAGGTATACGAGTCCCAATACAGATTCCACAGAATACCAAACTGCACCAATACATAAATCACCAAGTGAATGTTTTTAATTAAGCTTTCATTTTTTTCTTTGTTTACGTTTTTGATAACAGGACAGTCCAAAAATGATTGTAGAGATCTACCTGTATTGATAATTAAATCCTTTTCCAATTGCCCTCATATTCAGGGCTACACCAAAGAATCCTAATCTTAATGGGCTGCTACGGTAACCCTTCAGTCATGGTGGGGGCACAGCGCCATGACTCAGCACAGGGAATGTAGGAGGCTATATCTTACCCTCCTACAGTACCTTATTCATGTTTTGTTTTCTTGCCAACCCATATAAACCTAGATATGTGCTTGTCCCATGCTCATTGTGCATCAAGGTTTTTAACTGATGACTGGAATAGATCATTCCGGTTGTAAGAGGGCGTGAACCCCCACTTGGAAAGGTTGTCGGCTTACTTTTGGTCTATTTTTGTAAAGTTATAGAGGCGTGATGTGTCCGTTCTCAGTTTTATTGCCAAATATTTGCCACAGTGGGTGTAGTACTACACACCAGCACACACGCTGGTTATCTGTGGTGGAGATACTATTCTGGACATGAGTGAGAGACCTGAGGAGAGAGACCTGAGGATCTATCACACTGGGTCTCTCCCCAGGTTCCGTCAAGCGGATGTGTAATGATTCTGGGCCATATATGGGCCGGAACTAAGCCACAAGGGCCAGATCTGGACCAGATATGGCCCAGATACGCTTGCTATCTGGGAGGGGTTTTGACTGGACCGGTGTTTACGTAGAGGTGCCGGCTACCCAGCTCAGGTGGGGAGGGTGGACAGTTGGCAGGGTCAGGAAATGAGGGAACTGGCGGACCGGTGTCCAGGAATAGTGACCGTCGCGTCACTTATCCGTGGCTGGCCCAGAATGTGTTGACTGCTCTGTCCCCGTTTGTGGGGCAGCCAGCCTGCACCCGGCTGACCCCGTCTGTGACCCCGCCACACACACCACCACACACACACACACACCACCACACACACACACACACACACTCCACCACACACACACACTCCACCACACACACCACCACCACACACACACTACCACACACACACACCACCACCACACACACACTCCACCACACACACACTCCACCACACACACACAACACCACACACACACTCCACCACACACACACACACACTCCCTCTGACACACACCCTGCAGTCAACCTGATCTCAGCTAATCCCTGGGATTTATGTTTTAAGAGTTTTGAACCACGTCTCGTCTTATCAATCGATGATATTAAATGATATATTGCTGATATTAAGTTAATTGTGTTTTGGGTGTTTTCGCTTTTCTGACGACAATGAATCATTCCGGTAGGCTGGGTTTCTAGTAGGCGGGGCTGAGCTGGAGTGTAGTGATTGGACGGACTGATGAATGGGGGCGTGCTCTGCGAGAGTCGTGAATGAAAGTCCTGGTCGTTATAACGTGCAGTTTGACCCGTGAACAGTCCAATATGGTCGAGACGAGAGACGAATCATCTGACGAGTCTCAGCGATCATCATGTCCAGATATAGATCTGTAATGTAAATGGGTTATAAATAGCAGAGGGATGACTTGCCCCCCGTACCAAATTACCCCTCCTCACTCTGCGTAAGCCCCCCCCCCCCCCCCCATCACGTGGGCCCGTCGCTGAGCGATGCGTGGATATGTACTAGGTGTGTATGTGAAGTATGCCTGCGTTCCTGATCATCGATACCTGTGACATGACCAGGACACTGCCAGGCGTCTTACGCAACAGTGAGAAAACACCTGAGCACTCGTTTTAGCCCCCAGGGTCGTCCCATCAGCACTGGATACCTGAGCGCTCGTTTCAGTCCCCAGGGTCGTCCCATCAGCACTGGGTTACCTGAGCACTCGTTTCAGCCCCCAGGGTCGTCCCATCAGCACTGGGTTACCTGAGCGCTCGTTTCAGTCTCCAGGGTCGTCCCATCAGCACTGGATTACTGAAAAAGAGCGCTTTGAGTGCCGTTAAGGTGGAAAAGCGCTATATAAGTGCAGTCCATTTACCATTTACTGAGAGAGAGAGAGAGAGAGAGAGAGGGGGGGGGGGGAGAGGGAGAGATGGAGGGAGAGAGAGGGAGGGAGAGGGGGAGAGAGGGAGGGGGAGAGAGAGAGAGAGAGAGAGAGGGGGGGGGAGGGAGAGAGAGAGAGAGAGAGGGAGGGAGGGAGAGAGAGAGGGAGGGATAGGGAGAGAGGGGAGAGAGAGAGAGAGGGAGAGGGGGGGGGAGAGAGAGAGAGAGAGGGGGGGGGGAGGGAGAGAGAGAGGGAGAGAGGGAGAGAGAGAGAGGGAGGGAGGGAGGGAGGGAGAGAGAGAGAGGGAGAGAGAGAGAGGGAGGGAGAGAGAGAGAGAGGGAGGGAGAGAGAGAGAGAGAGAGAGAGAGGGGTGGGGAGGGAGAGAGAGAGAGAGAGGGAGAGAGAGAGGGAGAGAGAGGTAGAGGGAGAGAGAGGTAGAGAGGGAGAGAGAGAGAGAGAGAGAGAGAGAGGGAGAGAGAGAGGGAGAGAGAGAGAGAGGGAGAGAGAAAACAGGGGATCTCGTTTCACTTCCCAGGAATGTGTACCCGGCTCACTTTCCAGGAGACAGAATGTGACGGGGTGCTTGAGGAAAAGTTCAGCCAGTCCTCATCTGAGATCTGAGTCATGGAGAAGAGAGAGAGAGAGAGAGAGAGAGAGAGAGAAAGGGGAAGAGGAGAGGAGGAGCAGGAAGAGGAGGAGGAGGGGGGCCAACTTCTGGAATAGCCCCGAGAGTCGGCGTGCGCTGGTTCAGACCGGTTCCTGTTTCTCCCCTGCTTCAGTTCCCCTCTCCTCCCTTTAGACATGTAAATACAGGCCTGACACAGGGCCAGCGCTACGCACCACTCTCCTGAGAGAGAGAGAGAGAGAGAGAGAGAGAGAGAGAGAGAGAATGATTTAGAGGAATGAGAGAGAGAGAGAGAGAGAGAGAGAGAGAGAGAGAGAGAGAGAGAGAGAGAGGGAGGCTATTCTCTCTCAGGCTCACAGTTCTCCACAGCGTGTCAGCGCTGGACCCGGAGCCCTGTAGAGCCTTCAAACCGGGATTCAAACCGAGGTTCAGAACCTGGCTTCAGAAACGGGGCTTCAGAACGGGGCTTCAGAACGGGGCTTCAGAAACGGGGCTTCTGGGACTGTTTTCAGAGAGGAGAGGAACGGACGTAAACAGGGTGACGAGCAGAGAAAGCACAGCGCTTGAAGCCTCCCACTCCACTCTGGGGCAGCTGGAACCAGTTTGACTCGAAGCGTAGGACTCAATAACAACAAGCCTGTCTGGAAGAGCCTCGCACCAAACACGCGCGACAGAGGAAACGTTTATCCGTAGTGTGTGGTCTACAAAAGGACACTTGTACAAATATTTGTATCAGTGCCAAATCATGTTTCACGCATCCTTGTGTGATTAAATTCCCTGAAATCAGACTTAAAATATAAAACTGTATTAAGATTGAGAAGTCTGTGCTAGTGTCTCCAGCAGCAGCACATGTGAAAGCTCCCTGATGGTGAAGAACCTGGCAACCCGGTTCGGAACAGGAAACGGCGCTCTGCGGCCGCACGTGTTGCCTAGACAACATGCCTCTCGATAACGACGGATGTGCCCTTATATTGATATACAGTAAACCTCACACCAAAGCAGGCTTTATATGCACATAACTTTACACAACTGGTAAAATTATACAAATAAAAGTATGTCTACTGACAAATATTATCAATCAATCAATCAATCAATGAAAGCTTTATTTGTATAGCGCATTTCATACCCAGAGGCAACACAATGCGCTTTACAGAGAACAAGGGAGGTGGGTATATATATATATATATATATATATATATAAATCTGAAATTTCAGATTTCTGCCATGCTTGCACATCCCTTGAACGGCCGGGACACAACATGCCCCAAATCCAAGTCTGCCCAACATCCAATAACAACAATATTTTCAAAAGTGCTTAAGGGTGCCACACTCTCCATGATGGCATCCACGGATGTGTCTGAGCGAAAACACAAGAACCTTCCCAACAGGTTTCAGTTCAAGTCCGGGCCTGTCGCTCTTATATAACAGAACCACAAGACCCAGCTGTGACACGGTCATCACACCGACACCATCGTCAACAGGCGTGACACTTGCATAGACTGACCAGACGACCATGACTGCCCAGACGACCACTATTGGCTTTTCACAATTCGCCTCATTCCTTCATGTAATGATGTGATGATTTTGTAAAAGCTCTTCCTAGTTGGGTTCTCCAGGTTGTGGAACCATGCTTGTGGAACCATGCTTTTGCAGATAAAAAAAAATAATCCTAGCATGGTGTTGCACAGAATATTCAGACAAACATCTCATTCATCTGTCTGAGTGGGAATCTGACATTTGATTCTAGTCATACGATGGACAGACAGCCTCATCCCCCTGCAGCCTCCTGGTCTCATCCTCTCAGCCTCTGACCGGCCTCATCCCCCTGCAGCCTCCTGGCCTCATCCTCTCAGCCTCTGACCGGCCTCATCCCCCTGCAGCCTCCTGGTCTCATCCTCTCAGCCTCTGACCGGCCTCATCCCACTGCAGCCTCCTGGTCTCATCCTCTCAGCCTCTGACCGGCCTCATCCCCCTGCAGCCTCCTGGTCTCATCCTCTCAGCCTCCTGGTCTCATCCTCTGACCGACCTCATCCTCTCAGCCTCTGACCGGCCTCATCCCCCTGCAGCCTCCTGGCCTCATCCTCTCAGCCTCTGACCGGCCTCATCCTCTCAGCCTCTGACCGGCCTCATCCTCTCAGCCTCCTGGTCTCATCCTCTCAGCCTCCTGGCCTCATCCTCTCAGCCTCTCACCAGCCCTCCGCACCGCCTCCACGGTCCTGGAGAAGCACAGGGAGGGAGAGAGCTTGTGCATGAGTGGGACTCTCTCAGGGTGTGTGTGTGTGTGTGTGTGTGTGTGAGAGAGAGAGAGAGAGAGGGAGAGAGAGAGAGAGAGAGAGAGAGGGTGTGTGTGTGTGTGTGTGTGTGAGAGAGAGAGAGAGAGAGAGAGAGAGAGAGAGAGGGAGAGAGAGAGAGAGAGAAAGTGAAAGGTGAAGACGCTACTAAAAGACTGCAATGTCACACGGCTGCATAGTCTACATAGCTCCCTGTTTAGTTGTCTCTCCACCCCCCTGACCCCCGTACAACTACCCCTGCCTCAGAGCTGGTCTCTCCTACACGCCTCTCTCTCTCTCAGCCTCACAGAGTCTCTCTCTCTCTCTGACCAACTACCCCAGCCTCAGAGCTGGTCTCTCCTACACGCCTCTCTCTCTCTCTCAGCCTCAGAGCACGTCTCTCCTACACGCCTCTCTCTCTCTCTCAGCCTCAGAGCTTGTCTCTCCTACACGCCTCTCTCTCTCTCTCAGCCTCAGAGCACGTCTCTCCTACACGCCTCTCTCTCTCTCTCAGCCTCAGAGCACGTCTCTCCTACACGCCTCTCTCTCTCTCTCAGCCTCAGAGCTGGTCTCTCTTACACGCCTCTCTCTCTCTCTCAGCCTCACAGAGCTGGTCTCTCCTGCACGCCTCTCTCTCTCTCTCAGCCTCAGAGCTTGTCTCTCCTACACGCCTCTCTCTCAGCCTCAGAGCTTGTCTCTCCTACACGCCTCTCTCTCTCTCAGCCTCAGAGCTTGTCTCTCCTACACGCCTCTCTCTCTCTCTACAACTACCTGATTTCTACCTGTGATTTTGCACTCAAAAATTAAATATATAACTTAATATATCTATAATAAATAACTTGAAACTTGAACCTCAAAGCATGTCTCTCCTACACGCCTCTCTCTCTCTGTTCAACCAGCTGGTCTCTCCTACCTAAAGCGATGGAGGGAGGGAAGAGCAGAAAGGTGCTTACAGCACCAGAGAGACCAGAGTGAAACATATGAACTCTGACCCAGATCTGCCCAACGTGAGGTTCCGCAATTAGGAGCTTCAAAACAATTAAACAATTAGGAGCAACGATGTTTATAACAGTGTTATAACAGTGGAACTCAAGAAAAGATCCAGTATTTTGGAATGTACCCATGTCATTGATTTGTCCCAAATTTAGAATCCATTCTCCGTAGCACCCAAAGCGTATTATCATTTACGTTATGTAATTCCATGTATGTTATGTAATTCTCATGTTATTGTGAAACCTGATTATGGCTACATTTGGGTAATGTGATTATTTTGGGTGATTACACAGAAGGGTGTCCAGACAAAATCCGCCTCCCAAAGTAAACTGACCTTATCCAGCTCCTCGTAATGTCGCCCGTGTCACTTCCTGTTTGGGAACATCAAGTACTCCGTCCTTGACCTCATGGTTCGTCCGTCCAGTTGGACGTGGGCCACAGGACGTGCAGGTTTGTCCGTCCCCTCCTGTCCCAGATACGTCCTTCTGACCAGAAGACGTCTTCAGCTACTGGCCCAGACCAGCTTAGATTCACTGATTCTGCACACTTTAGTGTGTGAACATCAAGGACATTAAATGAACTGATGCACACACACACACACACACACACACACACACACACACACACACACACACACACACGCACACACACGGTCATACTGTACCCCTGCACATTGACCTCTGTTGATATAAAATCTTAATACTTATCTTATAATTAACAGTGCATGGTTTGAGCCAACCTTGAGGAAGTATTGTGTTCCTGTAACAGCTAGTTGGTGAAAGGTGCTGTGGAGAACAAGGACAGCCTGTGCTCTGGATCCAGGGACAGAAGCAGGGCTGCCCGGCCCGTGAACTCTGCCATCACTCAGCAGAAAACTACCCTCTCTCCAGCGCAAGGTTGTGAGCCCCCTCTAGTGGCGATTATACGTACTGCCAAAAATTGTATTGTAACTTTCACAGAAACACAAACAGTTAGGGTCGAGTTTGGGTTGTTAAGACAACTTTTAATTTGATTATTCTAGTTCAAAATACAAAATTGTTTTATTTAATTGTTAAAAATCACATGAATTAAAAATACTGGCCAACCGGAACAACATTTAGTCTTTAGACTTTCATTACGCTCAAATCTAAGGATGACTTAGATTTGATTCATGACCGTGTTTCAACTCCCAATGACGACTGAGCGAGTCATCTCTGCTCTACGTTCCATCGATATTGGCGGGAAATGACAGGTCCCATCGGACTGCTCCGTGCTCCCAGAATCCCCTGCGGGTGGGAAGGTGGGTCTTGTTTCTGGCGGTGGCGCTGGGGGGACCTCGGAGACCTCGCTGCTTGTGTCCCGTCGCCCTGGGAACGCGAGGTCACACAGGTCGCGGAGGTCGGCGGGCTCAGTCTGTGGAGGAGCACTCTGGGCCGACTGCGCAGACAGCTGAGGGCCAGGGAGGATAGCTCCGCCTCCTCCGGTAGCCTGAGGGCCAGCTCCGCCTCCTCCGGTAGCCTGGTGGCCAGGGCGTTGGGCCTCGCCATGCGAGCCCTCGTCATCACTCCCACCTTGGTCTCTCCCGCTCTCCCGCTCGGGCTCTCTCCTCCTCTCTCTCCTCTCCTCTCTCCTCCTCTTTCTCCTATCCTCTCTCCTCCTCTCTCTCCTCTCCTCTCTCCTCCTCTCTCCCTAGCTCCGCTTCTCAGGCTCCTCCTCTTCCTCCCTCTTCCGGCGGCGTCTTCCTCGGATTCACCTCCTTCCGTGTCTCCTAGCCGACGCTTCGTTCCGTTTCTCCTCGTCCGAACACCCTGATCCACCACCACGGCCCCATCATCATCATCATCATCATCATCATCATCCTCTCTCACTGCATGATCGGTACACTTTGACCTCTGTTTGACCCCAGTGTATTTGGAGCTGCAAGCAGCCTCCTCCTCATCCTCTATCACTATGGAAACGCCAGGCACACTTCCTGCTCTTCTCCTGGCTGAAGCCACGATCGGCTCGTCTTCGTCACCATTGGTCATCCGTCCAATCGCAGGCTTGGCGAGCGGCGAAGGGCTGTCGTGAGGGCTCTCCGGGGGGGGTCCGCTCTCACGGCTCGGGGGGCGCCGGGCGGGGACGGGCGCGGTTTCTGGCACTCTTCCAGACGGAGGTAGAGACAGAGAGTGGAAGATGGAGTCGCCCACGCACGGTGGCAGGGAGGCTGGGGACGGAGAGGTGACAGAGTCAGGACCACCGGACCCGATGGGGAACAACTAGGGCTGGGTTTAAACAAAATCGATTCATCGATTCTGAATCGATTCTGAATCAAATGATTCAGAATCGATTCATGAATCCCAAAATCGATCTTTTATTTAATAAATGAAGGAATGAATAGTTCGTTAGTTCATTCAATGAGTCATTCATTCATTCATTTTTGGAAATCAGTATCGATACCCAGCCCTAGTATTGATGTGTTGCATAACTTGGCAGTCATGTAATTAAGGTTACAGCTAAAAAAACAGGTTCTAGTAACATTAACCAAATCGATATTGAATCGAATCGAATTGAATCGTGATAATCGATTCTAAATCAAATCGATTCTTGAAATTCAAATCGATACCCAGCCGTAGGACCAACATCGGCTTCTGTCACATCATGTTATGTTATTTTTCATCTGGAAGCAAGATGGTTACCGGACCCCTCACCTGCGGTTCCGACGTGACCCAGGCGGTTCTGGTGCTGGAACAGAGTCCTCAGGAGCTGCGCTTGAGAGGGAACCAGAGAACACCCCTCCCGAACAGCAGGGGCAGCGATGAGCCAAGACACCGTCTGAAATCATGGTAAACGGACCGCACTTATAGAGCACTTTTATCCAAAGCGCTTTACGATGGCCTCTCATTCACCCATTCGCACACATTCACACACACATTCACACACGCATTCGCACACACATTCGCACACACATTCGCACACACATTCGCACACACATTCACACACACATTCACACACCAACGGCGACAGCTGCCGTGTACGGCGCTAGCCTGCTCATTGGGAGAAATGTGGGGATACTTGGACATGTGGACAGGAGGAGCCGGGATTCGAACCTCCGACCCTGCGGTCATCGGAAGACCTGCTCAACCTCCTGAGCCACAGCTGCCCGTGGGAGAGATACCGGTATCAACCGACGCCCGTCTCACCCAGAGGTCACGAACCGCACACGGTTTCAGGTAAACAACAACACAGAACGGAGGCTGGCGGCCATCTTCATCGTGTCTACCTGAGCGAGGTCGGGGGCAGGGAGCAGCGAGTCCAGTCTGAGCAGAAACTCCCACAGTAGCTTCTCCAGCTCCTGGTCAAACTGAGGCCCGTAGTCCACATGGAGCTCCTAGAGGGACACAGACAGTGGTCAAAAATGAGGCCCTTAGTCCAAAAGGGAAGGGATGTTTTCCTGAGGAAAAGCAGGAAGTAAACAGTAGCCTGTGTGCGGAGCGGTCGTCTGACCTCGTTGAAGTGCTCTCTCTCCGCAGGGTCCCTCAGCAGGGCGTGCACCAAGTCACGGAAGTTGGTAAGCGCCGTCTCAACCTTGCTGTCCCTCTTCTGAAACCAAATACACACACACACAGTTACACAGGAGGCCCCCAAATGATCAGCAGTTGGTTTGTACAGAAAACTATTCTGCATTATCAGAACCACGGCCATCCCCCACCCCCCCTCCAACGTGACAGTTAAGGCCCTACTGACCAGCATGGCGGTGGAGGAGGGGTCAGGGGAGCGCATCCTGTCCAGCTGGGGGAGGATGGCCTCGGGATCCAGGGGGCCCTGCCCACGACACAGCTCCAGGATCAGCTGGGAACGGAGGTTTGCAGTGGATTACTGACTCAACACAGGACATGGTACATGGTACATGGTCCTGGTCTAGTCTGGTCTGGCCTGGCCTGGTCTGGTCTGGTCTGGTCTGGTCTCGCCTGGTCTGGTCTGGTCTGGTCTCGCCTGGTCTGGTCTGGTCTGGGTCTGGTCTGGTCTAGTCTAGTCTAGTCTGGTCTGGTCTGGTCTGGTCTGGTCTGGTCTGGTCTCGCCTGGTCTGGTCTGGTCTGGCCTGGTCTGGTCTAGTCTGGTCTGGTCTGGTCTGGTCTGGCCTGGCCTGGCCTAGTCTGGTCTGGTCTGGTCTGGTCTAGTCTGGTCTGGTCTGGTCTGGTCTGGCCTGGCCTAGTCTGCCCTGGTCTGGTCTGGTCTGGTCTGGTCTGGCCTGGCCTGGTCTGGTCTGGTCTGGCCTGGCCTAGTCTGTTCGGTCACCCACCCGTCCACGCAGTCCCAGGGCCAGCTTGGCCTGATGTCTGGAGGTGAGCAGGCCAGGGACAGCCTCGCAGGACGACGTCACAAACTCCTCCAAGGTCCCATAATGCACCACGTCTCTCTCCTTCATCACCTTCCACATGGCGGCAGAGACCAGCCTCAGCGGGGGCGTCAGCAGACTCAGGTCAGGGCGGGGCAAGGGGGCGTCTGGGGGAGGGGTGGTAGGGGGTCATATTAGCAAATCAAATCAAATTGATTTCTTAAGCACATTTAAAAACATCTCACACTGACCACCAAAGTGCTGTACGAGGCAGTAAAAATACAATAATAATCAATAAGACACCAAACACAAATGAATAAAAACAGACAGGTATCAAAACACAAAAAAGTTATAAAAACAGAGAGAGCATAGACATAGGCACATTTAAAATCATATAAATAAAATCATATAATCATATAAACCACACGAGTAGGATCCAAACACCAGAGAATAAAAGTTTTAAGTTTTAACACTTAGGAGTCAATGGAGGGGGATCTGATAAAGAGGGGGGTGCTATTCCAGTCTAACAACCATTTTGCTTGAAGAACACATTCTTTGAGAGGCTCTGAACTGTGTAAGTAACCATTCTTGTTAACACCATAAACTTACATTTAGAAATTTGCACTTGATAACAAGAGATACTTCACTAGTCTCAAGTTGTCACAACAGCGAACTAAAAAACCTTTTAGCTCCTAACTAGTTCCTATACTCAGTTAGAATAACTTTAGCTTGGGGAATGTCAAAATAAACAAGTTTATAACGTTATTTACCCTTGTTTTCCGATGGTTTCTTTGTTGCCATGTCTTCCAGTTCCTTTTCCAAGTCGATCAGACTAAGCTACTGTAACAGCAATGTTATTACCAAGGCTTCACTTTTAAACTAGCACACGGGGAGATAAAGACAACATGGACACACACATGGACTAGGAGAGAAGGCATGGGTGGGGTATTAGCTAGCTTCTCTCTGGTGGGGGACTACCACGGACTCACGCCGCCAAAAGCAGCGTCCCGCCTCCAAGGACGGAGGAAGAACCTGGGTGTTACACCGTTTTCTGCGCCCATCGTACTTTGTGACCCTAGAGGGCGCTGTTGCACAGTGTGGTCACATGCAGCCCTACGTTCTGACGTAATTTATTCTCGACGAATTACACAATGTACTGTAATCAATAAAGATTTTCAACTTTAATGTTGCTTTAAAGTAAGTTCCTTGTTTGGATTAGCAAAGTAATTATTTTGATTATAAGTCAGTAAGATTTAAGTAAATGGAGGGGCACTTTATTCAAAGCCAGATGAATAACTATATATTATTTGACAGTTGAGAGTTTAAAATGTCTAACATTCATAGTAACAGTAGTTCAGGATTGTTTGAACCCAGTAAGTTGAAGCAATCACAATTTAATAAAGAAATGAAAACGAAGCCAGTGGACAGAGAGAGACTGAATTTTATTAATGTACAGTACAGTTAGACAGACGGTACGTTTACTGTACAGAAAATACAACTGGAGTAAGACCATGACAACAGCGTACATGGGATCGAACGGGCAAATAGAGGGAACGTTTACCCCGTTTAAAATGATGAAACCAAAGAGCTGTTAAGAGTGCATCATACTGTACTTTACAAATCACACTGGAAAGAAATCTCAAGTTGTGTTTTTTCCATTATTGTTAATTTATGTGGATTAAGATTTGGCAGCTGTCTTAACGACAGAGTAACGAAAGAAAGACGGTTTGTTCTCACCATAACTTGAGTACAAACTAACAATTCAACGATAGTGTTTAAAAGATGGATGCAATGTTAGTGTACGTAAAACACACAGGCTTTAGGACGTTAAACTTGATATGACACGTCAGCCTCGTGGTGGATATACTGACCGCACGCACGTCCGTATGACTAACCCAAAACACGTCCGTCTGGACTCCCTCTCCTGTGCCGTCTCCTTTCCTTGGACGTTACTGACAGGTACGAGGCCTGGATAGGCATCATCATCTGGTGCTCATCTGGTCACAACACTGTCAGATCAGTGGTTAGGACGTAGAGGAAGTGAGGACAAGGAAGTATGATGAGAGAATTGGGACACCACCCAGATCCCTAGGTAGGGCCTTTGCCTAACGGCACGGCGCCCCTGTAAAGGTGGGCGGGGTCAGTCTTGGGGACAGGGACCAATCGGGTCAGTCTTGGGGACAGGGACCGATCGGGTCAGTCTTGGGGACAGGGACCGATCGGGTCAGTCTTGGGGACAGGGACCGATCGGGTCAGTCTTGGGGATAGGGACCGATCGGGTCAGTCTTGGGGACAGGGACCGATCGGGTCAGTCTTGGGGACAGGGACCGATCGGGTCAGTCTTGGGGACGGGGGCCGATCCTCCTACGGGCCTGGAAGCTCTCAGACGGCTTCTCCGTTCTGTCATCAGAACCGGGCTTGGACAACAACAGTGAAGACAGGAAGGCAGCCATGTGGGGGACACCATTTGAACTGGAACCACTCAAGATAACGATGCAGAGGACACACACACACACACACACACACACACACACACACACACACACACACACACACACACACACTCACACACACACACACACAGGATGTGGCGCTACCAGACTGGGGGTCAAAGCAGTATTCTTGGCACATGTATTGCAGCTCTCTGCCTCGGCCTCCGGTAGAACATGAACATGCCTGTACTGTACTCTACTGTACTCTACTGTACTCTACTGTACACACAGTAAAGCCACTGAAATGGGTCATCATCCAGACATTGCTTTCTACTGTATTTCTTTGTTTTTTACTGAATGCTTGTCATAGGACCACAGAGAGAGACTCTGGACTGTACTGTTAACCACACCTCTCTCTCTCTCTCTCTCTCTCTCTCTCTCTCTCTCTCTCTCTCTCTCGATAACTTCACTGTCACACGGCTAAAAAAAAAGATCCGGTCAAGATATGATTTTGGATTTGACCGTTTAGTTCAGGTGGAGCATGTGTGTGCTTGCATGTGCATCTGATAGCGTGAGTGTGGTTTTTCATAAAGTGTTATAAATATTACTCGAGGAAGCAGGATTTAGAACAAGCAGAACATGGGAACGGGAATGGGTCAGGAGTGTTAGTACATCATGTTGTCTCTCTGTCATCTGGACCAGACCAGACTCATCCTCACTGTGCTTTGATCACCTTAAACATCTACAAAGATCACATTCAAATTTCAAAACGGTAAAAAAAAAAAACTTCCACTAATAAAGAACTGTACAAGATTAAAAAATGATCAATAATTAGTTATACATATTTATATGATAACATTTTTCTTTATCACTATAAAGATTTTTTAAAATTCTGAATGCAGTATCCCCTTTCGGAAAGCAGTTACATGTATTACACTAAATATGCTTGAGTTTTCTGTAGTTTAAACAGCATATTATCCTAAAACATGGCTGATAATGTGTTGCCAGTAACCTCACGCGCTCTTAGCTCGTTTAACAAGGTTGTCGGCTACAGTATGGTTGCCTAGCGTATCAATAGGCCACTTTCCTACAGTAGTTAATCAGTCAGCAGTAGCAATGTTTAGCCAGTAGGTGTCGCTGTTGCGCAGAGCATAAACTATGCCGCACATAATCCACGTGGAGGTGATGCCTCCCAGCCCGGCCGACATGGCCACAAGGCTTATCTGTTTAGATAACGGCTGTTACCCAAGCCGACGGATAACAGCTGTTACCCAAGCCATCAGAACAGGGGTATATACATGAAGCACCAGCGCCATCCCATCATGCACCATAACAACTCCACGCATCGCGGATCGCGGACGCACCGCTAAATACCTCCGGTCCAGCCAAAACCTAGAGAGAAGTGACTGCCTGGATGTGATTGGTACAGGCTGGGAGGGGGGCGTGGCTTATGAGAGGGTGCAAGCGGAGGAGGGACATGGTGAGAGTGGGCGTGGCCTTTTTTTCGTCCCACCCAGGATCACGGCGTCGTTCCCTCCGCCTCTGAGAAAGAGGATACTGCATCGGCTGGGCTGTCGGCTCGTGTTCAGCGGCTCTCGTGTGCGTTCGGTCTCCGCCGCGCCTCCGTCAGTCCCGGGCCCCTCCCCCTTCAGTCCCGGCCCCTCCCCCCCTGGGCGGGGCCTCACGGGGCTCCTTCTTTAGGGGAGGTCTGGGGGCCGCTGCCCGAAGTCTTCAGGGAACCCAGGGTCTTGCTGAACCAGGAGTTTTTGGCCGCTTGGATCTCGTTCATCAGGACGCCCCTCTGGTGCTCCAGCTCCTGGGAGGATCAGAGGTCAGTGAGGTCAGAGTTCATCAACAGGGCCCGAACGGTCACGGTCACATGGTCACGGTTATCAGTATTATCACGTTACTAACGTTACTTAAAATGTGCTGAAAATGTTTATAAAACTGATGACACTGAAATCGTTTCACCAAGTTTTGCATTGAAAACCACGAATAAAATTAGCAGCACTGCACTTTTTGTTTGTGTAAACATAAACAAACATAAAAACAACATAAAATAATGCGTCTGAGAGACTGTAGTTTTGATTGACGCTGGACAGTATTTACAGTGAGTTTTTCAAAGCATGATAATCAAACACGGTTTTAGTGATAATATCGCGATAAACGTAATCCCATTTTCTCGTGGTTTATCACTAAAGCGCTTATCGCTCCATCCCTAGTGCGTTGCGCGCGTTGGGGCGTCTGACCTGGATCTTGCACTTGGCCTCGACCAGCTGGAGTTTGGTCTGGGCCAGTTCCAGCTCCATCTCTCTCAGCTGCACCTCCAGACAGTCCTTCTCCTCGTCCAGCCGGCCGTGGGGCTCTGCCCTGAGGGGCGTGGCCACCTGGAGGGGACCCTCTTTACTGAACACCTCCCGGCAACGCTCGCACGCCATCACCTTACTCTGCAGGGACACACACACACACACACACCTGTGAGCGCTTTGTTAGGCAAGCAGGCAGGCGCACACACACACACACACACACACACACACACACACACACACACACACACACACACACACACACACATACACACACACACACACACACCTTGACGATGTCCAGCTCCTCCTTGGTGGCGGCCTGCTGCTTCTCCAGCCTGGTGCTCAGCTGGGAGCAGATCTGAGGGACAGAGGAGACACAACACCACTGTTTACCAGACACACACACACACACACACACACACACACACACACAGACACAGACACAGACACA
>NC_140259.1:9645997-9648497 GCF_949987555.1 Borostomias antarcticus | reverse complement strand
ACCCTGCCGTTTACAACTAACACCTCTTCCACTTTGACCAGCAAAAGTGAACCACGGCCCATTCAAAAGTGAACCACATCCCATTCAAAAGTGAACCACCACGGCCCATTCAAAAGTGAACCATGGCCCATTCAAAAGCGCTTCAGCTCCCTCACTTCCTCCACTGTGTGTGTGTGTGTGTGGCGTTGGCGGTGGCGTTCAGCGCTGGACTCAGAGCGCTGGACAGAGCGCTGAGCTAGAGGGAGAGAGACAAGCTTTGGGTGTGACTGGGCTCGGATGTGGAAGGACAGAGAGGTATATATGATATATCATGAGAGGTATATATGATATATCATGAGAGGTATATATGATATATCCTGAGAGGTATATATGATATATCATGTATATCAATGATATAGGTGTATCATTGATAGATATTATCAAGGGCAGAGGTGAGAAGTCCATCCAACCACAGACTTAGAATCACATCCTCATGATGGATATAAGCAAATCGGAGGTTAAAGCTATAAAAGGGTTTTAAGCGTTTCAATATTTCTATATTTCCATCAAACAAACACGTGCTGAGATCCAATCAGATTCAATCAGCAACACAGGGTTCTTCTACAGATTTAATACTGTAGGCGTGACCCTCAAGAACACTTTACCATGGAAGACGGTATTAACAGTATTAACGCTATTAATGCTATTAACGCTATTAACCTGGTATTAATGGTATTAACACTATTAACGGTATTAACCTGGTATTAACGGAATCAACCTGGTATTAACGGTATTAATCTGGTATTAACCTGGTATTAACCTGGTATTAACAGTATTAACCTGGTATTAACCTGGTATTAACAGTATTAACCTGGTATTAACACTATTAACCTGGTATTAACACTATTAACCTGGTATTAACCTGGTATTTACCTGGTATTAACCTGGTATTAATCTGGTATTAACCTGGTATTAACCTGGTATTAATCTGGTATTAACCTGGTATTAACCTGACGAGATCCGAGATATCCAGTCAACAGAAAGGGTGTCAAAATTGGGAGAAGCTGTCAAATTTACAGTAACAGTTCACCAACGCCGGTATAGTTGGTTATTTGATTGCAATTTCACTGCCTTTCTGATTGTTATAGAAGGTATTTATGGATTTATTCTGAGTGTAAACTAAATAAATATTCTATTGTGTATATTTGGTGTGTGTTGACGTCACTTTAAGTAACATTTCAGAGATCCGAATGACCCTCATTCCAGATGACCTATGACCTCTGAGGCCGTACTGTATTCTAGCTCTAAATGAATCCGACCCCAGTCACATGGTTAGGGTGAGTAGTGTGATTGGCCGGCTGGTTCTTACCTGGAAGCGGTCGATAGGGTCCTCCTGCTGCAGCTGGCTCTCCCTGAAGGACAGGTACTCCTTCTCAAACTTCTTCAGCTTCTTCGTCGGGACCTGAGGGGGGGGACAGGAGGGAGGGTCCGTGCTGATTGGTGGGATTTCAACTCTGACAGGTCGGGGTCAGTATTTCACAGTTGTATTCATGAACAGGTTCATCTATATGGGAGGAACATCAAGACGGTTTCTGATGTGGCGATTTTCAACCACCAGATGGCGACAAAATGCAGGAGGTGGAATCAGCCTCAGCCCCACGACCCCTCCCCCACGATCTGAATCAGTCCTAAGCCCCTCCCCTATGATCTGAAGCAGTCCTAAGCCCCTCCCCCATGATCTGAATCAGTCCTAAGCCCCTCCCCCATGATCTCAATCAGTCCTAAGCCCCTCCCCCATGATCTGAATCAGTCCTAAGCCCCTCCCCCATGATCTCAATCAGTCCTAAGCCCCTCCCCATGATCTGTATCAGTCCTAAGCCCCTCCCCCATGATCTGAATCAGTCCTAAGCCCCTCCCCCATGATCTGAACCAGTCCTAAGCCCCACCCCCTTGATCTTAATCAGTCCCAAGCCCCTCCCCATGATCTCAATCAGTCCTAAGCCCCTCCCCCATGATCTCAATCAGTCCTAAGCCCCTCCCCCATGATCTGAATCAGTCCTAAGCCCCTCCCCCATGATCTGAATCAGTCATAAGCCCCTCCCCCATGATCTGAATCAGTCCTAAGCCCCTCCCTCCCTCCTATTGTCAACTCCATGTCCAGGAGCCTCTATGATAGATCTTGTAGTAATCGTCAGGGCTGCTGGTCGGTCCTCAGCGTCGGGTCACCGAGGGAGATACTCCCCTGTGTAGAGAGTGGTGTTGCCATGGCACCTGTTGTTAAGGAAGTGGGTTACAGGTTGGTCTGCGGGGGAAACCGGTCAGAGGGGGAGGGGCCATGTTCATGGATACGACTACATGAGACCTCCCAAGGGGTGAGAGAGAGAGAGGGAGGGAGGGAGAGAGAGAGATAGAGAGAGACTGTGTGTGTGTGTGTGAGTGAGAGAGAGAGAGAGGGAGGGGCTCACCGGCTGAGACCAACACGAAAAGGAGAGAAAATGAAGGAGAGATGATAAGTTTACTG
>NC_140259.1:9625997-9643497 GCF_949987555.1 Borostomias antarcticus | reverse complement strand
GTGTGTGTGAGTGTGTGTGTGTGTGTGCGGCGCACGTGTAAGACCACGCTGTGTTTGGACTTGTCCGGTCTCAAGAGTTATTTACTCTGTAGGTTAAAACAGACTTTGGACAGTATCTTACAGGGCTATCAATCCATCATCTGAACTGAGGCGTTTAAAATGGTCCCCAACAAATATACCTGGTATACCTGTATAGACAAGATGGCTGCTGAAGAAGCTCTTCTCTTGGGCAATGGTGCCTTTCCCAGACCATGACGCCTGAACACTGAAACGATGCTACCTATCTGAGGACTCGCACAACGTCCGCTTGAGGAAAAAGTGGGTCATGTTTGAATTCAATGACTGAGGGGCACACACACACAACGCCCCACACACACAAATGTGCGCAAACTCACACACACACACGCACACACAAGGGTTAAGAATAAGGTCTCCATTGATTCAGGGCAAAATCTCTAATTGAAACAAACTGACAACCAGTAATGTTGTTAACATTCTGACGTGTATCTGTGTGAGCTGAAGGCTGAAAAGAACCAGGAAACAAGCGAGAAGACAGAACATACTGAGCCACACGAGGCACACACACACACACACACACACACACACACACACACACACACACACACACACACACACACACGCACGCACACACACGAACGGCTACTCCAGCTCACCCAAGTGTTTGTGCTCTTGCACACACTGCAAATAAAAAGCGTTTTCAGGCACTCAGAAAACAGCAGCATGTGCTTCCAGTCTTCCTAAGCTGCAGCAGACTGACTGACTGACCAACCAGAGACCGAGAGACTGACAGACCTACCAGAGACTGAGACTGACAGACCTACCAGAGACTGACTGACCAACCAGAGACTGACAGACCTACCAGAGACTGACTGACCCACCAGAGACTGACAGACCTACCAGAGACTGACTGACCCACCAGAGACTGACTGACCTACCCAGAGACACAGACCTACCAGAGACTGACAGACCTACCAGAGACTGAGACTGACAGACCTACCAGAGACTGACTGACCAACCAGAGACTGACAGACCTACCAGAGACTGACTGACCCACCAGAGACTGACTGACCTACCCAGAGACACAGACCTACCAGAGACACAGACCTACCAGAGAGTGACTGACCTACCAGAGACACAGACCTACCAGAGACTGACTGACCTACCCAGAGACACAGACCTACCAGAGACACAGACCTACCAGAGACACAGACCTACCAGAGACACAGACCTACCAGAGACACAGACCTACCAGAGAGTGACAGACCTACCAGAGACACAGACCTACCAGAGACACAGACCTACCAGAGACTGACTGACCTACCAGAGACACAGACCTACCAGAGACACAGACCTACCAGAGACACAGACCTACCAGAGACTGACTGACCTACCACTACTAATATAGAGGGCACCTGTCAATGTGATTGATTTATGACCCCTAATTAGATATGCAAATGAGATGAAACGTATTTTATGACCTGCACCTGGTCCGGGGTGTGTGTGCTGCTGTTCTTCTGTGTGTCTGAGGTGTGTGCGTGTTTGGGTAATCTGTGTGACGGTGTGTGCGTGGATGGTGATTCTGTGTGTGACGGTATGTGCGTGGATTGGGCTGAGAGTTTGTGAGGTTGATGTCCTTATTTAGATAACATATTGTGTGTGCGTGGCTGTGGGTTTGTGAGGCGCGACTTGTGCCCCCCCTGTCTGTCCCCGGTGCTGACCCCCACCACCCAGACAAGCCCTGTGTGTGTGTGCGTGGCTGTCGGTTTGTGAGGTGCGACTTGTGCCCCCCTGTCTGTCCCCCGGTGCTGACCCACCCACCCAGACAAGCCCTGTGTGTGTGTGCGTGGCTGTCGGTTTGTGAGGCGCGACTTGTGCCCCCCCTGTCTGTCCCCCACCCAGACAAGGCCTGTGTGTGTGTGTGTGTGTGTGCTGCTCTTCTGTGTGACGGTGTGTGCGTGGATGGTGATTCTGTGTGTGACGGTATGTGCGTGGATGGGCTGAGAGTTTGTGAGGTGTGCTCTAATGAGCTTGATGTCCTTTAGATAACATATTGTGTGTGCGTGGCTGTGGGTTTGTGAGGCGCGACTTGTGCCCCCCCCTGTCTGTCCCCGGTGCTGACCCCCACCACCCAGACAAGCCCTGTGTGTGTGTGTGTGCGTGGCTGTCGGTTTGTGAGGTGCGACTTGTGCCCCCCTGTCTGTCCCCCGGTGCTGACCCACCCACCCAGACAAGCCCTGTGTGTGTGTGTGCGTGGCTGTCGGTTTGTGAGGCGCGACTTGTGCCCCCCTGTCTGTCCCCCACCCAGACAAGGCCTGTGTGTGTGTGCGTGGCTGTCGGTTTGTGAGGCGCGACTTGTGCCCCCCTGTCTGTCCCCCACCCAGACAAGGCCTGTGTGTGTGTGTGTGTGTGCTGCTCTTCTGTGTGACGGTGTGTGCGTGGATGGTGATTCTGTGTGTGACGGTATGTGCGTGGATGGGCTGAGAGTTTGTGAGGATGGGGGCTAAGGTCAGACTGCATTAGAATATTGGCCTGCACCGGCGCTGGAGCTAGTACGGTCACTAGAGATAGGATTTTTTCTCAGTGTTTATGGTTTTAAATACATAATTATAAACGGTAAGGATGGAGGGGCTGGAGGCGTGGTGTCTGGTTTTAGTGTGTTTTTTTCACTGTGTGTGTGTGTGTGTGAGTGTGTTTCTACTGAGTGATTATGGGTCGTTAAACGGGGAGATTCTTAGCGCTGTGTTATATAAGGATAAGCTCATTACAGCCGAGGCTGTTCATAACCGAGAGACCATCACGGTACTAGCCACCGCTCTGCATTCTCTCTCTCACGACCTCAACCCAGACGATGGCGAGTTCTCCTCCGTGTCACACGCCGGACCACCACCCGCGTATCAGAATTCCTATAGTCGATCATAGTCCTACTTTATGCCGTGCGCCTAAAAAAGTGGTGCCGCGAGATTTGGCATTAACGAGACGGCCTGGTAGTTTGCTCCGTAATCTGTATGATTATGACATTGACAGAGAGTTCAGCTGGATGCTCAGCGATTTTAGACTGGCGGGGTATGTCTATGATAAAGAGGAATCAACTGTCAAGATTTCAACTACTAATGTAGCGGCAGAACTAGATAAAAACGGGGTGGTTTTTGACAGAGAGTCTTGGTGGTTGTTTAAAGGGGCCGTTTTATCAAATCTGCGTCAATTGGAAATACCTGAAAACGAGGTTTTATACAATAAGCTCGTTAAATGTGGTGAAAAACAATATTTTGTTTTTGCCGACAGGGATTCTAAAAAAACAGGCACTTATGTGTATGTATGCGGTGGAAATTATAGAAATACCATTATTGCAAACCCTAATGATTTATCGAATGTAATCGCAGACTCTGATGCTCTTTTCGTTTTTCCTTTAAGCGATGTGCACATAATGTACGATATTTTTGATAGAATAGATGACATTTTTCGTTGGAGGAATGTCTTGGAGGATTTTAATGGTATTAAACGTACTTTATTCATAAACAATCTTGAATACTTCAACCAGACATAGTGGTTGATTCTAAAAGACTTGATATGGCAGATATGACTTGATATGGGTTTCTTTTTTTAATGTCTTCTATGAATTTTTAATTTTTAATTTTACGGTTGATAGATGAATGTGTGTGTGTGTCAATGAGAGACTTTCTTAAATCATTCATTCCCCTAGGCCTTTCAGCATCCCATCAAAGACTAAATGATGAAACGGTCAAGTAAAGCCCCTCCCACGTTGTCCTCCAACTCCTACGGTATAAAACCTCTCTTGACCCGTGACGGGGCAGTTGCCAGCACAAGCACACAGAACTATGACATGGCTAGTGTTAATGGGGGTAAAACGTCTGTTAAAGACAATGAGTCAGCTAAAGACTATGATTCAGATGACGGTTGGGTATCTAGTTGGGTTGATGCCTACGGGGGCTCACAATATGAAGCAGAAGCCGGATACGATGTTATTCCACCCATGAATTATGCTGATGACCAATTAACCAGCCATCCCTATTTAATATTGGGTAAACCTCTCACTACATTAGGAGTGCATATTGTAAAGGTGTCGACATGTATGATACTTGAGGACGTAATTAGTGATAGGTTAAAGCTGACATGTTACGGCTGTAAAATACAGCATCCTAGCCAAATGCAGCATCCGTGTCTATTTGACCCCCCTGCTCATTTCCTTGAAACAAATGCAGTTGATATATTACTTGAAATAGTGGTTCCGGCGCTACCACAGATTTTGTCTGATGTGTTAGCAAAAAAGGGTCTTTATCCATCGCCACAGAAAATTATTGGATGTATTGAAACAGTGATATACGAACTGCAAGCTGAAAAACAAATCTGCACCAAGTTGAGAGAGATCCGGAACACGTTGATGGATAAAGATGTCAAAGACGCTGTAGAGAACACATTGATGCGGTGGCGCGGCATTATTTCTTCATAAAAATATCATCGTCGTATCATCATCATCATCAATGAGAAGATGGGCAACCGATTCACATCAATTGTGGTGGAAGAGCCTCGTGTCATCGATGAGGTCGTTCTCAAGGGGCATTTGACCTCATTATTGTATTCTGTGATTGTAGATGAAATTGCTCAAATACATAATAATCATGTAGCGGGGGGTGATTCTACAACTAATCAAGATGCGAGCGTTAGGACATCCGGGCGTCTATGCAACTTAAAGAAACTCATGAAGCGTGGGAGGGAGATAGCCAGCGACTGGACGTGTCTGCTGGAGATGTGCTCCGATGCGCATGCCCCTTGTCACATGACCGTGTCATTGGTTTTAAATTGCATGTCTCAGCCTACATGGGGTTGTTTAAATATGGGTACTTTCATTGTTATTTGTACGTTTGTGACTGATTTTTGTATAATGAAAATGTTAAAAAATGAGACCGTTAATGTGTCTATTGTGGCTACTGTTTTAGCCGAATTTCTGATAAGAAAAAATGTTGATAAATGTATTCAATTTTTAAAACTGCTCGATAAGATGTAAAATATGACAAAATGTATTGAGCGTATGTGTGAAATGTATAACTATTCTTGATTATATTCTAAATAAAAATCATTGTATCAGTAACAACCTCTCATTATTTCAAAACAAATCATACCATGGAGTCACGTATGAAGCGCTTATATTATGATCCCACTAGTGAGGGCTGTTTCGGGGGCCAACAACGCCTCAAACGAGCACTCGAGGGGAAAGCGGCAGACAATTCTGTGACTAATTGGCTCTCCGGTGAAGATACTTACACATTGCATAAAGCAAAGCGGATTAACTATCCACGTAGCAGAGTCATGGTCTTTGGTCTAAATCAGCAATTTCAAGCAGACTTGGTCGATATGTCAATGTATGCCGAATATAATGACGACTTTAAATATATGTTGACATGTATAGATGTATTTAGCAAATTTGCCTGGTGTGTATGTATTAAAACTAAAAACGCCAGTGATGTCACCAAGGCGTTTGAGGATGTAATGTCCAGCGGTAGAATACCTTGTAAACTACAGACCGACCATGGAACCGAATTCTACAATACTACGTTTAAAAAACTAATGGGGAAATATAAAATAAACCATTTTTCAACAAATAGTGAGGTAAAGGCCTCTGTAGTGGAGCGATTCAATCGGACTATTAAAGGCCGTATGTGGAGGTATTTGACTGCGGTTAATTCTAAACGATACATTGATGTCTTGGAGGATTTGGTCAGCTCCTATAATAATTCGTTACATACGGCTATTAAGATGAGGCCGTCAGAGGTTTGTCTTGCCAATGAGCGTGTGGTGTTTAACAATTTATACGGTATAGACGGTAATAAAAAACAATCTGTAAGATTCAGGCATGAGGTGGGTGATATTGTAAGGGTTTCAAGAAACCGTGGTATATTTGATAAGGGATATGAACAAACCTACACCCATGAATATTTCACTATAACTGAACGAATTCCACGGTCCCCTCCCATCTACCGGTTAAAGGATTATGATGGAGAACTGATTGAAGGTAATTTTTATGAACAAGAGTTACAAAAGATTAAATTGAATAAAGGATATCGATTTAAGATTGATAAAATCATATCAAGAAAGAAAACTGGCAAGAAGCGTATGGTTCTAGTGAAATGGTTGGGATGGCCTGAAAAGTTCAACAGTTGGATTCCGGAGCATGAAGTGGTGGACGCATAAGAAACGCAGAGTCCCATATCCTACGTTCATTCATTCATGAATGAATATAGTGTCAAAAATGAGTGATTCAGGAGGATTTTACGTTACACTCCCCTCCAACTCTTCGGCATCTGTTTATCCGGATAATGAGATTGGAAAATACAGGACTAATTTACGCACGGTATTAGACTTACCGGGCAGGTGGGAAGTCGCTCTCATCGAAATTAATTACCCCCGTACATGGGAGACTATAGCTGAAAAAGACTGTGTATTTGATATTTGTTTTAATGACCCGGAGATCATTGTTACACAGAGGGTGCCTCACGGTTTCTACACAAGCATCGATGGCATAATCGCTGCTATCAACATCTTTTTAGAGGGGTTACGGGCTAGGTTATCTTATGATGCCGTCCGAAATAAAGTTTATATGCAGTGCGCTGATACTATGACTCTAAAGTTCAATGTGAAATTATCATCCATTTTGGGATTGGAGTTAGTTGAGGGTCGTGGCTTGATAAAAGCTGTGGGGAGCAAGTCATTTATTTCAGATCTGAATACGGGGCAAGTGAGACATTATGCAAAATACCCCGCGGATCTTTATGGAGCGTTTTACACATTATTTATATACTGTGATTTTATACGATATCAATTAGTGGGGGATCATTATGTGCCTCTGTTGAGATGTGTACATATATCGGGTGAGCATCAGGATTCAGTCACAGTGTGTTATGACAAGGCACACTACGTTTCGCTTGCAAGACATGTAATCACAGATATATGTATCGATATTAAAAACGATCAGGATCAAACAGTTTTATTTACCCATGGTAAGGTGGTAGTCAAGTTACACTTCCGCCCCGTTCCTCAGAAGTTGCATATCTAAGGTGTAAAGATGGCATACAATGACAGCCGTCGGTATGTCTCTTATTATAAAAGTCAGGCCGGTGGTGGGCATCTACCGGGTTACGCAGGATCATTTACGCAGTACGGACGAGGATTTGGGGGTCTTTTTAGGGGCCTGTATCGCATGGTAGCACCGTTTTTCAGATCGGGTATAGCGCTAGCCAAACCGCATTTAAAGACGGCCGCAAAAGGTTTAGTCAGTGATGTGGTGAGCCGCGTTATGTCTAACAATTTAGGCTCAAATCAGGATGGGTCAGGATTGATGGTAATGACACGCAGGGGTGTGAAGCGGCCGCCCGGGGGTCGAGCTAAGACCGTCACCAAGAAAAGTAAACGCGGCGCTGCCAAGCGTTCATTATCAGCACGACCCGCTAGACGTAAACAGCGTAAAAATAGCACCGTCAAGAGGAGCTTTAAAGGCATATTCTAATTAAAGATGTCGCTACTACATCCATTATCCGACGAAGGTTTAAAAACGGAGCTGGATTTATTTTCACTCCCATTGACCCAGACGAGCGTGGAGAAATCACAATATGTTGAGATCCAGCCTGTCTCTGCCCTTTCCGGAACGGCACCTGTAGAATTCTTCATCCCTTCGAGTGGAGAAGAGTACATAGATTTGAATAACACATTACTATTTTTAAGGGTTAGAATCACTTTACCCGACGGCCAAGCACTACCGGCCGGCGCAAATGTAGCCCTGGTTAACTATCCGATAGCCAGTATTTTTTCACAAGTTGATGTGACGTTAGGAGACCGCCTAGTGTCGCAAAGCTCGTCCACCTATCCGTATAGAAGTATTATCGAATGTCTATTGAATTATGATCAGCAAGTATTGGAAACAAATTTCACCGCGGGTTTATTTTACAAGGATCAAGCGGGTCATATGGACGAAGTTGACACACAGGGTAACAACCCCGGTCTCAACTCGAGGGCGGCATTTACACAACAAAGTCATGTAACTGAATTGATTGGCCCCATACACGCCGATATATTTTTTCAAGAAAAGTTAATGTTAAATGGGGTTGATATAAAAATACGTCTTATGAGAACAAAGGATGAATTCTGTCTGATGAGGGACGGCAACATCCCCTACACGCTAAATATAACGTATGCATCGTTATTTGTGAAAAAGGTGACAGTCTCCCCGCCGGTACGGCTTGGTCATGCCGAAGCCTTGCTCAATGCGACCGCTCGATATGCATTGGACCGGGTGGTAGTGAAAACTATTTCGCTACCGGCCCAGTCACGCATATCTAATCAAGAAAACCTTTTTCTGGGTACCATGCCTAAATCATTAGTAGTGGGTTTCGTTGATAATGATGCATTTATGGGTGTTTATCATAAAAACCCTTTTAATTTTAAACATAATCATCTAGAATTCATAGCCGTTTATCTCGACGGCCAGCAATACCCTACCAAACCGCTACAGCCTAATTTCGAAGCCGGTTGTATTGCGCGTGATTATTATCAACTCATCACGGCTACAGGGCGACACTTAATGAATCGTAGCTTGCCCATAAGTAGGGAAGATTTTATGGCTGGCTATACATTGTATGCGTTCAATCTCGCGCCGGACGATGAGTGTGGAGGTCATCTGTCATTGGCCAAATCAGGTAGCTTACGCATGGAGGTCAGGTTTAGTCAACCACTCCCCAGGACCATTACATTAATCGTATATGCGGTGTTTGACTGTGTGTTGGAAGTATCTAATAGGCGACAGGTTCTTATGGACTGTTATTGAAAAAATAAAAATGAATACTATACAGTTGACAAATATTATGGATAAAATATCCACAAAAAACCATTTTCTCGGAGTGTTGGCTAGTGACCAGCTTCCTCGGAGGCGTGTCACTAATCTCCCAGCAACAGCCATCGTAAACACACACCCATCACACCTCCCCGGGGAACATTGGATTGCTCTGTATCTATCGTCTGACATGACTGGTAGTTTTTTCGATAGTTATGGGAACAGCCCCGACTATAGAATGTTTCCAGACAGTATTTATAGATTTCTCAAAATGACCTGTGACGATATTCAATATTCCAGTCAACAAATACAGGGATATGATTCCACCTGTTGCGGTGAACACTGCATATTCTTTCTTTCTAATATGCTTAGAGGTAAAAGTTATATGAAATTCTTGGATTTGTACAGTAATAATACTGATAAAAATGATAGATTAGTATCATTGTTTGTGAGAAAACTGTTGCCCTGCGTGTGTATATCTACAGGGTTAAAATGTCTACAGCATGTAGATTCAAGGGGTATATTTATAAAGAATCACCCTCTTTTATGATTTGATATAGAATGTTTATCACATTATGTTGACTTATGTCAGTATTATGTCAGTGTTATGTTGAGTTATGTCCATGTTATGTTGAGTTATGTCCATGTTATGATGACTTATGTCAGTGTTATGATGACTTATGTCAGTGTTATGTCAATGTTGTATATATATATATTTCAGAGTTTGTTGTAACATTTCAAATACATAAAATAAAGCAAGATGAAACACCTATTTATTGTTCAATATGTTTTTTATTGTATAATAACGATGCATCAATACATATTTATCATCAATAAAACATTTTTGAAAATGATTACATCATTGTTTATATTTTCACATACAACACACACACACACACAATACACATACATTAGAACATTCTGATAACATTCTGATAACTAAAGGAAATCAAAGAAATAAAAAAATCATAATCCAAAAAAAAAAAAACGATTTTATGACCATTCCTCCCATTCTTTCACGGCCCGTTTTCTAGGTTTCTTTGCATTAGTAGCAGTAGTAGTAGTAGTTCTAACGGGGGATGCTAAATCGGGCGGGTTGGCTGATCTACCTTGTTTAATCAGGAGATATCTAGCCCGAACGTGGGTATTGGGTATTTTTGAGAGAGGTATATCGAGGTCGGAACAGGCTAATAGAAACTCATGCCACCCTATGGGTCGTTTAAAGTTACTACGCAATTGTGGTGTAGTGAGTCTCTTTAATAGTAATCCTACATTAGACCCTCGTGTAATACTACCCTTATGTATCAATTCATCCATAAGATTCCATCCCACAACACCGTTAGATTGGGTTATCATTTCCAAGAGATACTGAGCATTTTCTCTGTTTCGCGCGGCTATACTTTTCAAAAAATGACTGCCGTCATCACTGATTTGTCGGTCTGAACGAGTGCTCGCGGTTGTCACAGCGACCCCTGTTGCATTGGCGGATGTATTATCATTATGACCTGGGATCGTGGCGACATCTGGTGGTAATGATAGGGATAACATGCTCGTCTCCTGTTCACCTTGCTTGACTAACCCCAGATAGCGCTGTAATAAGGCGGTATATTGTAGAGCTTTTTCGTGAGTATTTAGATCGCTCCTATTTAACACTTCCCTCATATTATCATCCAGCCTGTTTTCAGCCGCTTGTCTTATAGGCACTGGACCATGATCGTCTCTTTAAACGTTCTGGTTGAGTCAAAATGAGTGCTGAGAAAATGTATCTAGTTCCCCAGCGGGAGATACAGCGTTTACGAGACGATCATGGTCCAGTGCCTATAAGACAAGCGGCTGAAAACAGGCTGGATGATAATATGAGGGAAGTGTTAAATAGGAGCGATCTAAATACTCACGAAAAAGCTCTACAATATACCGCCTTATTACAGCGCTATCTGGGGTTAGTCAAGCAAGGTGAACAGGAGACGAGCATGTTATCCCTATCATTACCACCAGATGTCGCCACGATCCCAGGTCATAATGATAATACATCCGCCAATGCAACAGGGGTCGCTGTGACAACCGCGAGCACTCGTTCAGACCGACAAATCAGTGATGACGGCAGTCATTTTTTGAAAAGTATAGCCGCGCGAAACAGAGAAAATGCTCAGTATCTCTTGGAAATGATAACCCAATCTAACGGTGTTGTGGGATGGAATCTTATGGATGAATTGATACATAAGGGTAGTATTACACGAGGGTCTAATGTAGGATTACTATTAAAGAGACTCACTACACCACAATTGCGTAGTAACTTTAAACGACCCATAGGGTGGCATGAGTTTCTATTAGCCTGTTCCGACCTCGATATACCTCTCTCAAAAATACCCAATACCCACGTTCGGGCTAGATATCTCCTGATTAAACAAGGTAGATCAGCCAACCCGCCCGATTTAGCATCCCCCGTTAGAACTACTACTACTACTGCTACTAATGCAAAGAAACCTAGAAAACGGGCCGTGAAAGAATGGGAGGAATGGTCATAAAATCGTTTTTTTTTTTTTGGATTATGATTTTTTTATTTCTTTGATTTCCTTTAGTTATCAGAATGTTATCAGAATGTTCTAATGTATGTGTATTGTGTGTGTGTGTGTGTTGTATGTGAAAATATAAACAATGATGTAATCATTTTCAAAAATGTTTTATTGATGATAAATATGTATTGATGCATCGTTATTATACAATAAAAAACATATTGAACAATAAATAGGTGTTTCATCTTGCTTTATTTTATGTATTTGAAATGTTACAACAAACTCTGAAATATATATATATACAACATTGACATAACACTGACATAAGTCATCATAACACTGACATAAGTCATCATAACATGGACATAACTCAACATAACATGGACATAACTCAACATAACACTGACATAATACTGACATAAGTCAACATAATGTGATAAACATTCTATATCAAATCATAAAAGAGGGTGATTCTTTATAAATATACCCCTTGAATCTACATGCTGTAGACATTTTAACCCTGTAGATATACACACGCAGGGCAACAGTTTTCTCACAAACAATGATACTAATCTATCATTTTTATCAGTATTATTACTGTACAAATCCAAGAATTTCATATAACTTTTACCTCTAAGCATATTAGAAAGAAAGAATATGCAGTGTTCACCGCAACAGGTGGAATCATATCCCTGTATTTGTTGACTGGAATATTGAATATCGTCACAGGTCATTTTGAGAAATCTATAAATACTGTCTGGAAACATTCTATAGTCGGGGCTGTTCCCATAACTATCGAAAAAACTACCAGTCATGTCAGACGATAGATACAGAGCAATCCAATGTTCCCCGGGGAGGTGTGATGGGTGTGTGTTTACGATGGCTGTTGCTGGGAGATTAGTGACACGCCTCCGAGGAAGCTGGTCACTAGCCAACACTCCGAGAAAATGGTTTTTTGTGGATATTTTATCCATAATATTTGTCAACTGTATAGTATTCATTTTTATTTTTTCAATAACAGTCCATAAGAACCTGTCGCCTATTAGATACTTCCAACACACAGTCAAACACCGCATATACGATTAATGTAATGGTCCTGGGGAGTGGTTGACTAAACCTGACCTCCATGCGTAAGCTACCTGATTTGGCCAATGACAGATGACCTCCACACTCATCGTCCGGCGCGAGATTGAACGCATACAATGTATAGCCAGCCATAAAATCTTCCCTACTTATGGGCAAGCTACGATTCATTAAGTGTCGCCCTGTAGCCGTGATGAGTTGATAATAATCACGCGCAATACAACCGGCTTCGAAATTAGGCTGTAGCGGTTTGGTAGGGTATTGCTGGCCGTCGAGATAAACGGCTATGAATTCTAGATGATTATGTTTAAAATTAAAAGGGTTTTTATGATAAACACCCATAAATGCATCATTATCAACGAAACCCACTACTAATGATTTAGGCATGGTACCCAGAAAAAGGTTTTCTTGATTAGATATGCGTGACTGGGCCGGTAGCGAAATAGTTTTCACTACCACCCGGTCCAATGCATATCGAGCGGTCGCATTGAGCAAGGCTTCGGCATGACCAAGCCGTACCGGCGGGGAGACTGTCACCTTTTTCACAAATAACGATGCATACGTTATATTTAGCGTGTAGGGGATGTTGCCGTCCCTCATCAGACAGAATTCATCCTTTGTTCTCATAAGACGTATTTTTATATCAACCCCATTTAACATTAACTTTTCTTGAAAAAATATATCGGCGTGTATGGGGCCAATCAATTCAGTTACATGACTTTGTTGTGTAAATGCCGCCCTCGAGTTGAGACCGGGGTTGTTACCCTGTGTGTCAACTTCGTCCATATGACCCGCTTGATCCTTGTAAAATAAACCCGCGGTGAAATTTGTTTCCAATACTTGCTGATCATAATTCAATAGACATTCGATAATACTTCTATACGGATAGGTGGACGAGCTTTGCGACACTAGGCGGTCTCCTAACGTCACATCAACTTGTGAAAAAATACTGGCTATCGGATAGTTAACCAGGGCTACATTTGCGCCGGCCGGTAGTGCTTGGCCGTCGGGTAAAGTGATTCTAACCCTTAAAAATAGTAATGTGTTATTCAAATCTATGTACTCTTCTCCACTCGAAGGGATGAAGAATTCTACAGGTGCCGTTCCGGAAAGGGCAGAGACAGGCTGGATCTCAACATATTGTGATTTCTCCACGCTCGTCTGGGTCAATGGGAGTGAAAATAAATCCAGCTCCGTTTTTAAACCTTCGTCGGATAATGGATGTAGTAGCGACATCTTTAATTAGAATATGCCTTTAAAGCTCCTCTTGACGGTGCTATTTTTACGCTGTTTACGTCTAGCGGGTCGTGCTGATAATGAACGCTTGGCAGCGCCGCGTTTACTTTTCTTGGTGACGGTCTTAGCTCGACCCCCGGGCGGCCGCTTCACACCCCTGCGTGTCATTACCATCAATCCTGACCCATCCTGATTTGAGCCTAAATTGTTAGACATAACGCGGCTCACCACATCACTGACTAAACCTTTTGCGGCCGTCTTTAAATGCGGTTTGGCTAGCGCTATACCCGATCTGAAAAACGGTGCTACCATGCGATACAGGCCCCTAAAAAGACCCCCAAATCCTCGTCCGTACTGCGTAAATGATCCTGCGTAACCCGGTAGATGCCCACCACCGGCCTGACTTTTATAATAAGAGACATACCGACGGCTGTCATTGTATGCCATCTTTACACCTTAGATATGCAACTTCTGAGGAACGGGGCGGAAGTGTAACTTGACTACCACCTTACCATGGGTAAATAAAACTGTTTGATCCTGATCGTTTTTAATATCGATACATATATCTGTGATTACATGTCTTGCAAGCGAAACGTAGTGTGCCTTGTCATAACACACTGTGACTGAATCCTGATGCTCACCCGATATATGTACACATCTCAACAGAGGCACATAATGATCCCCCACTAATTGATATCGTATAAAATCACAGTATATAAATAATGTGTAAAACGCTCCATAAAGATCCGCGGGGTATTTTGCATAATGTCTCACTTGCCCCGTATTCAGATCTGAAATAAATGACTTGCTCCCCACAGCTTTTATCAAGCCACGACCCTCAACTAACTCCAATCCCAAAATGGATGATAATTTCACATTGAACTTTAGAGTCATAGTATCAGCGCACTGCATATAAACTTTATTTCGGACGGCATCATAAGATAACCTAGCCCGTAACCCCTCTAAAAAGATGTTGATAGCAGCGATTATGCCATCGATGCTTGTGTAGAAACCGTGAGGCACCCTCTGTGTAACAATGATCTCCGGGTCATTAAAACAAATATCAAATACACAGTCTTTTTCAGCTATAGTCTCCCATGTACGGGGGTAATTAATTTCGATGAGAGCGACTTCCCACCTGCCCGGTAAGTCTAATACCGTGCGTAAATTAGTCCTGTATTTTCCAATCTCATTATCCGGATAAACAGATGCCGAAGAGTTGGAGGGGAGTGTAACGTAAAATCCTCCTGAATCACTCATTTTTGACACTATATTCATTCATGAATGAATGAACGTAGGATATGGGACTCTGCGTTTCTTATGCGTCCACCACTTCATGCTCCGGAATCCAACTGTTGAACTTTTCAGGCCATCCCAACCATTTCACTAGAACCATACGCTTCTTGCCAGTTTTCTTTCTTGATATGATTTTATCAATCTTAAATCGATATCCTTTATTCAATTTAATCTTTTGTAACTCTTGTTCATAAAAATTACCTTCAATCAGTTCTCCATCATAATCCTTTAACCGGTAGATGGGAGGGGACCGTGGAATTCGTTCAGTTATAGTGAAATATTCATGGGTGTAGGTTTGTTCATATCCCTTATCAAATATACCACGGTTTCTTGAAACCCTTACAATATCACCCACCTCATGCCTGAATCTTACAGATTGTTTTTTATTACCGTCTATACCGTATAAATTGTTAAACACCACACGCTCATTGGCAAGACAAACCTCTGACGGCCTCATCTTAATAGCCGTATGTAACGAATTATTATAGGAGCTGACCAAATCCTCCAAGACATCAATGTATCGTTTAGAATTAACCGCAGTCAAATACCTCCACATACGGCCTTTAATAGTCCGATTGAATCGCTCCACTACAGAGGCCTTTACCTCACTATTTGTTGAAAAATGGTTTATTTTATATTTCCCCATTAGTTTTTTAAACGTAGTATTGTAGAATTCGGTTCCATGGTCGGTCTGTAGTTTACAAGGTATTCTACCGCTGGACATTACATCCTCAAACGCCTTGGTGACATCACTGGCGTTTTTAGTTTTAATACATACACACCAGGCAAATTTGCTAAATACATCTATACATGTCAACATATATTTAAAGTCGTCATTATATTCGGCATACATTGACATATCGACCAAGTCTGCTTGAAATTGCTGATTTAGACCAAAGACCATGACTCTGCTACGTGGATAGTTAATCCGCTTTGCTTTATGCAATGTGTAAGTATCTTCACCGGAGAGCCAATTAGTCACAGAATTGTCTGCCGCTTTCCCCTCGAGTGCTCGTTTGAGGCGTTGTTGGCCCCCGAAACAGCCCTCACTAGTGGGATCATAATATAAGCGCTTCATACGTGACTCCATGGTATGATTTGTTTTGAAATAATGAGAGGTTGTTACTGATACAATGATTTTTATTTAGAATATAATCAAGAATAGTTATACATTTCACACATACGCTCAATACATTTTGTCATATTTTACATCTTATCGAGCAGTTTTAAAAATTGAATACATTTATCAACATTTTTTCTTATCAGAAATTCGGCTAAAACAGTAGCCACAATAGACACATTAACGGTCTCATTTTTTAACATTTTCATTATACAAAAATCAGTCACAAACGTACAAATAACAATGAAAGTACCCATATTTAAACAACCCCATGTAGGCTGAGACATGCAATTTAAAACCAATGACACGGTCATGTGACAAGGGGCATGCGCATCGGAGCACATCTCCAGCAGACACGTCCAGTCGCTGGCTATCTCCCTCCCACGCTTCATGAGTTTCTTTAAGTTGCATAGACGCCCGGATGTCCTAACGCTCGCATCTTGATTAGTTGTAGAATCACCCCCCGCTACATGATTATTATGTATTTGAGCAATTTCATCTACAATCACAGAATACAATAATGAGGTCAAATGCCCCTTGAGAACGACCTCATCGATGACACGAGGCTCTTCCACCACAATTGATGTGAATCGGTTGCCCATCTTCTCATTGATGATGATGATGATACGACGATGATATTTTTATGAAGAAATAATGCCGCGCCACCGCATCAATGTGTTCTCTACAGCGTCTTTGACATCTTTATCCATCAACGTGTTCCGGATCTCTCTCAACTTGGTGCAGATTTGTTTTTCAGCTTGCAGTTCGTATATCACTGTTTCAATACATCCAATAATTTTCTGTGGCGATGGATAAAGACCCTTTTTTGCTAACACATCAGACAAAATCTGTGGTAGCGCCGGAACCACTATTTCAAGTAATATATCAACTGCATTTGTTTCAAGGAAATGAGCAGGGGGGTCAAATAGACACGGATGCTGCATTTGGCTAGGATGCTGTATTTTACAGCCGTAACATGTCAGCTTTAACCTATCACTAATTACGTCCTCAAGTATCATACATGTCGACACCTTTACAATATGCACTCCTAATGTAGTGAGAGGTTTACCCAATATTAAATAGGGATGGCTGGTTAATTGGTCATCAGCATAATTCATGGGTGGAATAACATCGTATCCGGCTTCTGCTTCATATTGTGAGCCCCCGTAGGCATCAACCCAACTAGATACCCAACCGTCATCTGAATCATAGTCTTTAGCTGACTCATTGTCTTTAACAGACGTTTTACCCCCATTAACACTAGCCATGTCATAGTTCTGTGTGCTTGTGCTGGCAACTGCCCCGTCACGGGTCAAGAGAGGTTTTATACCGTAGGAGTTGGAGGACAACGTGGGAGGGGCTTTACTTGACCGTTTCATCATTTAGTCTTTG
>NC_140259.1:9613779-9625797 GCF_949987555.1 Borostomias antarcticus | reverse complement strand
CCCTGATATTGATATACAGTAAACCTCACACCAAAGCAGGCTTTATATGCACACAACTTTACACAACTGGTAAAATTATACAAATAAAAGTATGTCTACTGACAAATATTATCAATCAATCAATCAAAGCTTTATTTGTATAGCGCATTTCATACCCAGAGGTAACACAATGCGCTTTACAGAGAACAAGGGAGGTGGGTATATATATATATATATATATATATATATATATATATATATATATGGCATTTCAGATATCAGTGAAATGTTTCTTTCTGTTCTTTCTGCCATGCTTGCAAATCCCTTGAACTGCCAGGACATAACATGCCCCAAATCCAAGTCTGCCCAACATCCAATAACAACAATATTTTCTAAAGTGCTTTAGGGTGCCACACTCTCCATGATGGCATCCACGGATGTGTCTGAGCGAAAACACAAGAACGTTCCCAACAGGTTTGTGTTCAAGTCAGGGCCTGTCGTTCTTATATAACAGAACCACAAGACCCAGCGGTGACACGGTCATCACACACCGACACCATCGTCAACAGGCGTGACACTTACATAGACTGACCAGACGACCAAGACTGCCTAGACTACCATGACCGCCCAGACAAAAAAAATCCTAGCATGGTGTTGCACAGAATATTCAGACAAACATCTCATTCCGGGTCTCATCCTCTTAGCCTCCTGGTCTCATCCTCTCAGCCTCTGACCGGCCTCATCCCCCTGCAGCATCCTGGCCTCATGCTCTCAGCCTCTGACCGGCCCTCCGCACTGCCTCCACGGGCCTGGAGAAGCACAGGGAGGGAGAGAGCTTGTGCATGAGTGGGACTCTCTCAGAGTGTGTGTGTGTGTGTGTGTGTGTGTGTGTGTGTGTGTGTGTGTGTGAGAGAGAGAGAGAGAGGGAGAGAGAGAGTGAGAGGGAGAGAGCTTGTGCATGAGTGGGACTCTCTCAGGGTGTGTGTGTGTGTGTGTGTGTGTGTGTGAGAGAGAGAGAGGGAGGGAGAGAGAGAGAGAGAGAGAGAGAGAGGGAGGGAGAGAGAGAGAGGGAGGGAGAGAGAGAGAGAGAGAGAGAGGGAGGGGAGAGAGAGAGAGAGAGAGAGAGAGAGAAAGTGAAAGGTGAAGACGCTACTAAAAGACTGCAATGTCACACGGCTGCATAGTCTACATAGCTCCCTGTTTAGTTGTCTCTCCTTCCCCCTGACCCCAGTACAACTACCCCTGCCTCAGAGCTGGTCTCTCCTACACACACCTCTCTCTCTCTCTGACCAACTACCTCAGCCTCACAGAGCTTGTCTCTCCTACACGCCTCTCTCTCTCTCTGACCAACTACCTCAGCCTCACAGAGCTTGTCTCTCCTACACGCCTCTCTCTCTCTCCCAGCCTCAGAGCTTGTCTCTCCTACACGCCTCTCTCTCTCTCTGACCAACTACCTCAGCCTCACAGAGCTTGTCTCTCCTACATGCCTCTCTCTCTCTCTGTACAACTACCTGATTTCTACCTGTGATTTTGCACTCAAAAATTAAATATATAACTTAATATATATACAATAAATAACTTGAACAGCACCAGAGAGACCAGAGTGAGTGTGACTGAAACATATGAACTCTGACCCAGATCTGCCTAACGTGAGGTTCCGCAATTAGGAGCTTCAAAACAATTAGGCAATTAGCAACGATGTTTATAACAGTGTTATAACAGTGGAACACAAGAAAATCTACAGTATTTTGGAATTTTTTTGTCCCAAATTTAGGATCCATTCTCCATAGCACCCAAAGGGTATTATCATTTACGTTATGTAATTCCATGTATGTTATGTAATTCTCATGTTATTGTGAAACCTGATTATGGCTACATTTGGGCAATGTGATTATTTTGGGTGATTACACAGAAGGGTGTCCAGACAAAATCCGCCTCCCAAAGTAAACTGACCTTATCCAGCTCCTCGTAATGTCGCCCGTGTCACTTCCTGTTTGGGAACATCAAGTACTCCGTCCTTGACCTCATGGTTCGTCCGTCCAGTTGGACGTGGGCCACAGGACGTGCAGGTTTGTCCGTCCCCTCCTGTCCCAGATACGTCCTTCTGACCAGAAGACGTCTTCAGCAAGTGGACCAGACCAGCTTAGATTCACTGATTCTGCACACTTTAGTGTGTGGACACCAAGGACATTAAATGAACTGATGCACACACACACACACACACACACACACACACACACACACACACACTCACACACACGCACACACACACACACACACACACACACACACAGTACCCCTGCACATTGACCTCTGTTGATATAAAGTCTTAATACTTATCTTATAATTAACAGTGCATGGTTTGAGCCAACCTTGAGGAAGTATTGTGTTCCTGTAACAGCTAGTTGGTGAAAGGTGCTGTGGAGAACAGGGGCAGCCTGTGCTCTGGATCCAGGGACAGAAGCAGAGATGCCCGGGACGTGAACTCTGCCATCACTCAGCAAAAAACTACCTCCTCTCCAGCGCAAGGTTGTGAGCCCCCTCTAGTGGCGATTATACGTACTGCCAAAAATTGTATGTTTAAACTTTCACAGAAACACAAACAGTTAGGGTCGAGTTTGGGTTGTTAAGACAACTTTTAATTTGATTATTCTAGTTCAAAATACAAAATGTGTTTTATTTAATTGTTAAAAATCACATGAATTAAAAATACTGGCCAACCGGAACAACATTTAGTCTTTAGACTTTCATTACGCTCAAATCTAAGGATGACTAACTAGTGATTCATGACCGTATTTCAACTCCCAACTGAGCGAGTCATCTCTGCTCTACGTTCCATCGATATTGGCGGGAAATGACAGGTCCCATCGGACTGCTCTGCGCTCCCAGAATCCCCTGCGGGTGGGAAGGAGGGTCTTGTTTCTGGCAGTGGCGCTGGGGGGATCTCGGAGACCTCGCTGCTTGTGTCCCGTCGCCCTGGGAACGCGAGGTCACACAGGTCGCGGAGGTCGGCGGGCTCAGTCTGTGGAGGAGTACTCTGGGCCGACTGCGCAGACAGCTGAGGGCCAGGGAGGATAGCTCCGCCTCCTCCGGTAGCCTGAGAGCCAGCTCCGCCTCCTCCGGTAGCCTGGTGGCCAGGGCGTTGGGCCTCGCCATGCGAGCCCTCGTCATCACTCCCACCTTGGTCTCTCCCGCTCTCCCGCTCGGGCTCTCTCCTCCTCTCTCTCCTCTCCTCTCTCCTCCTCTCTCTCCTATCCTCTCTCCTCCTCTCTCTCCTCCTCCTCTCTCCCTAGCTCCGCTTCTCAGGATCCTCCTCTTCCTCCCTCTTCCGGCGGCGTCTTCCTCGGATTCACCTCCTCCCGTGTCTCCTAGCCGACGCTTCGTTCCGTTTCTCCTCGTCCGAACACCCTGATCCACCACCACGGCCCCATCATCATCATCATCATCATCATCATCATCCTCTCTCACTGCATCATCGGTACACTTTGACCTCTGTTTGACCCCAGTGTATTTGGAGCTGCAAGCAGCCTCCTCCTCCTCCTCCTCTATCACTATGGAAACGCCAGGCACACTTCCTGCTCTTCTCCTGGCTGAAGACGCGATCGGCTCGTCTTCGTCACCATTGGTCATCCGTCCAATCGCAGGCTTGGCGAGCGGCGAAGGGCTGTCGTGAGGGGTCTCCGGGGGGGGTCCGCTCTCACGGCTCGGGGGGCGCCGGGCGCAGCCGGGCGCGGTTTCTGGCACTCTTCCAGACGGAGGTAAAGACAGAGAGTTGAAGATGGAGTCGCCCACGCACGGTGGCAGGGAGGCTGGGGACGGAGAAGGGACAGAGTCAGGACCACCGGGCCCGATGGGGAACAACTAGGGATGGGTTTAAACAAAATCGATTAATCGATTCTGAATCAAATGATTCAGAATCAATTCATGAATCCCAAAATCGATTATTAAATTTTATTTAATAAATGAAGGAATGAATAGTTCATTAATTCATTCAATGAGTCATTCATTCATTCATTTTTGGAAATCAGTATCGATACCCAGCCCTAGTATTGATGTGTTGCATAACTTGGCAGTCATGTAATTAAGGTTACAGCTAAAAAAAACAGGTTTTAGTAACACTAACCGAATCAATATTGAATCGAATCGTGATAATCGATTCTGAACCTTGTAAATCGGAATCGAATCGATTCTTGAAATTTGAATTGATACCCAGCCGTAGGACCAACATCGGCTTCTGTCACGTCATCTGGAAGCAAGATGGTTACCGGACCCTCACCTGCGGTTCCGACGTGACCCAGGCGGTTCTGGTGCTGGAACAGAGTCCTCAGGAGCTGCGCTTGAGAGGGAACCAGAGAACACCCCTCCCGAACAGCAGGGGCAGCGATGAGCCACGACACCGTCTGAAATCATGGTAAACGGACCGCACCCATATAGCGCTTTTATCCAAAAGCGCTTTACGATGGCCTCTCATTCACCCATTCGCACACACATTCGCACACACATTCGCACACACATTCGCACACACATTCACACAGACATTCACACACACATTCACACACCAACAGCTGCAAATTCAAACCTCCGACCCTGCGGTCATCGGAAGACCTGCTCAACCTCCTGAGCCACAGCTGCCCGTGGGAAAGAGATACCGGCATCAACCGACGCCCGTCTCACCCAGAGGTAACGAACCGCACACGGTTTCAGGTAAACAACAACACAGAACGGAGGCTGGCGGCCATCTTGATCGTGTCTACCTGAGCAAGGTCGGGGGAAGGGAGCAGCGAGTCCAGTCTGAGCAGAAACTCCCACAGTAGCTTCTCCAGCTCCTGGTCAAACTGCGGCCCGTAATCCACATGGAGCTCCTAGAGGGACACAGACAGTGGTCAAAATGAGGCCCTTAGTCCAAAAGGGAAGGGATGTTTTCCTGAGGAAAAGCAGGAAGTAAACAGTAGCCTGTGTGCGGAGCGGTCGTCCGACCTCGTTGAAGTGCTCTCTCTCCACAGGGTCCCTCAGCAGGGCGTGCACCAAGTCACGGAAGTTGGTAAGCGCCGTCTCAACCTTGCTGTCCCTCTTCTGAAACCAAATACACGGACGTACACAGGAACACAGGAGGCCCCCAAATGCTCAGCAGTTGGTTTGTACAGAAAACTATTCTGCATTATCAGAACCACGCCCATCCCCCACCCCCTCATCCCCCGCCAAAATCCTACTGACCAGCATGGCAGTGGAGGAGGGGTCAGGGGAGCGCATCCTGTCCAGCTGGGGGAGGATGGCCTCGGGATCCAGGGGGCCCTGCCCACGACACAGCTCCAGGATCAGCTGGGAACGGAGGTTTGCAGTGGATTACTGACTCAACACAGGACATGGTACATGGTACATGGTACATGGCACTGGTCTAGTCTGGTCTGGTCTGGTCTGGTCTGGTCTGGTCTGGTCTGGGGGGTCTGGGTCTGGTCTGGTCTGGGGGGTCTGGGTCTGGTCTGGTCTGGGGGGTCTGGGTCTGGTCTGGTCTGGTCTGGTCTGGGTCGGGTCGGGTCGGGTCTGGTCTGGTCTGGTCTGGTCTGGTCTGGTCTGGGGGGTCTGGGTCTGGTCTGGTCTGGGGGGTCTGGGTCTGGTCTGGTCTGGGGGGTCTGGGTCTGGTCTGGTCTGGGGGGTCTGGGTCTGGTCTGGTCTGGTCTGGTCTGGGGGGTCTGGGTCTGGTCTGGTCTGGGGGGTCTGGGTCTGGTCTAGTCTGGGGGGTCTGGGTCTGGTCTGGTCTGGGGGGTCTGGGTCTGGGTCTGGTCTGGTCTGGTCTGGGTCGGGTCTGGTCTGTGTCGGGTCTGTGTCGGGTCGGGTCTGGTCTGGTCTGGTCTGGTCTGGTCTGGTCTGGTCTAGTTGGTCTGGCCTGGTCTGGTCTGGCCTGGTCTGGGTCTGGTCTGGTCTGGTCTGGTCTGGGTCTGGTCTGGTCTGGTCTGGTCTGGCCTGGCCTAGTCTGTTCGGTCACCCACCCGTCCACGCAGTCCCAGAGCCAGCTTGGCCTGATGTCTGGAGGTGAGCAGGCCAGGGACAGCCTCGCAGGACGACGTCACAAACTCCTCCAAGGTCCCATAATGCACCACGTCTCTCTCCTTCATCACCTTCCACATGGCGGCAGAGACCAGCCTCAGCGGCGGCGTCAGCAGACTCAGGTCAGGGAGGGGCAAGGGGGCGTCTGGAGGAGGGGGTCATATTAGCAAATCAAATCTAATGGATTTCTTAAGCACATTTAAAAACATCTCACACTGACCACCAAAGTGCCGTACGAGGCAGTAAAAATACAATAATAATCACAACAAAAAGGCCAACACCAAAAACAAATGAATAAAAACAGACAGGTATCAAAACACAAAAAAGTTATAAAAACAGAGAGAGCATAGACATAGGCACATTTAAAATCAGATAAATAAAATCATATATATATAAACCACACGAGTAGGATTCAAACACCAGGGAATAAAAGTAAGTTTTAAGTTTTAAGACTTAGGTCTCAATGGAGGGGGCAGATCTGATAAAGAGGGGGGTGCTATTCCAGTCTAACAACCATTTTGCTTGAAGAACACATTCTTTGAGAGGCTCTGAACTGTGTAAGTAACCATTCTTGTTAACACCATAAACTTAAATTTAGAAATTTGCACTTGATAACAAGAGATACTTCACTAGTCTCAAGTTGTGACAACAGGGGCGAACTCGATGGTCTGTTATAGCTAACTTATGGCTGTAGATTTTAACTTAATTTAACTTTTTAGCTCCTAACTAGTTCCTATGCTCAGTTAGAATAACTTAAGCTTGGGGAATGTCAAAATAAACAAGTTTATAAAACGTTATTTACCCTTGTTTTCCGATGGTTTCTTTGTTGCCATGTCTTCCAAGTCCTTTTCCAAGTCGATCAGACTAAGCTACTGTAACAGCAATGTTATTACCAAGGCTTCACTTTTAAACGAGCGTACGGGGAGATAAGTCTCTAGAGACAACATGGACACACACATGGACGAGGAGGCATGGGTTGGGTATTATCAGCTAGCTTCTCTGGTGGGGGACTACCACGGAGACTGAGCCGCCAAAAGCAGCGTCCCGCCTCCAAGGACGGAGGAAGAACCAGGGTGTTACAACGTTTTCTGCGCCCATCGAATTTTGTGACCCTAGAGGGCGCTGTTGCACAATAGTGTGGTCACATGCAGCCCTACGTTCTTACGTAATTTATTCTCGACGAATTACACCATGTACTGTAATGAATAAAGATTTTCAACTTTAATGTTGCTTTAAAGTAAGTTCCTTGTTTGGATTAGCAAAGTTATTTTGATTATAAGTCAGTAAGATTTAAGTAGGGGCACTTTATTCAAAGCCAGATGAATAACTTGATATATTATTTGGCAGTTGAGAGTTTAAAATGTCTAACATTCATAGTAACAGTAGTTCAGGATTGTTTGAACCCAGTTGATGTAAGTTGAAGCAATCACAATTTAATAAAGAAATGAAAACGAAGCCAGTGGACAGAGAGAGACTGAATTTTATTAATGTACAGTACAGTTAGACAGACAGTACGTTTACTGTACAGAAAATACAACTGGAGTAAGACCATGACAACAACGTACATGGGATCGAACGGGCAAATAGAGGGAACGTTTACCCCGTTTAAAATGACGAAACCAAAGAGCTGTTAAGAGTGCATCATACTGTACTTAACAAATCACACTGGAAAGAAATCTCAAGTTGTGTTTTTTCCATTATTGTTAATTTATGTGGATTAAGATTTGGCAGCCGTCTTAACGACAGAGTAACGAAAGAAAGATGGTTTGTTCTCACCATAACTTGAGTACAAACTAACCATTCAACGATAGTGTTTAAAATATGGATGCGATGTTAGTGTACGTAAAACACGCAGGCTTTAGGACGTTAAACTTGATATGACACGTCAGCCTCGTGGTGGATATACTGACCGCACGTGCGTCCGTATGACTAACCCAAAACACGTCTGTCTGGACTCCCTCTGTGCCGTCTCCTTTCCTTGGAGATCACTGACAGGTGCGAGGCCTGGATAGGCATCATCATCTGGTGCTCATCTGGTCACAACACTGTCAGATCAGTGGACAGGAAGTAGAGGAAGTGAGGACAAGGAAGTATGATGAGAGAATTGGGACACCACCCAGATCCCTAGGTAGGGCCTTTGCCTAACGGCACGGCACCCCTGTAAAGGTGGGCGGGGTCAGTCTTCGGGACAGGGACCGATCGGGTCAGTCTTGGGGACATGGACCGATCGGGTCGGTCTTGGGGACAGGGACCGATCGGGTCAGTCTTGGGGACAGGGACCGATCGGGTCAGTCTTGGGGACAGGGACCGATCGGGTCAGTCTTGGGGACAGGGACCGATCGGGTCAGTCTTGGGGACAGGGACCGATCGGGTCAGTCTTGGGGTCAGGGACCGATCGGGTCAGTCTTGGGGACGGGGACCGATCGGGTCAGTCTTGGGGATAGGGATCGATCGGGTCAGTCTTGGGGAGAGGGACCGATCGGGTCAGTCTTGGGGACAGGGACCGATCGGGTCAGTCTTGGGGACAGGGACCGATCCTCCTACGGGCCTGGAAGCTCTCAGACGGCTTCTCCGTTCTGTCATCAGAACCGGGCTTGGACAACAACCGTGAAGACAGGAAGGCAGCCATTGGGGGGGAAACACCGTTTCAACTGGAACCACTCAAGATAACGACACACACACACACACACACACACACACACACACACACACACACACACACACACACACACACACACACACACACACACACAGGATGTGGCGCTACCAGCCTGGGGGTCAAAGCAGTATTCTTGGCACATGTATTGCAGCTCTCTGCCTCGGCCTCCAGTAGAACATGAACATGCCTGTACTGTACTCTACTGTACTCTACTGTACTCACAGTAAAGCCACTGAAATGGGTCATCATCCAGACATTGCTTTCTACTGTATTTCTTTGTTTTTTACTGAATGCTTGTCATAGGACCACCGAGAGAGACTCTGGACTGTACTGTTAACCACATCTCTCTCTCTCTCTCTCTCTCTCTCTCTCTCTCTCTCTCTCTCTCTCTCTCCCTCTCTCTCTGTCTCTCTCTCTCTCTCTCTCTCTCTCTCTCTCTCTGTCTTTCTCTCTCTCTCTGTCTCTCTCTCTCTCTGTCTCTCTCTCTCTCTCTCTCTCTCTCTCTCTCTCTGTCTTTCTCTCTCTCTCTCTCTCTCTCTCTCTCTCTCTCTCTCTCTCTCTCTCCCTCTCTCTCTCTCTCTCTCTCTCTCTCTCTCTCTCTCTCTCTCTCTCTCTCTCTCTCTCCCTCTCTCTCTCTCTCTCGATAACTTCACTGTCACATGGCTAAAAAAAAGATCCGGTCAAGATATGATTTTGGATCTGACCGTTTAGTTCCGGTGGAGCATGTGTGTGCTTGCATGTACATCTGATAGCGTGAGTGTGGGTTTTCATAAAGTGTTATAAATATTACTCAAGGAAGCAGGATTTAGAACAAGCAGAACATGGAAACGGGAATGGGTCAGGAGTGTTAGTACATCACGTTGTCTCTCTGTCATCTGGACCAGACCAGACTCCACCTCACTGTGCTTGATCACCTTAAACATCTACAAAGATCACATTCAAATTTCAAACGGTAAAAAAAAAAACTTCCACTAATAAAGAACTGTACAAGATTAAAAAATGATCAATAATTAGTTATACATATTTATATGATAACATTTTTCTTTATCACTATAAAGATTTTTTAAAATTCTGAATGCAGTATCCCCTTTCGGAAAGCAGTTACGAGTATTACACTAAATATGCTTTAGTTTTCTGTAGTTTAAACAGCATATTATCCTAAAACATGGCTGATAATGTGTTGCCAGTATCCTTGCGTGAAGACCCGCGCTCTTAGCTCGTTTAGCAAGGTTGTCGGCTACAGTATGGTTGCCTAGCGTTTCAATAGGCCACTACAGTAGTTAATCAGTCAGCAGTAGCAATGTTTAGCCTGTAGGTGTCGCTGTTGTGCAGAGCTTAAACTATGGCGCACATAATCCACGTGGAGGTGATGCCTCCCAGCCCGGCCGACATGGCCATAGGGCTTATCTGTTTAGATAACGGCTGTCACCCAAGCCAACAGATAACAGCTGTTACCCGAGCCATCAGAACAGGGATATATACATGAAGCACCAGCGCCATCCCATCATGCACCATAACAACTCCACGCATCGCGGATCGCGGCCGCACCGCTAAATACCTCCGGTCCAGCCAAAACCTAGAGAGAAGTGACTGCCTGGATGTGATTGGTACAGGCTGGGAGGGGGGCGTGGCTTATGAGAGGGTGCAAGCGGAGGAGGGACATGGTGAGAGTGGGCGTGGCCTTTTTTCGTCCCACCCAGGATCACGGCGTCGTTCCCTCCACCTCTGAGAAAGAGGATACTGCATCGGCTGGGCTGTCAGCTCGTGTTCAGTGGCTCTCGCGTGCGTTCGGTCTCCGCCACGCCTCCCGTCAGTCCCGGGCCCCTCCCCCTTCAGTCCCGGCCCCTCCCCCCCTGGGCGGGGCCTCACGGGGCTCCTTCTTTAGGGGAGGTCTGGGGGCCGCTGCCCGAAGTCTTCAGGGAGCCCAGGGTCTTGCTGAACCAGGAGTTTTTGGCCGCTTGGATCTCGTTCATCAGGACGCCCCTCTGGTGCTCCAGCTCCTGGGAGGGTCAGAAGTCAGAGGTCAGAGTTCATCAACAGGGCCCGAACGGTCATGATCAAATGGTCACGGTTATCAGTATTATCACGTTACTAACGTTACTTAAAATGTGCTGAAAATGTTCATAAAACTGATAAGACACTTTCACCAAGTTTTATATTGAAAACCACAAATAAAATTAGCAGCGCTTCACTTTTTGTTTGTGTAAACATAAACAAACATAAAACAACATAAAATAATGCATCTGGGAGACTGTAGTTTTGATTGACGCTGGACAGTATTTACAGTGAGTTGTTCAAAGCATGATAATCAAACACGGTTTTAGTGATAATATCGCGATAAATGTAATCCCATTTTATCGTGGTTTATCACTAAAGCGGTTATCGTGCGCGCGTTGGCCGCAGGGGCGTCTGACCTGGATCTTGCACTTGGCCTCGACCAGCTGGAGTTTGGTCTGGGCCAGTTCCAGCTCCATCTCTCTCAGCTGCACTTCCAGACAGTCCTTCTCCTCGTCCAGCCGGCCGTAAGGCTCCGCCCTGAGGGGCGTGGCCACCTGGAGGGGGCCCTCTTTACTGAACACCTCCCGGCAACGTTCGCACGCCATCACCTTACTCTGCAGGGACACACACACACACACACACACCTGTGAGCGCTTTGTTAGGCAGGCAGGCAGGCGCACACACACACACACACACACACACACACACACACACACACACACACACACACACACACACACACACACACACACACACACACACACACACACACACACACACACACACACACCTTGACGATGTCCAGCTCCTCCTTGGTGGCGGCTTGCTGCTTCTCCAGCCTGGTGCTCAGCTGGGAGCAGATCTGAGGGACAGAGGGGACACAACACTGTTTACCAGAGACACACACACACACACACACACACACACACACACACACACACACGCACACACACACACAGAGAAGATTGACAGCACCACTGTTTATCAGAGACTCACCTGGTAATAAGTGTGTCCTACCTGCTGGTAAGTGTTGGTGTGTTGGGGTCTTACCTGCTTGTACTCAGCGATGATGGCGGTGGTCTTCTTGATCTCTGACTCCGCCTTCTCCAGCTCTCTCCTGAACACTTCCTTCAACTGAACACGGAAACCAGTCATTCAAATAAAGACCCTGGGGATGTTGATGACTGGCTATCTGCTACACACATTATGTAGCCTACATAAGCTAACAGGATGTTGACATGTGTCCAGACTAAGATACTGTAGGTGTTATGTAGCCTACATAAGCTAACAGGATGTTGACATGTCCAGACTGAGAGAGGTGTTATGTAGCCTACATA
>NC_140259.1:9578779-9596279 GCF_949987555.1 Borostomias antarcticus | reverse complement strand
GCCAGCGCACAGAGAGAGATTCCAGGGAGGGGTGGAGGGAGAGAGAGAGAGAGAGAGAGAGAGAGAAAGAGAGAGAGAGAGAAAGGGGAAAGGAGAAGGAAATGGGCCCAATACCCCAGTCTCCCAACACCAGCCACCACCCTCGTACGTACCCCCCCCCCCCTCTCTCACCGCCAGCAGTCGGGGAACGAAGAGGCGGTGTCCCATACCCAGCAGCCCCATCACTCTGCTGACTGAATCTTCCTCGACGGCGTGCTCCGCCCCCGGACTGCCCCCGCCCTCCTCCTCAACCGCTGCCCCACACACCGCTACGGGAGCCAGCGGGGGGTGCACGGGCGGTGGCGAGGGGGGCGGGGAGGGGGAGGGGGAGGGCGGGTCCCACTCCGGGGCCACCAGGTTGCTTGGCGACTCCAGCGTGTCGTCCAGTGTCCCAAGAACGAGCGACGGCGGTCGTTTAGGTCCAGAGATCGATCTGCGCTTCCCCTCCTAACGGCCGCTCGGCTACGTCAGCTGGGGGCGGGAACGGCGCGGCCAACCTTGTCTGACAGGAAGTGGATATTTCCTCATCGGCCAGTCTTACAACACAGGGAGGAGCAGGACGCAGACCGGCAGTAGAAAACCAAACCAAACACCAGGCGAAGTTCGGATCGATCCGGTTCATTCGAGACCCGTGGGATCGTTCAGTGGCAGTTGGAAGTCCATTCAGTTTCCTCCCACTGTCAGAGAGCAGACGCCCGCAGGCTCGATAGCGCCAGAGTCATAACAGAGTGAGCTAGCGTTGCATCCGGCATGGTGTGTGACTCCTGAGCTCTTCGGCCTCATCCCCAGACATCATCCTCATCCTCAGTCACAACGGCCCTCTTCCAAAATTCAATAAAACGGGTGCGCTGTTGCCTAGCAACGAAGTCGCCAGTCGCATGGGGTGTGTGTTTGAGGCGGACGACAGGTGACAGGTTATCCCGTCCCCCGCCGACTCCTTCAAAGACTAAATATCCTCCTCTTTAGGTCACCGAGGTCTCACACCGAAAGCTTTGGTGACAAAGCAAAAAAAAAAAAAAAAAAAGAAGGAAGGAAGGAAGGAGGGAGAAAAAAAAGTGCTTTTACACAAGACGTGTTATTATGGATCCACATCCGCTAATAGCCTCTGGATTCCAGTTGGCTTTCAAAACACCCACAATCCACAATATCCTCCCAAACGTTGTTGTTTATGGCCGGCCGGTCCTTTCAGGCGCTCGTGAGCATGTTGGAGCTACTTTTCCTGGGGTAGGTGGCGGGGGCCGCCCCACAGCGGCGCGCTACCGGCGTTCTGGCCTTGCTAGCGGCTCGCGTCCCGGTCCATACCTTCCACCTCACCTGCTCCAGGATATCCGCTTACTCCAAAACAACCAGGTCCCCTAATACACCCGCCCACACAGTCCGGCTGAAGAACAAACCAGGCGGCAGCATCGGTTTGAGAGAGGGCTGGTGCCTAAGATCCCATCCCTTGTTCCTCGTTAGTAAACGCTCCCACGGACGGCCTGGTTCTCAGGAGAGTAAGTTGTTTAAGTGTTCTGTACCGGATGGGGCTGGTCCATGACGAGGGGGGGGGGTCTGGAGCCAGGGTCCGGGCTGCGGTAAGTTAAGGCAGGTGGGGGCACCACTCCAGCGTCCCTCTCTCTTCCTCTTCCCTCTGTCCCGTGGTACTCCAAAGCCGTGCTATGCTAACAGCTAACCCTGCTATGTTAACGGCTAACGGCTAACCCCTGCTATCTTTGCCAGCTCCCCCTTGCAGAGGTCTGGGGCTGGGCGGTCAACGGCGGAGCGCGCGCGCGAAAGAGAGACGCGGAGGTGAAGATGGAGAGAGCGCGCGGCGGGGATGGAGGAGGCAGCCGCTGCTAGGAGAGGAGAGGGGGAGGAGAGGGGGGAGGAGGAGGACAGGAGGAGAGGGGTCTGGGGTCTGGCTGTGCTGGTCCTCTCGTGGTAGACATCCCTGGAAAAACTGCGGCGGCGCCCCCGACCCCCGCCTCTCTGTTTCTGCACCGTTGCTAATTGCTAACGCTTGCAGATGCTACTGCTGCTAATTGCTAACGCTAGCAGATGCTACTGCTGTTGTGCGTGCGCTCCGAACGTCAGGAAAGCACACAGAGAGATTCCAGGGAGGGGTGGGAGAGGGAGAGAGAGAGAGAGAGAGGGAGAGAGAGAGAGAAGGGGGATGGAGAGAGAGAGTGCGAGAGACAGAAATAGGAGGGCAGAGAGAGAGAGAAAGGGGAGGGGGAGAGAGAGAGAGAGAGAGAGAGAGAGGGGGGAGGGGGAGCCTCAGGGGAGGATGCCGTCATGGCTAGCCAATAGGAAGCAGGCAGTGCAACCCCCTTACTCCCGCTACCCCTCTGCCTCTCCTCCTCAGATTCACGGCGATTCCGTTCCCATCCTCCTCCTAAAACACATCTTTCTGAAATTCAAGCACAACGGTGTCGTAGCCTGAAGCTTTTTTATTTTATTTAGGAAAACGACCAATATCAGCGACCAGGAAGCATCTGAAGAGACTCTATTAGGAGCCCCGACCGCAGCGCCTGAGAACGCTCACAGATGTGCTTTCTTCACAAAGAGCTTTCTCTTTCTTTCATATAGTTCTCTCTCTCTCTCTGCCAACTCTCTCTCTCCGTAGACCACTCAGGCATTAGCCATCCTCTTTGTCCTCCCCTCTTTCCTCTCCTCTCTCTCTCATCCCTCTCTCTCTCCCTCAGAGCCTCACCCTAACCCTCCACAGAACCCCGCTTCCTTCAACGGAGGTTCACAAGATGTTAATAGGGAAATATAGTGACAATTTGATGTGAACTTTAGCTCTTATAATATGCAGTTAAGACACTAAGAGTCATGGACGAGGCATAACGTTTGCAAATGTTCTTGAATTGCCCCTGTCAACTTGGGTTCTAATACAGTTGTTTAGCATGTGTTTACAGACCCTCCGCTGGGTTCTAATCCCGTTGTTGTTGTTGTTATGTGTTTACAGACCCTCCGCTGGGTTGTAATCCCGTTCTTGTTGTTGTTTATGTGTTTACAGACCCAGCACTGGGTTCTAATCGCAGAACCGGACCACTCATCATGTCTCATCACTGCTAACTCCTCTACATGTATGTCCTCATCACTGCTAACTCCTCTGCTTAGCTTGGTTTTTTTCTTCTTCTATAAAGGGATGGGTTGGAGGAACTCTCAAGCTCATAGACATGTCTATAAAGTAGCTAGGCTACACTGTGATTTGAAAGCAAGGACTGATTCCTGCAGATCATCATGATAGTCTGGGATGTTACACTAATACAGAACATTTCTATATTACAAACACATTGTCATCATTTATGGTCATATAAGGAAAATGCAAGTTGTTCAATTACTCTCTTAAGGTAAAAAAAAAAAAAAAACTTTTTTTTAATATTTTTTATTTTTATGTCATTTATTTTTATATTTTTTTAATATTTTTTTTAAAGCCTGGGAAAATCATATTTGGCCAGGTAAGGCCCTAGGCATAACCCTGACCTCAACTCTTCATGAAGGGGGCGTAGTGCAAGTCAACCCAGCGTTCTCACGTCGTAGTGAAAGGAAAGGTCATTGTCATTGTATACTGGGCAGTATCTCTGGACCTCTGGAGAAAACCCTGACCCCCCCCATCGATGAGCCCGCCGCCCCAAACACCATCCCATCGCCTGCGGTGACATCTGGAAACACAGATCGATGCGACCGCCAAGAGATCTGATGACAATATTACTCCATTTCCATCATTCTTCAACAACCAGACTTGTCGTTGTATTTTGTCACATAGGCTCACTTCCATTTTGCCGACCTCATCGTGAATGGATTTTTTTTTTATGGGTCGTCTAGTGATACTGAAGCGAAAATAGATTCGTATACAACGGCAATACGATTACACAGCTTTGTAAAGCCTGAGGATTCGGAGATGATCGGGAATCAATATTAGTCGAGGGTGCTAAATGGATAACTGGCTCAGCTGATCTCTGCTGTACGTCGAGACAGCGATCTTTGACGTCAGCTGTTAAGAGAGCTTCACTAGTCACTAGTGTCCCCCAGGAGAAAACTAACATCCTCCTTACCGCCCGCTGCAGTTCTAACTACGACCAGCAGGGGGAGCCATGTGCGGGCTTGTTCACATTCACAGAACACAGTGTTCAACCCTGATTACATCATAGACAGACAGTGAAGACCTCGTCCAGAAACGTCTCAGTCTGGCAGCGTTGGACAGATATACAGAGACTAAAATAGCTCGTTCCACCAAGCCCACCAGAGGCCTTTTAAAGACGTTTTAAAGAGAAAATGCATCTTTCACTGAATTAGGAGGGCAGTCTTTAACTGGATAATCACATCAAATAAACCCGGTACTTTTATGTGTATTCTACTTCTGCTGCTGTACTTGTCTCAGCATTGTTTTGTTGTACTGCTTGTTTTTTAATGTCTATGTGAGGAGGTCTCAAGTGGGCTTTTTATTGGACATGGGACCCATTTCTTGTACATATGCCAAATAAAGATCCCTTAAATCCAACAGGGTCATTATTCGTTCAAAATGACTAAATGGGCAAATAAGTCTCAGAAAAAGCTGCTAAATATCAACACTGGTTTAGTCTGCATAACCTAGACCAGAGGTTATAGGTCGTGACTAGACCAGAGGTTATAGGTCGTGACTAGACCAGAGGTTAAAGGTCGTGACTAGACCAGAGGTTATAAGTCAGGACCAGACCAGAGGTTATAGGTCAGGACTAGACCAGAGGTTATAGGTCATGACCAGACCAGAGGTTATAGGTCAGGACCAGACCAGAGGTTAAAGGTCATGGCCAGACCAGAGGTTATAGGTCATGACCAGACCAGAGGTTAAAGGTCATGACCAGACCAGAGGTTAAAGGTCATGACCAGACCAGAGGTTATAGGTCATGACCAGACCAGAGGTTAAAGGTCGTGACCAGACCAGAGGTTAAAGGTCAGGACTAGACCAGAGGTTAAAGGTCAGGACTAGACCAGAGGTTATAGGTCAGGACTAGACCAGAGGTTATAGGTCAGGACCAGACCAGAGGTTAAAGGTCATGGCCAGACCAGAGGTTAAAGGTCATGACCAGACCAGAGGTTAAAGGTCAGGACCAGACCAGAGGTTATAGGTCATGACCAGACCAGAGGTTAAAGGTCATGACCAGACCAGAGGTTAAAGGTCATGGCCAGACCAGAGGTTATAGGTCAGGACCAGACCAGAGGTTATAGGTCATGGCCAGACCAGAGGTTATAGGTCAGGACCAGACCAGAGGTTATAGGTCATGACCAGACCAGAGGTTAAAGGTCATGACCGACCTGGCTGATAATGAACACAGTGTCTTTGAACAGATGGGACACTGACCTTGAGGAGGGCCAGGGCCACGTTGAAGATGATGTTCAGACCCTGGGGGACAAGGAGGAGAACGATTGGGGTCAATAACACACAACCTGAGAAGACCTGCCTGTAGCCTACCGGACCAGACCAGACCTACCGGTCTGTTACTGTCTCTATCAGATCTGATACTGCCTGTAGCCTACCGGCCTACTATAAGATCTGATACTGCCTGTAGCCTACCGGTCTGTTACTGTCTCTATCAGATCTGATACTGCCTGTAGCCTACCGGTCTGTTACTGTCTCTATAAGATCTGATACTGCCTGTAGCCTACCGGTCTGTTACTGTCTCTATCAGATCTGATACTGCCTGTAGCCTACCGGTCTGTTACTGTCTCTATCAGATCTGATACTGCCTGTAGCCTACCGGCCTACTATAAGATCTGATACTGCCTGTAGCCTACCGGCCTACTATAAGATCTGATACTGCCTGTAGCCTACCGGCCTACTATAAGATCTGATACTGCCTGTAGCCTACCGGCCTACTATAAGATATGATACTGCCTGTAGCCTACCGGCCTACTATAAGATCTGATACTGCCTGTAGCCTACCGGCCTACTATAAGATCTGATACTGCCTGTAGCCTACCGGCCTACTATAAGATCTGATACTGCCTGTAGCCTACCGGCCTACTATAAGATCTGATACTGCCTGTAGCCTACCGGTCTGTTACTGTCTCTATAAGATCTGATACTGCCTGTAGCCTACCGGTCCCTTACTGTCTCTATAAGATCTGATACTGCCTGTAGCCTACCAGTCTGTCACTATAAGATATGATACTGCCTGTAGCCTACCGGCCTGTTACTATCACTATAAGATCTGATAGTGTGGTTTTAGGAGGCCCATGTCTGGTTCTATAAGATCTGATAGTGTGGTTTTAGGAGGCCCATGTCTGGTTCTATTAGATCTGATAGTGTGGTTTTAGGAGGCCCATGTCTGGTTCTATAAGATCTGATAGTGTGGTTTCAGGAGGCCCATGTCTGGTTCTATAAGATCTGATAGTGTGGTTTTAGGAGGCCCATGTCTGGTTCTATAAGATCTGATAGTGTGGTTTTAGGAGGCCCATGTCTGGTTCTATAAGATCTGATAGTGTGGTTTTAGGAGGCCCATGTCTGGTTCTATAAGATCTGATAGTGTGGTTTTAGGAGGCCCATGTCTGGTTCTAGGAACAGAACGTGTATCAGAGAGATAAATGGTCACTCAATCAGAACAGTAGTCTTCACACTACTTCAGTAAAGAATGGCAGAGAGGCATGGGGAGAGAAGGAGGGAGAGAAGGAGGGAGAGAAGGAGGGAGAGAAGGGGGGAGAGAAGGAGGGAGAGAAGGAGAAGGAGGGAGAGGGATGGCAGTGGGAGGGGACAGGAGGACAAGAGAAACAGACGGTCCCTCTCATGGACAGGTGGGACCACATGATGGCCCAGAGTGACAGGAAGACAGATACAAGATACAGAGAGAGACTGATGGAGAGAGAGAGAGATAGGGAGAGAGAGAGAGAGAGAGAGAGAGACAGGGAGAGAGAGAGGGAGAGAGGGAGAGAGAGAGAGGGAGAGAGAGAGAGAGAGACAGGGAGAGAGAGAGGGAGAGAGAGAGGGAGAGAGACAGGGAGAGAGAGGGAGAGAGAGAGAGAGAGAGAGAGAGAGAGAGAGAGGGAGAGAGAGACAGGGAGAGAGAGAGAGACAGGGAGAGAGACAGAGAGAGGGAGAGAGAGACAGGGAGAGAGAGACAGGGAGAGAGAGAGAGAGGGAGACAGAGATAGAGATAGAGAGAGGGAGAGAGAGAAGGGAGAGAGAGACAGAGAGAGAGACAGGGAGACAGAGAGAGACAGGGAGAGGGAGAGAGATGCAATGTGATGTCAGCTCCGCATGGGAACACCCGTCTCCTCTGTCGCTCTGACAACCCATTCACATGGCAACACTGAGCTAAAAATATCCATCCAGCCCTATAAATAACCAGGGAAAGGTCTCTCCTTCTACCGCTCTCTAACGGGCTCTAGATGGCGCTAAGGTGTAGGGGAGGGTGTGTGTGTGTGTGTGTGTGTGTGTGTGTGTGTCTGGGGACATCAACACTCTTTACACACAGTCTGCCAACAGATGATACAGCACCATGCATGTAGAGTCCAACACAGTCAGCAAGCAGAGGGCGTTTAAACGTGGAAGAAAAAGTGCAAGCAAACATGTATAAGGGCATGCACGCACACACACACACACACACACACACACACACACACACATACACGCAACACACACACACACACACACACACAGCATGTACAAGATGGGAACACCAGAGTTCACGTCTAGCTGAGGCAGTGTGTGTTGGCTGTGGTTTGGGTGTGTGTTGGCTGTGCTGGGTGTGTTGGGTGTGTGTTGGATGTGTTGGGTGTGTGTTGGCTGTGCTGGGTGTGTTGGGTGTGTGTTGGCTGTGCTGGGTGTGTTGGGTGTGTGTTGGATGTGTTGGGTGTGTGTTGGCTGTGCTGGGTGTGTTGGGTGTGTGTTGGCTGTGCTGGGTGTGTTGGGTGTGTGTTGGGTGTGTGTTGGGTGTGTGTTGGGTATGTTGGCTGTGGTTTGGGTGTGTGTTGGCTGTGCTGGGTGTGTTGGGTGTGTGTTGGCTGTGCTGGGTGTGTTGGGTGTGTGTTGGATGTGTTGGGTGTGTGTTGGCTGTGCTGGGTGCGTGTTGGGTGTGTGTTGGGTGTGTTTTGGGTGTGTGTTGGATGTGTTGGGTGTGTGTTGGGTGTGTGTTGGATGTGTTGGGTGTGTGTTGGGTGTGTGTTGGGTGCGTTGGGTGTGTGTTTGATGTGTTGGGTGTGTGTTGGGTGTGTTGGGTGTGTGTTGGGTGCGTGTTGGGTGCGTGTCGGGCGCGTGTGCGTACCTCACACAGCAGCAGGTCTGTGATGTGGAAGACCATGCAGAGGGGGAACTTGGCGGTGAACAGCGTGAGGAACCACTGGGAGGCGTACATGTGCGCCTCCAGGCTCAGCTGCTGGAAGTGGCTCCACAGCTCCGGAAGCTGCTCCTGGGGACGAGGGGGGGGGGGAGCACAGCGCCGGACCGGTCAGCTCTGTGTGTGTGTGTGTGTGTGTGTGCCATTTCAGACGAGGAGCGATATCCGTGCATTGTAATTCATTTTCAATGAGAGAGGCGAGCGGACAATTTGGGAGCCGCAGACAATCTGGGGCGGAGCGGCAAGCGGGCGCGACCCCGTGAAATTGTGGCGCGTGTGCTCGTTTCATGCACACGCCCGCCCGCGACAAGAGCTGAATTGTAGTCAGCTTTCCCCGCTGCGCGCAGAACGCGTGCGTCCCCCGCTGATCCGAGCGAGAACGCAGGCGGAATATCGCTCCCCGTCTGAAACGGCCTCAACACTTCCGCACGTTTAGTTCAGGGTAGGACGGCGGACGATGAGAGGAACGTAGCGATGGGGGAACGGGCCCTGCTTTAAACACAGGTCGGACGCCATCCCGGACGCTAACCTTTAGCGATCGATGCTAACGCCCTTGGCTTGGGAGGCTGTCGATACTAACCCAGTTCAAAGTCATGTTGAGAAGGAGGCCACTTAGAGAGCGGGAGTGGATTTCAGGGACAGATGAAACTGCAATCAGGACTGGATTTAGCCTAATAGTCAGACCGACACCGATAGATGCCTTCACCTACACTGACCTTCTGCTTTTGAGTGGTGTGTGTACGTGCGTGCGTGCATGGAAAGATTCACCACTACTCCACACATACCAGGATCATTAGAACTGTTCTCTAGCTAGAACCACTACTCCACACACACCAGGATCATTAGAACTGTACTCTAGCTAGAACCACTACTCCACACATACCAGGATCATTAGAACTGTACTCTAGATACAGTAGAACCACTACTCCACACATACCAGGATCATTAGAACTGTACTCTAGGTAGAACCACTCCTCCACACATACCAGGATCATTAGAACTGTACTCTAGGTAGAACCACTCCTCCACACATACCAGGATCATTAGAACTGTACTCTAGATACTGTAGAACCACTCCTCCACACATACCAGGATCATTAGAACTGTACTCTAGATACTGTAGAACCACTACTCCACACATACCAGGATCATTAGAACTGTACTCTAGGTAGAACCACTCCTCCACACATACCAGGATCATTAGAACTGTACTCTAGATACTGTAGAACCACTACTCCACACATACCAGGATCATTAGAACTGTTCTCTATATAGAACCACTACTCCACACATACCAGGATCATTAGAACTGTACTCTAGATACTGTAGAACCACTACTCCACACATACCAGGATCATTAGAACTGTACTCTAGATACTGTAGAACCACTACTCCACACACACACTAAGGTCATTAGAACTGTACTCTAGCTAGAACCACTACTCCACACATACCAGGATCATTAGAACTGTACTCTAGATAGAACCGCTACTCCACACACACACTAAGGTCATTAGAACTGTACTCTAGGTAGAACCACTACTCCACACATACCAGGATCATTAGAACTATACTCTAGATAGAACCGCTACTTCTCACACACCAGGATCCCTAGAACTAGTGCATACTAACCTGTAGCAGTCTTTCTAGCTGGTAGAACTTGCAGTGTAGGTCTTCAAAGTTGTTCTTGTAGAGAGCTCTGAGCCCATATTCATACATGATCTTCACCAGCACGCAGAACGCCTGCTCCTCCGGCATCTGGAACAGAATAACATGACAAGGTTCATGACAAAGGACCAAATTTGGGAGAGAAGCGGTCAAAGTTCAAATCTACAGGTGTGTCCACACAGCAACACAGGGGCACCCCAAGGGACCGTCCTGGGTCCCTTCTTGTTCACACTCTACACATCGGACTTCAGGTTCAACTCGGAAAAGACCAGGAAGACGGTGGTGGACTTCATTATTATGTTATATGAGGATGGTATAGATGTTGTATGGACGTTGTATAACAGATATTCGAAGTTGGAGGGCATCCTGACTTACATGCAGCAGCAGAACGGCGGCCAGGAAGGACTGTCCTTGACAGTAGCCGATCTCCTCGTCATACACAGAGTAGGCCTGAAAACAGAGCAAATTACAACATTACTAACCTCATTGAGACACCAGACTTGTTAGAGTGGTCTCACTGTGTCTAAAGAGAGACCAGACTTGTTAGAGTGGTCTCACTGTGTCTAAAGAGAGACCAGACTTGTTAGAGTGGTCTCACTATGTCTAAAGAGAGACACCAGACTTGTTAGTGTGGTCTCACTGTGTCTAAAGAGAGATACCAGACTTGTTAGAGTGGTCTCACTCTGTCTAAAGAGATACCAGACTTGTTAGAGTGGTCTCACTTTGTCTAAAGAGACACCAGACTTGTTAGAGTGGTCTCACTCTGTCTACAGAGAGACACCAGACTTGTTAGAATGGTCTCACTATGTCTAAAGAGAGACGCCAGACTTGTTAGAGTGGTCTCACTTTGTCTCAAGAGACACCAGACTTGTTAGAGTGGTCTCACTCTGTCTACAGACTTTTCCTACGTTAACTGCAATTATTGTTAGTCGCTTTGGGTAAAAGCGTCTGTTAAATGACTGTAATGTAATGAAGTGCAAATAGCCAACACATCCTCCGTCCAAGAACAAGCCATGGAAACATTTGGAGACCGTCAATAGTCTCGCCTGCCAGGAAAGAAGCATGCTGATAATTGAGGAGATCGCTCCAGCCAGCTGTCGAGGGCGCAGTGAGGAAGGAGTTTGATGAAGTGGATCTTCCCCTGGTACCTGCCACCGCTAGACCATGTACCGAGGTAGACCGATGGGCTTCTGGGAGACTAGACATATCTATTTGTCAGCTGGAATTTGTTTAATTTGCTTAGGGAACGGAGTGGCGCACGCACAATTATCATTAGCTAAGCAGCCGAACAGATAAGGCTAATGCATCGAACCTCTGGCCTAATGTTCTCAACTCAGTGGTTTGTTTTGTCTACTTCTAAGCCGGCTCCTTCGTGACTACAGAGGGATAATACAGAATGAGCGTGACAAAAATAGGTTACCAGAGAGAAGCAATGCACTGTGGGATTGGGAGACAAGTGTGCTGCTCTATGAGGAACTAGCCAACCCTATCAACAGGCAATCTACATGCATTTGCATACAAATGAGCACCGGCTCTCGAATTAACTACTCTGAATCACAAAGTATGTTAAGGTTTTCTGACAACTCAGTTCTTTTTTTCTACAACAGCACAGAACGTTTCATACAAAGGGGACAGAAGTATCTCGACTCTCAATAAGAAAAAGATGACTTTATATTTGTACAGCATATGACACAAAATACAAATGAGCTCTTTATCCAAAACTTCTAGCTGGGCAGCAAGTCATCTATTTGTGATCCTTGAGGTTCCTGTGCCAACTCACGCACAGTACTGAACCAGCTCAGCGTACACAGCACTCTCCCTCACTCATCCTATCACTGTACCTACCTAGTTACTCCTCTCTATAGTCTGTCTGGTTAGAACCAGGCCAGGTCAAGCCTGGCTTATGTGCGAGGCTGGCTTGTTTCTGTTCAGGACTGGTAGGACGGAAGCTAGTCACGCCACTGAAATAGCTGTGAATTGAAATGACGTGAAATAATGTCTGATAAATTAAGATGGGTCTTGTCGCCTGGACACATTAGTTCCAATGCTTCCAATGCTAATCCAGCACAATAAGAGCGGGATAGCCAGTTAGCTCATGAGCTCACAACAACTAGCAGCAGCTTCCATAACATTAATGGTAGTTCTCTAGCAGGTCCGTTAGCTGGGAGAACATATTCTCATTCACACCAAGGCTCTCCTGGAACTAGAGCGGTATTAACATACTAGTACAGAGGATTGTGGGTCTTGCGGTCATATAAAGACTGTCAGCAGCAGAAAAACGGAACTGGTCTGCAGTGGAGATCCCAGAGAGCCTGGGTGAGTCTTCAGAGGAGGAGTGGACGACTGTGAGCCACCGTACCTTACAGATCTTATAGAGGGAATCCTGTCCGTCTCCATCTGAGTCTTTGAAGTAGTCGTGAGCCGGGAAGGTCCTGTGGATGTCCCTGGTGATCACCCCCTCCTGGGCCGAGTCCTGGAGGAACCACACACACACACAAGGGGTTAGGATGCTAAATCACAACCTCAAGTCTAACTAGCAACATGGACTCAAGGAAGATACACATGTGGCCACGGGCTAACATTAGTAAACATTTTCATTTTATAGTGATATGTTGATGTGCGTTACCTTTTGCTAGTACTAGCCCTAACGCGAGAATCAGTCTCTCTCTCTTTCTCTCTCTCTCTTTCTCTCTCCCTCATGAGTTTTAATATTATCTTATTATTACAGCTCATCTCACCCTCTACTTTGACAACTCTGTGACAGGAAAGCACAGCAGGTACAGTTATCACAAACCAACAGCCTATCTAATATAAGTAGGCCTACTTGTTACTAGGGATGTTAATAGTTAATCGACTATCGATAAGAATTTACTCGAGTAAGATTTGGTTACTCGATTATTTGCTTGTTAATGGAACATAACTTTTTTGAGGGGAACGAATGTTATCAACGGGAGTTGCGTGAAATGTAATCATGATTTAAGGTCTGACTGCAAGTTGCCATGGAGGTGATCAGACACTTCGCTGAAGTATAAACGCTAAATGTCGGTTAACTTTTTTTTTTCTGCCGACAGACATTTGTCGTACGACACTTGACTACTGAGTATGAATTAAGCTTTACTATAGTAGACATGACACTGAGCGGCAACACAAACACACACACACACACACACACACACACACACACACACACACACACACACACACACACACACTCCTGTGTTACAGTAAGAAACTCTCTCATCTCCACTGAATCCCTCCAGTGAACAAAGAGCAGTGGCATGGTGATATCAATCTGGCGCAGGAGAAATCTGCTTGACAGGGCGACTTGTAAACAGTTTGATTCAATTAACGCCGCATGTCACTACCAATTAACAGCGTCATTAGTCAACTAATGCCAGTAAATAAGGCTAGCTATCCTCCACTGCTTCTCTGACACTGTGTGTGTTTGTGTGCGTGTGTGTGCGCGTGTGTACAGTACATGTGTGTATATGGGAGGTGGGGCATTTTATCCTATTTGTATTGACAATTTATTTACATGTGTGCACATATGGATGTGAACCATTGGTCTGCACTCTGCAATATTGGCTGTGCGCGTGTGTGTGTGTTTGTGTGTGTGTGTGTGTGTCTATCTATAGGCCTTGTATGTATCTTAGTGTATACTAGGGCTGTACGAGGCTGCCCACTGCCCCTGGCTGCCCCTGGAGGACGACAGCTTGGATGGGAGAAATGCAGAGCACAAATTTCTTTGTCAACCACTCCTGTGTGTGTGTGTGTGTGTGTGTTCTCAGTGTTGCTGCTATAAGACGAAATAAACACTTCTTCTCCATACTAACACGCCTGAAAACGCAGATCACATGATCCCTCACGTACACTGGGCATGTGCGCGCCGGTGTAAACAGGAAGCAGACTGTCTGCTCTGCCGGAAAAAAAACGACGCTCCTTGTAGGGCCGATAACGCCGGTGGATACCGTGTGTGGGAATTGTCCCAAATCACTCGAATAATAGTTCGCCTCCTGTACTGTAGGCAGCAGTAGCAATATTAAATGGAGAATATAACTGCACAACGCCTGTCAGACAACGCCTGTAATTCATCATCCATGTTGAATTAACCGCTGGTAGTCAAGGCTGATGTTTATTTTCTTCTGGACAAAGTGTCACGTGATCAGGGCACGTCGTGCCTGTTGAGACCCTCGAGAGCCAATCGGGTATCTGCATAAACATCAAGTCTCGGTTTCCGCCTGTCCAGACTAAAACTTTCCTGACCTCTTCCATCCCCCCCCTCGTGAGTATAAACACGGCCTATAAACACAGCCCAGCACCCATGAGACCCCTGACAGCCCCTCTGCGCTGCGATGGTGACATGTTTATGCACACAGTACTGACGCAGTCTGAAGCATCTACTCAGGCAGGGAGATGAGAGCTAAAGCTGTTCCATCAATGATAATATTACAGTACTGACAGCTTGTCTTCCAGGGGAATGTGTGTGTGTGTGTGTGTGTGTGTGTGTGTGTGTACTGACAGTTTATCTTCCAGGGGAATGTGTGTGTGTGTGTGTGTGTGTGTGTGTGTGTGTGTGTGTGTGTGTGTGTGTGTGTGTGTGTGTGTGTGTGTGTGTGTGTGCTTGTGTTTAAGTTTAAGCATGTGTGTGTAATAATTGTCTGTCAGCTCCTCATAAGCTGACTGTTTGAATTAGAGAGAAAGAGAGAGGGAGACAGAGAGAGGGAGAGAGAGACAGACAGAGAGAAGGAGAGAGAGAGAAAGAGAGAGAAAGAGAGAGAGAGACAGACAGAGAGAGGGAGGGAGATTGAGAGAAAGAGAGAGAGAGAGAGGGAGGGAGAGAGAGAGAAACAGACAGAGAGAGGGAGAGAGAGAGAAACAGACAGAGAGAGGGATGGACAGGAAGAGGAAGGCAGAAAGGAAGGTCTGGACAGCAGGATGAAGACAGAGAGAGAGAGAGAGACAGGAAGATAGGGATGGACAGCAGGATGAAGGTAGAGGGGAGAGAGAGAGAGACAGAGAGAGAGAGAGAGAGAGAGAGAGAGAGAGACAGAGAGAGATAGAGAGACAGAGAGAGATAGAGAGACAGAGAGAGAGGAGGATAGGTGTGGAGAGCAGGAGGAAGGTAGAGGGGAGAGAGAGAGAGAGACAGAGAGAGAGAGGAGGATAGGGAGGAAGGTAGAGGGGAGAGAGAGAGAGAGAGACAGAGAGAGAGAGGAGGATAGGGAGGAAGGTAGAGGGGAGAGGTCTTTCCTCTAATTGCAGCCTGGGGGCCGTTTGCAGATCTATCGTTACTCAGCCCTGTCCAGTTCACATGAGCAGGTGACCCATTTAATGCCCCCAGATGAAAAGTGCTGATTTAGTGGAGGTGATTTTGTGTGTTCAGGTAGTGGAGGTGATGTTGTGTGTTCAGGTAGTGGAGGTGGTTCAGGAGGTGACGCTCGTAGGTGTTTACGCGTCCGATAACAACCTGATCTGCCGTCACGATCGATCAGACTCCTCTCGTCGGAGGTGATCGTTTCAAATGCTCCATCGCCAGTAGAATAAAAAACCTTTTTTTCCCCCACACACGACCCCAAACGGTTTAGTCAACAACCTTGACCGTGCCCTTCCCAAGGTCGTGCAACATCAGCGTGGGTACCGGAGCCTGCCTGCCCGCCCCCGGTAGACCTCCCCTCCTCCCCCCCCCCGGGCCAGGAGCAGACCGAGGAGCAGTCAGACCCTGTCAAGCCTAATAAGTGTGGCAGGAGATCCTGCCTGACAACTCCAGCTAGCGTCACACCGCGAGGCTAACGGTAAGCAGACAGACTGCTGGGTGTGTTGTGCTTAGGAGACAGCTCTCTCTCTCTGTCTCTCTCTCTGTCTATCTCTCTGTCTCATTCTCTGTCTCTGTCTCTCTCTCCGTCTCTCTCTGTGTCTCTCTCTCTGTCTCTCTCTCTCTCTGTCACTCTCTCTGTCACTCTCTCTGTCACTCTCTCTGTCACTCTCTCTGTCACTCTCTCTCTCTCTCTGTCCCTCTCTCTCTGTCCCTCTCTCTCTGTCCCTCTCTCTCTCTCCCCCCCCTCTCTCTCTCTCTCTCTCTCTCTCTGTCTCTCTCTCTCTCTCTGTCTCTCTCTCGGTCTCTCTCTCTGTCTCTCTCTCTCTCGTCTCTCTCCCCCTCTCTCTCCCCCTCTCTCTCTCTCTGTCTCTCTCTCTCTCTCTCTCTCCCTCTCTCTCCCTCTCTCTCTCTCTCTCTGCTGACAAGAATTCAACGCAGCAGAAGTCTGTCCAGGTTTCCAGTTGGGACCGAGGGGTATACTGTATATTATCTTGCGCAGGTTGGAGTGCGGTTTAATTGCTCCTAAAGCCGGCCCACAAACATCCTGGACTCATGGAAAACGATTTGACAAACATTGGACGAGCATCCGCTATTCTTAAATACCCACGCCTCCAAAACGCCGCATGGCGTCTGCGATGGTACTACTGACAGATGTAATACCCAAGTCTCCAGAACACCTTATGTTGCAGATTAGCGAGTAGCTACGATGGCATTAGCAACAGATGTTCTGTTGAAGAACCAGCTCTGTGGCCTAGTGGTAGAGTGTCCGCCCAGAGACCGGGAGGTTGTGGGTTCGATCCCCGGCCGGGTCATACTGTACCAAAGACTATAAAATTGCCTCCCTGCTTGGCACTCAGCATCAAGGGTTGGAATTGGGGGGGTTAGATCACCAAATGATTCCCGAGCGCGGCACCGCTGCTGCTCATGGCCCCCCCTGCTGCTCACCGCCCCCCACAGGGGATGAGAACACATTTCACACACTCAAGTGTGTGACAATCAGTGGGACTTAACTTTAACCTTTATAAACCGGTCTAGTTTGGCACAAATGTAACATCTAGAACATTGTGATCTCTCTGAAGTGGTGTATCCAGCTGGGGTGTGTGTGTGTGTGTGTGTGTGTGCGCGCCTGTACTTCTCCAGCAGGCTCTCGGAGGCGGGCAGACGGACCCTCATCACCCGTCCTCACCCGGGCTGGGGGGGGGGGGCCGGTGCCGTCACTAGTAGCCCACCATGCTGTGCCCTGACCCAGATCACTGGAGGATGCCAACGGGCTCATAACAGCCCCTTATGTACAGAGAGGGTATGGATGGGGGGAATAATGGGGCCTTTACACATCCCAAAGACGGAACGAGGGTGAGTGTGTGGACAGGGACCGTGCAGTAACGCCCCCCATTGGCAAGAGGTGAAAGCACAGAGCGGAGCTCAATCTTTTATACAGTGATCTTACTGTGGAACAGTCTTCCACTTCCCCTTCCAAAGTATTAGACTCCAGGGGGGTATTTAGAGGTCAGGTTTGGGCTCATCTTCCTTTTACATATTATCCCTTGGATTCAATGTCTGCAATATATCCATAACTAAAACCAATCAACCAATCAATCAACCAATCAACCAATCAACCAACCAATCAACCAATCAATCAATCAATCAATCAATCAATCAATCAATCAATCAATCAACC
>NC_140259.1:9573779-9576279 GCF_949987555.1 Borostomias antarcticus | reverse complement strand
CAGGCTAATTGAGCTGGGTGGAAAGCACTTCTGGTGAACTGGGGATGTGTGTGTGTGTGTATGGACGAGAGACATCATGCGGTGTCAGAGTCATAGTTCCCCTCTGTGATTTGTATCTGACAGACGACCTGGGAACACACACAGGCAAGATTCATTTTGCTACACTTCATACTGTTCTACCATCAGTAGGGAGTTACCAGGCAGCCCTCACACAATTCATTACCGTTCAGGAAAAAGCTAAAAAGAAATATTCTACCTGAAAAAGAGCTTTATCTCAAGTGGACATAACTGTTTATCAAAACGTTAATATCAACTATAAGAGATCATGAAAACTATATCAACTACAGAGTTAATGCAGCAACAGTAGAACTCACACTCCCTTTTAGTTTCAAATGGACTGTAATAGTTTGGTTGGAGTAGAACAAATTATAAATACGTTCATAGTTCCAACTGCCCTACAACAGTATAGCGCCATGCTTGGTACAGGGGTGGTTGAGTTGTTTTAATTGAAACAGGATTATATGGTTTCCCTGTAATTTTACAGTACCTGTACCTTTGAGCTGATCTTTTGTTTTTAATGTGAGTGTGTATGAAACCGTTTGTACTGCCACCACCATTCTTGCCAGGTCACTCTTGAAAAAGAGATTTTAATCTTAATGGGTCTAACGCTGGTTATATAAAGGTTAATGAAAAACAATTCTGTAAAAAGTAATGAAATTCGGGCATTGAGTAACAGAGGTAGAGAAACGTCTGTTTACTGTCGAGCTGAGGGAGCGGTTCTATTTTTGAGCGCTCTTATCTCTCAAATGAACGTGTACACATGAATGAATAACGACGTCGCTATTTTGGGCCGGCACAAATATCCATTTTAATTGCACCCTATTTATAAACCGAAAATAAACTCAAGTCAGGAAAACCGCTTTCCTTCAAGGGCTCAGTTCAAGGTTGCCATAGCTACGCTATCTCACTCAGGCCTAGGCGGCAAATCTCTCAATCCTCCCAGAGACACCAGACCGTACGAACCGAATATCACACACCATTACATTACACTACAGTCATGAACAGAACACACCACACATGAACAGAACACACCACACATGAACAGAACACACCAGATATGAACAGAACACACCACACATGAACAGAACACACCACACATGAACAGAACACACCACACATGTACAGAACACACCACACATGAACAGAACACACCAGATATGAACAGAACACACCACACATGAACAGAACACACCACACATGAACAGAACACACCACACATGAACAGAACACACCACACATGAACAGAACACACCACACATGAACAGAACACACCACACATGAACAGAACACACCACACATGAACAGAACACACCAGAAATGAACAGAACACACCACACATGAACAGAACACGCCACACATGAACAGAACACACCAGATATGAACAGAACACACCACACATGAACAGAACACACCACACATGAACAGAACACACCACACATGAACAGAACACACTAAACATGAACAGAACACACTAAACATGAACAGAACACACCAGATATGAACAGAACACACCAGAAATGAACAGAACACACCAGACATGAACAGAACACACCACACATGAACAGAACACACCAGATATGAACAGAACACACCACACATGAACAGAACACACTAAACATGAACAGAACACACCACACATGAACAGAACACACCACACATGAACAGAACACACCACACATGAACAGAACACACCACACATGAACAGAACACACCAGACATGAACAGAACACACCACACATGAACAGAACACACCACACATGAACAGAACACACCACACATGAACAGAACACACCACACATGACCAGAACACACCACACATGAACAGAACACACCACACATGAACAGAACACACCACACATGAACAGAACACACCAGAAATGAACAGAACACACCACACATGAACAGAACACACCACACATGAACAGAACACACCAGAAATGAACAGAACACACCACACATGAACAGAACACACCACACATGAACAGAACCAGGTTCACCTCTAGTCCTCCCTCTCTCCTGATATTACTTTTTCTTCAGAGTTTGATTTTAAAAGTTGAGTTGGATTAAACAATTGACAAAAAACACACACCTACATGGAAGGAGTTGCTTAAGTCTTAGATCCAGCATTTAATGCGGTTGGTTGATTCTGGAGCTGTCTTTTTTGCAACTGTTGTACTCTGATGCCATGTTTACTGAAGCCAGACACCGTCAAAAACTCCCTCCCTGGAACACCCACATGTGGCCACGACCTTATGGAGTTACAATACCCACAATGCCGAGCTGCAGCTCAAGGTAAAAGACTGTCGAACACAAAATGAACACCGTGCTCCAAGGCTTCCAACATCCTCCTCCTTTGTGCGTTGAGGAATGTCATCGGCCGGGGGGAGGTTACTTCCTGAAAAACACAGAAATGACCCCGGCCTATCGCCTGTGCTCGCTG
>NC_140259.1:9558779-9568779 GCF_949987555.1 Borostomias antarcticus | reverse complement strand
CATAAAAGGTGTGGGATATAACTTAATTAGCATAAAAGGTGTGGATGGAAACATGGCTTGTGTCAGACGGGGGGATAAGGAGGAACACGCGCAAAGCAACAGGCCGGGGATCATCAGTCCTGCCTTCTCAGAAACTCAATGAGGAGAAAAAGAGGGTTGCTGGCAGCACGGCCTCCTAAGTGGAGGAGGGGGGGTGGGGGAGGAGGTGGGTGGGAGAGGAGGGGGGTGGGGGAGGAGAGGAACGCTCCAGAGAGCCACGGCACTACAGATACTAGATATATCGGTCCAAAAATACCCTGAATTTCAAACCAAAAAAAGAAGAAAAACAAAAAAGTGTGACTTCCGCTCCGAATTTCCCAGCGTCCTCGGCTCGGGCGCAGCCGGTCAAGACCTGGAGGGTTTGTGTGTCACTCACTGCCTTCACGTCTCGACAGTATCAGTGGCTGAGCAACATCCGCCCATCGAGGCTGGATGTGTTTACGGTCCAGACGGGGGGGGGAGGGAGAGAGAGAGAGAGAGAGAGAGAGAGAGAGAGAGAGAGAGAGGGAGAGAGAGAGAGAGAGGGAGAGAGAGAGAGAGAGAGAGAGAGAGAGAGAGAGAGAGAGAGCACAGCCGGCCATGAATGCAATCAAGCAACCGGCTGACCTAGCGCCGCCTCTTCTAAGCTTACTGACATTTTAGGAGTAGTACAGGAGGATTGAGAGAGAGAGAGAGAGAGAGAGAAGGGGAGGAGAGAGAGAGAGGGAAAGAGAGGGGAAGTGAGAGACGCAGAAACAAATATACATGTACAATACATTGGGATAATTTATTTTTTTTACCATTTATTACATATGATACAGGATTTCTTATTTGTGTATATATTTCTATATGTGTTTGTTTGTTGTGTATATATATTCGTAATGTTATGTTGTTAAATGTCTGTTATTTAATTAGTTCTATGCTTTGGCAATATTTACCTATTGTGTATTTCCTGCCAATAACGCTTGTTGAATTGGGAGGGAGATGGAGAGAGAATGAGAAATAAAAGAGAGAGAGAAAGAGGGATAGAGATGGAGAGAGAGGGAGAGAGAGAGAGGGAGAGAGAAAGAGAGGGAGAGAGAGGGAGAGGGAGAGGGAGAGGGAGAGAGAGAGAGAGAGGGAGAGAGAGAGAGAGAGAGAGAGAGAGAGAGAGAGAGGGAGAGAGAAGGAGAGAGCGAGAGAGAGAGAGAGAGAGAGAGAGAGCGAGAGAGAGAGAGAGAGCGAGAGAGAGAGAGAGAGAGAGAGCGAGAGAGAGAGAGAGCGAGGGCCGAGATGTAGGACAAACGCAAATGAGCTGAGCATCTCGTCAGAGCAGACTCGGGGGACGGAGGACCTGTCAGAGCGCCGGCCAGCGCCGTTCAGCACCCGCCTGACGAGGGGGGAGGATCTGAGAGAAGACCCCCCAGGTGGTCTCTTAACCGCTCCCCTAAACGAACTCAACTGCTCCATCGGCCGGTTAATCAAAGCGCCCACCCAGGGAATGCAGCGAGCATGGCCACTTGACTGCGATCTAGAGGTGAATGTATAGATTTCATGAGGCAATTTGCTTCCCGGCCTCAGCTTCCCTGAGCGAGATGGGATCTGGCGGGCGGGCAGCGGTGAGGGGGTAATGAAGGATCTGCCGTGTAGCGAGCAGCTCCTCACAGAGGAACAGGCTCGGCCGCCGCATGCATTAGCTCCAATGTCAGGAAAGGGCACAGTAGCCTGCATAGCCATTACTCGCCGTGGGGGCCATTAAAAGCCATTACTCCGGTCGTCTGCCATCTTAAATGAGAGATAAATGAGCTACGGCTCTGGGGGCTATGCAGGTCCTCCACTGACCCTCTATCAGGGGTATGCAGGTCCTCCACTGACCCTCTATCAGGGGTATAGAGAGGGTCCTCTACTGACCCTCTATCAGGGGTATGCAGGTCCTCCACTGACCCTCTATCAGGGGTATGCAGGTCCTCCACTGACCCTCTATCAGGGGTATAGAGAGGGTCCTCTACTGACCCTCTATCAGGGGTATGCAGGTCCTCCACTGACCCTCTATCAGGGGTATAGAGAGGGTCCTCTACTGACCCTCTATCAGGGGTATGCAGGTCCTCCACTGACCCTCTATCAGGGGTATGCAGGTCCTCCACTGACCCTCTATCAGGGGTATAGAGAGGGTCCTCTACTGACCCTCTATCAGGGGTATGCAGGTCCTCCACTGACCCTCTATCAGGGGTATAGAGAGGGTCCTGGATTGACCCTCTATCAGGGGTATAGAGAGGGTCCTCTATTGACCCTCTATCAGGGGTATAGAGAGGGTCCTGTATTGACCCTCTATCAGGGGTATAGAGAGGGTCCTCTACTGACCCTCTATCAGGGGTATAGAGAGGATCCTCTATTGACCCTCTATCAGGGGTATAGAGAGGGTCCTCTATTGACCCTCTATCAGGGGTATAGAGAGGGTCCTCTACTGCCCCTCTATCAGGGGTATAGAGAGGGTCCTCTACTGCCCCTCTATCAGGGGTATAGAGAGGGTCCTCTATTGCCCCTCTATCAGGGGGTATGTAGGGAGGGTCCTCTACTGCCCCTCTATCAGGGGTATAGAGAGGGTCCTCTATTGCCCCTCTATCAGGGGTATAGAGAGGGTCCTGCATCGACCCTCAACTTTGCAGAGGTATGCTCCCTCTCTCTCCCTCTCTCTCTCTCTCCCTCTCTCTCTTTATCTCTTTATGCTCAGGCAGTCTTTAGCTCACTAGCATTGCAAAACCGGTCTATATGACCATCGAAACAAGCTAAATGTGTTAAATGTTGGAATATCTCTTTCAGTAGTAAGTAAATCAGTAAACGTAAATTAAATTGAGTCAACATTTTTTTTTTATGAATAATTATTTTGTTCTCGGATGTATTCAACTGCTACTGCAATCGAATGGGGGTTAGTAAAAGTTATTCAAAATTGCAATCTATCGCTAAATTCAATCGAATCGCAATCAAGAATTGTTCGGTAGCCAAATCATGAGATGGGTTCAGATCCCCACCCCCATTAAATACCAACCGATAGAAGTGGCCTTGAAGGGCAGCGGCACGCATACGTTATTCATGAGCCTTGGGAAGCGCTCAGACCTGCATGATCAGACAAATATTTGGTGTGCTCATTAAATGGGGAGGGGGAAAGGTCAGATTATTTTCTGTCTGATACGTCTCTCCTAGCTGATGTCTCCTCGGAGGCCCTGCACAGCACAGCAACCTTTGGAGAGCCAGCCTGGAGAAAGACCATGCTGAGAGCACACTGCTGGGAACGCACATCCGTGGACTTCTGAGATCTTGTTAGCCACGGTTCTGAAGGCTCAGAAGGAGGGATGCTCCGGGCTGATACCGATCACTCATTATTTCCCTCAGGGTTGTCCGATGCCGAAACTGATTTATTAAAAAACTAAAAAACTACTTCTTCTCTTAGAATGGTCTTACCGATATTATTGCACCGATATGACAACACTGTCTTTGCTTGCACAGATTTAGATTAAGGTTATTATTAATCTCTCATCACCCCGTTTCTAACTAGCTATAAGGTTAAGATATTCGTCAAGGAAACATTTTCACTATAAATGATCAGAAAAGACGTCTCGTCTCTCCTCCGCTCCAATACGATGTTTGAAACGTTTAGCAAAAGCGCATCACGTAGGCTACACGTGGAGAATTACACCGCTTTTGACTGCCTAGTAGTTTTATCCTCACCTGGAGTGAATGCTCACAGTCAGAGCTGCTAATGACATTCTGTTATGTTATTTCATTAAACATCAAATCCAATCAGAAAAACTATGCATGAGGATTAAACATTGATTTGACTGTAGCTGTCTCAATCGATCGTAGCTGCTGTGCATCGTTATAAGGAGTCTGAGCACACATGTAAGACTAAAGAGAAAAGACATGTTAAACACAGAGCTTAATCAATCAGGTGGTTGAAAATGTTATGTTTTGTTTCAATATAAAATAACATCTGAAAATCAGGTAACCCTACCCACACAGAGCTAAAATTATACAAACATGGGTTAGCTTTTATAATGCCCTGCAGTGCAGCTGCTTGCTTGTTACATTTTGTTGTTTTTAAGAGAAGATTGAATAAAATATTGAAATATTAACGAGACACATTTTTTATATTTATTTGGGGTAAATTAAGTGTTCTATTAATCGAGCAATAAACAAATTTGTTAATTTGCAATTGTTAAAATAATTGCTAAATTAGTCTAGATTAATCGACTAATCAAAAATAGATTAATTGTTAGAAAAATAGTTGTTAGGTGCAACTCTACTCTTGTTGATATCAATGATGATTTTAAATGTTAAGGCCGTGCTAAAAAAAAAATCAACATCTGAAATGTGATTCTAACCTTTTAACCTTTATTGGATTGGCAGCAACAGCAAAACGATAGCCTTTGACAAAATTTCAGAAATAAAAAAATAGATACTGTGTAATAATCAATATGTTTCCTAAACAAAACATCACACTTCTTGGAGACACAGCAGCCTAGCTGAATCTACACAGTATGTGTCAACACTCTTTCTAGATTTCGTCATTAGATTTTTTTTGCCTATACAGCAGGGTTAAACAGATACACACAGTATACACACTCCTATTTCACAAGTAGCTTATCCATTTTAAAATAATAAAATAAATAAATATACTTACTGTATAAATCAAATACATAAAGATGCAACACTCGAATCAATGCACTTGAAGTCAGTAGATATTTGTCAAAAATATTTCTGTATTACCATCACATCAGAAGAAACCAATTTGGTTATTATAATAATGATGACAGTCAAAAACCATGATAGCCAGTGGTGAATTAAACACCTACACCAATTACACAGGAACAGCAGAACAGAACTGCTATGTAAGTAAATCAATATATAGAGAGAATGGACTTGAACTCACTGGGACTGCCAACTTAAATGATATGAATTGTGACATGTTGGCAATATTTTAAGTATTTTTTAGTAACATACTAACATTTTTCAGCAACATACTGTAAAATAAAGATTATACATATCATACTAACGGTGCATCTTCCGTAAAGACAGTTCAGTAACATTGGCTATTAAACTGTGATCAGGCTGGAATACACACGTATTGTCTCTCAATAATGTGAGGTTGCTAAGTGTGCCCAATTGTTTCTAATGATATTAACAGACCAAGACTTACAGTGCCATAAAGCAATATGTAGATTGTGGTAAGATCATCAATACATATTGGCATGCCTAATTTGTACTAGTACTAGTACTAGTAAGTAAGTAGTACTAAATAAGTACTATGTATTACACATTTGCATTGTTTTGATCACACCTGAAAAGTTAGTTTGTGTACAGAGGAGCCCTCTGTGGTAAAAGCCAGGACATGATGGCGCAACTTAAGAATAAAAACTTTGCAAATGACCTCCAGTGTAATGCTATCCATAAAGTAAAAACACAGTGAACTTAAAATTTAATGAAATACAAGTGATCCTCTCATTTAATCATGTACTGTATCTGCTTGTTTATATCTGGTCTGGGGTTATGTTTTTACTGATCAGAGAAAATGCACTTCACAGCACAAACACTTTCTGATCTAATCTTGTAGACATCAAGTATACAGCTGTGTGCAAAGGCGGTTCAGACTCTATGGAATGCAGACCTCAGATCATCCCTGATGATATCCGGCACTATAAGTAATTGGCTCTTTGATCTCAGCACAGAGAGAAAGCCTTTTAAACCCTACCTTAAGCTCATCAAAGACTCATTTCACGGCTACTGTATTGTCAAATGCAAATGTGAGAGGTTTGGGGTTGAGAAAAAGAGAGGCCTTGTCACTCCATATGGTCAAACACAATGCCATGCAGCCGGACAATGTCAAAAAAGTGCAGTGTGTCCATGAAACTGTATAAGGAAAATAATGTAAATCTTTGACATCTTTTTTCTTTGAAAATATACATCTTTAGGCACGTACACAGAACAATCCTCAATGCAAAGTAGGGGTATGACTTACACAGGTTATAGATAAGCAGCATCTATAGTTGAACAACAGTCACAATATAGAAGGTTTGGGTTTGTCGTGTTGCTTGTTTCTTAAGAGGTCTAAACACAAATGGCCGATACCACCACGAGTTGAAAGGGCTATCACAATTACTTGGTGCTAGAAATTGTGCGTGTCTATGAATTATTTTTGACATCGTCTATAAAAAACGGATGGTTCTGGGAATGTACAAGAAAACAAACTTGAAATGACTACATCTGTATGTAGTATTTATCTTGATTTGGTAAGTACATTACTATTGCAGTCTTAAATGTGCGTTTACCGTCACACGCCAACTGCATTTCGCACAATAAAACCCCACAAGGGGAACAGTCTCTGCACTTACTGTAGCTTGAACACGTAGACAGGATCCTACGTTAATATACGAGTAGATTTATCTATATACTCCTGTCTATACTCCCATGAGCAGCCAGAGGAAAGATTGAGGGTACTCAATTGACAGACGATCAACAGTCATCTGAGGCATTGACACAGTTAACAAGTTCACATCAAAAATAAGTACTTTTGAAGACATTGACAACAGTTCCTGTTTACTAAACCAAAGTCTTTGAATGTGTTGTGTTTTCTAACAAAAGCTCTGCCAACACTGCAAAACCTATTTGTTTTGCAGTGAAGGCCAACTGTTATTTCACACCGATGTTGAGGGTACGAGCATGGTGAATGTGTGTGTATAAGTCTATAATCAGCCATTTGGACCCACATACCTAGGGAGTGTATGCAAGTGAGGATTACTCACTGATATTGATAGTGATATTGATGATTTTGTCCATGACTACAAAGACTAGACCGACAGTAGCGGACCATAATTGATTACTCAATTCAAAAGACTACATTTCAACCTACCTCACTGTGACATCATGAGGTCAAGTGTCATGTTTGAAGGAAATTATTCTTCACTTTCAGGACTCGGAGATTTGTATTTTCGCTAGCTCTTGTCTGACTGACTGCCGACATACACAGGAAATGTAAACGTCAAAGCCTGAGAACAATTGTCAAATTAGGGTTTTACAATGATGCACCTACTGTATAGTAAATTGCCAGCTAAAAACCCACGGTTGAAGGCCTGTCTCACAAATATCTTGCTGTTGGGATTCTACACCCCTCAATGCCAATTCCTGTCAAGTTTGCACTTAAAGTCGTGTTTCGCATGACCAGTACTGTCCTTGGCTTCACTCATCAGGGTGGGTATCCTCCATCTTTGGAAAAGCCCTGTCATTTTAACTTCCATCAGCTTCTTGAGAGGGTCCCTTCGATCCTTCAAAATCGTGGCTCACGCAAGCACTTCTTCCTCTGAAGCCTCTTCCCTCAGATGGAGCAAGAGTTGGCCCTCTTCCTGGGTTTGGGCTCCCCGAAGTCCCTGTCGTCGGCAGCACAGTGGCTGAAGGAGCAAATCGTCTGCGAGAGCCGGCGCATGCCCAGGCGGAACACGCTATTGGACAGGCTGTAGATTACGCAGTTGCAGAAGCTGTTGCTGATGGCCAGCCAGGTGGTGACGAAGGACAGTGCGGGGCTGTCCAGCACGTGGGAGCTCTCCAAGAGGAAATAGATGATGTAGGGCAACCAGAGCATGTAGAAAACACTGGTGATGCGGAAAAGTACCATGGCGTAGCGCCGGTCGGGGCCATGGCCCCCATGGTGGTGACTGCCGCTGCCACTGCTTCCTCGACCACCACCACCACCACCACCGCCACCGCCGACCTCCCCGGCCTCCATCTCCTGGCTGGGGAAGCGTGCCCGGCGCTCGCTGATCTCCCGGTTGTGCTGCTGACAAATGCGGAAGATGTGAAAGTACGTGAAGCAGACGACCAGCGCGGCCGGAGCGTACAGCAGGCACACCACGAAGCCCGTGAAGAGGGCCGAGGTGGGCCAGGAGTAGGCGCACCACTCGAAGATGTCCCCGTGGTAGCCCGGCTTGCCCCACCCGAAAAAGGAGGGCAGGAACACTAGGCTCGAGTAGACCCAGATGAGGGCGATGCAGGCACGCAGGCGGCACGGCGTCACCAACTGGTTGTAGGAAAGCGGCTTGGTGATGGCCAGGTAGCGGTCCATGCTAATGCAGGCCAGACAGGCCATGGACACGCTCTTCAGAACGGAGATGACGTAGCTGAACACCTGGCAGGTGATGGGCTCCTGGACGCCGGCCGGGTAGTGAAGCAGGGACAGGGTGGGCACCAGGCAGCTGAGGCCCACCAGCAGGTCGGCGTAGGCCATGGTCTGGATGAAGTAGCTGGTGGTGTAGTGGTGCAGCAAGGGGGCGCAGTGGAATACGAAGATGACCGTCAGGTTCCCGGCGATGATGAGCACGGTCAGCAGCACGATGACGGCCGTCTCCAGGACGCAGGCCTCCAGGCCTTCGTTCTGGCCCCAGCCCAGGGGGCAAGAGTGGTTGCCGGGCTTGCCAGGGGGGTGGCCTCCGAGGCTACTGTTGGCAGCAGACACCAAATCTGTCATCAGTACCGACTGGTTCATGGTTCTGGGCACTGTCCAGGTGGGTCAGGTTAGCGCTGTGCTGGCCCGGTAACCGGAGACCTGTCTGGCCCCGGGGCCCGGTCCGTAATCCTCCTTCAGTACTCTCCTTCCACGCCGCTCTCACATCGCTGGGTCTCAATCAAATGAACACTGACTGAGGGAAATCAATACAGCCTCCGGGAAGGGAGGACGACCAGTTTGGCTCTCTTTTTCCGATCAGTCATGCTTAGGAGGAGGTGGAGAGTAACAGTCGGGCGGGGGTGGGGGGGTGTGTTCGGGGGGCAGGGGGGGGCAAGCATTCGCTCTACGCCATGTATCTACGCTGGGAGGAGGGCTTCCCACCGATTCCCCGGCCAGTCATCAGACACATTTCCTGACTAATGAGAGCTGCCACTGGGGGGTCTGAGGACAGGAGACGTCCTCCTGGCAAGGACAAAAAAACAGAGACGCAAGACGGGGCCGTGTGTGGAGAAGAAGCATGAGTTGGGCACGCCGCAGATTCTACCACAGATTAAACGAGTCAGGGAGCATGTGACTATTTTAAGTCAACAAATAAAAGAGAGAGAATGTTATCAGAGCGTTCACCTTCACTGCGTCATTTTGACATTCAAAAAGCTTTTTCAGCGTGTGCCTAAGGGGGGAGAAAAAGATGCTTAAGAATCCATTCAGAAAAAAAAATACAGTCTCACAAGGAAGATTACAATCAATATTAGTCTCTGTGTTTGAATCATACCTCCAACGTCAAGTCTCTCTTTAGAGTTTCCAAGTGACATCAGTGTCAGTTAGTTCTCATTTTTACAGTGTACATCCTCTTATGTTCCAGAATAGTGGATAGTTCCAGAATGGTCTCCCCGGTTGGTGTCTGGATGCCATGTATACCCAGCTATTGTCCAAATCCAAACACAGACACGCTACAACAACACAGGGATCTCCGCGGGAGTTAATGTCACAGCTCTCTCATTCCACAAAGCGCCGGGGGAATTGTATTCACAACGCTCGCCCCGGTCAGAGACGAGCGAAAACAAAGCACATCCAAAACGTCCAGATCCGGTTTCATGTATGTGTCAGTGGGCGGAACGGCCTCTAGGCCCAGTGAGTTTCAATCCACGCAACTAAGAAGTTTCATATCCCGGGCTGTGACACCAGCAAAAGTGGTACGTTTTCAAAGAAAAGGGCCAAGTCCTCACAACACAGGCGGGTGGGATGGCGCTTCGGTCCCCGAGAAGCCAGCGGAGCGCCTCGGTGCTCCTCTCTGAGGGATCCTGCTCACGGCACCGGCTGAGACGGGTGTGGGGACCGATCCGCATTCCGTTTGTTTACCCCGTAAACTTGTTGATGGTTCCGATTTGCCAATGACATCCTTGAGCACGGCTAGGGGTGAAAGCTTAGCATAGAGTAGTCTTTCCTTTAGTGCTTGTTGACACTATTGATATTAATACTTATACAGTACATACCTGGGTCCATTGAAACAAG
>NC_140259.1:9548779-9556279 GCF_949987555.1 Borostomias antarcticus | reverse complement strand
GACCTGTCAGCTGTCACTTCTGCTCCAGCAGCTTTGAGCCCAGAATGTCTCAAAGGCCATGAGAGAACGAACACACACACACACACACACACACACACACACACACACACACACACACACCAGATGAAATCTAAGATGAATGATGCTGTAGAAAAAAAAAAAACACACTGTACTGTACTAGTTTATAAATGCTCCATCATTTTTTTTTTGCCAGTATCGTTTCAAATCAAGCGAACCGTGAGAATGAGAAATCAAATTTTCTTTTTTGTTTTGTTTCTCCCAAGATATCGATTCTTCACAGAGGGAGGAGGAGGAGCGTGCGCTGCTAATGGACACCACTGAGCTGTGTGAACGAATGGGTGAGTTGAGCTACGCTGAAGGACAGTGATGGACCACATGTACACAGCTGGGATGGGGGACTGGGGGGTTGGTAGAAAGGACTTCATTGAGAGTGATGGTTTGGGGGTTGGGGGGGCAAAGGCATTTCTTGTGCAGAATTGATGGTTGTAAACCAGCGAAGGGAAGGAATGAAGGCAAGAGGCACTGGACAGTACAGCCACAAACATATGACAAGAGAAAACGAGAGAAAACGAGCGAAAACGAGAGAAAATGAGAGAAAACAAGGTACTCAGGGTTGAAAACTAACATTTTCCACTGGTGGCACTGATGCTATCAACTACAGTCGACTACAGGTCGTAAACTGCCTGTTTGGGAACCTTTAAATGTCTATCTACATACCTAGGACATGAATGAGGAGCTATTGTCCAAAGTGCGTAGCCACTGCAAAAGCACAAACAACAACAGAAAGCATAATCCTGAAGTCTTACACCAAGGACATCGAGTAGAAAACGGTGACACATCAGGCATCGCTGGCACAGGAAGCTTCACTATGATGAGAGTACTCGATAAACCCAAGCATGTTTCCATGGCAGCTCATCCTGTCTACACCAGTGGAGGCTCGTCCATTGAGGCAGGGGAGGACAGTCCTCCTCAGTTTTTGGAGAGAAGAGAGGGATTCAAATATAAATATATGAATTTATTTATTCATAATTAATATTATCTGAAATCTATTTGCCAACAAACTGAGAGCCAGCACACCTCAGTGTCCCCTAATAAAAAAACATTTTTCATATATCACCTAACCTCTCCAGCACCTCACCAATATCAATTCTTTTCTCTCTTTAGAGAAGAGTACAATCCATTACAGCAACTATTGCTTACAATGTTTTATTGTTGTTTTGTAATATTTAATCATGAATATGATTTAAAAAAAATGCTGCACGTAGTTAAAGAAAGTGTTATTTAGTTTTTCATATGCTAAAATTGACTGTAAATCCACTTTAAAGCTGATATTTCAAATAATAACTGAAGGAAAGTGCCCCCCGGCGCCCATGGACGGTTCGCCTCTCTTCCTCCTGTCCTCCTCAGTTTTTTGAGTCACCAGCCGCCACTGGTGTACACTGTACCGGTGTGTGGGTGATGATCACGCGTAGGCGCCTTATTAATTCTACCCTATCCACTCTGCGCCACCGATGATAGCTTTGATTGTGGACCATCGCTAAATGCCACAGCAAAGAGCACGACCCAAATACAACCGTACACACAAACAAGCAAAAAAATAAGATCCCGTCTAAGATTTAATTACATGCCTCATAAAGAGTGAAATTGCCTTCATTACCAGCCAGGGAGAGAGAGAAAAGAGAGAGTGAGAAGGAGAGAAAGAATGAGTGTAAGAGAGAGAGAAAGAAAAGAGAGAGGGGAGAACGAGTAAGAGAGAGTGGGAGAGAGAGAGGGGGAGAGAGAGGGGGGAGGAGGGTAAGAGGTTGGGAGAGAGAGGGAGGGAGCCAGAGGGAGAGTGTGTATTATCTCAATCCAGGTAAAAATGTAAAGTGCTGCAGCTGTCTTGAGACAACATAAAGGAACATTTTATTCTTGACACAACCAATCCAAGCCTCAGTTTAGAGAAAATGTCTTGTCCACGTAATAGGTTCTTTCCTGTAACTATTTTAATTGAGGCACAGCAGAAAAGGGATTCCTACCCATGCTGTGAGTATGAAACTTTGGACTGTCAAAATCAATCAGCATTCAGGGACAATCAGGCTCCAATACATCAGTGACCTTCAATTTCCGGTTCTAGGTCAAAGGCGCGCCAGGGCGAACGCACGACTCTGCTATTCCAGCATGTCTGTTCGAGTGCCATGCTTTTGACATATGAATGATTTTATATAAAACTGAAATTAGACTTATTTGTTATGTTTTCAGTCAATAAATCAATCAATGTATGACTGGTCGCACTTAAACGGGCATGTGTGACAGTCTAACCTCAAACCTCCGATCTCAGTGGTCTTTGGTTCATCCAGCCAGACGACTGGCAGCTAAAGTGGATTGGCAGTTGCACAGTGAAACCGCTTCTTCTGAGGTACTCCGGAAATAGCTCGCAGTGCTTTTTAAAGCCTCTGTGAAGAACTCACATGGGAGAGAGAAAGGTTGCGAAAATGTCAGTTTCACGCTCCCCTTCCGGCACAGACTGGAAAACCGGTTACAGTATATTCACCCTCGCGTTATACCGTCTCTAAGCAAAGACAGGTGGTGTGCGGGGTTGCGCTGCCCTTCAGATGTTCTAAAGACGCTGTGAAGAGGATATGGGATCCCAACAACTACATCCTCCGTATGAAATAAACCGATTTTGAATGAAAACATTTATATTGATAATATGATTTACTGGTAAGTGAAACGCTTTTGCAATATTGATTCTGAGTCAAAAAGTGAATTGAAAAGTGCTTTATTTGTCAAGCAGCTACCCCGACATATGCCTTTTGGTTAGGTAACAAAAGCCTCTAGACAATCACTCCACCATCACGCAGTGTTTCCTAGTAATTACCTAGAGAATTTGTCCCACCAGTTTAATAATAAACCAAAAATATTTTTACACTTCTCATAGTAACATTAAATAATAATAATAATATACAAATATGTACATCGTACACTACATGTGACAAATAAAAGGAATCTTGATCAATACCATGTCCTCTACCTATAGCCGATAAATCTGTATTAAAGGCACCAACTTGTGAAATATGGATTTTTCAAGCCGATACGATGTCCTGAGATCACCGATCAAGTTGCACAGTTTTGGGCTAAAATCGTACATTTCTTTCCTACAAAGTTGAACAGGAAAATTACATTTTCTTGGAGCAAAAAACGACCCTTATGTTGGTTGGTGTTGTCTCCCATCAATGCTCTAGTGCATTTTGTGTTTTGACCATACAGGATGTGAGCTGCGTTAACTTCCGTCTCATTTACCATGTCGTCTCCATTCATAACTCAACAATTTACATTGTTTACAAGAGCACAAAATTGTTTACTAGAGCGCAAAATTGTTTACAAGAGTTCAAGGTTCTTCTTCATAGATTTTGCCTCTTCATTTCACCAGAATGATGCATTTAACTTTAAAATGTTTTTTTTTTTCTGTCACTGGACCTCGTAGAGGGTTCCAGGTCCCCCCACCACAGTCTCACAAAATCCCGTGGGAAGCACTGATCACACACACACACACACGCCAGAAAACACGCACACCACAACACACACGCCAGCGGACACGCAACACACACCAGAGGACACACACTCTACAGTAACACACACGGCAAAGGACACAAACGACTGTAACACACACGCCAGAGAGAAGACAGCGGGGCCCCTCCCCACTTGGCTACAGCCCCAGCCTTGTGTGTGAGCCCTGGGCGTGATTATTTAAATGTGTGTCAGCGTCAAGTAGCAAGCGGAGTGAAATGTGCTCCGATTTATGACACCAATATACCCCCCCCCGCCCATAACAGTCGCCGGCCCAATTACTTAGGATTCAATCTGCATTAGAGTCATCATTGAGTGGAGACAGGAGCCATTAATAATGTCGAGATTGTGCGGGGCCCCTCTAGCCCACCGTGGTTTGCATCCTCGCCCCTCCCTCCTCCACACGGTTATTATTAGCACCACCGAGCCGTCCATCAATATCATCTCAGTCAGAAGGGACAGGCCCACTCCCACAAGTTATACATGAATGAGTGAGCGCTGGTCTCCGTGTCACATAACCTGAGCTCACGTAATCTACTGGGGTATCTTTAGCAGCTCATCTGCACTACTGCTATTCCTGCCGCCGTGGGAGATGCGAGGCCGGGAGATGGGGAAAGGAAAGAGAGACAGAGAGAGAGACAGAGAGAGAGGCTGTGGGCATCGCCAGCTGAGAGGCGACAGCAGCGTATAGATGCATGAAAAAGAAGCCCGCTGCCTCTTGGTTCGTTCCGTCGCAGTCGAGTCTTTATTCAAGGCAAGTTTATTTGTGTAGCGCATTTCAGCAGCAAGGCAATTCAAAGTGCTTTACATGAGACATTAAAAGCATCAGGATAAAGTGCAACACGTAAAAGGTCATATAAAACAAAATGCAAAAAAGGACATTTAAAACAAAATGAAGGAAAAAAAATATACAGGAATAAAAGTCACAGTGCAGTGTATGAATAAATAATTATTTGATTTAATAAAAAGCAGCGGCAAAAGCAAAAGTCTTCAGTCTTGATTTCAAAGAACTGAGAGTTTCAGCAGACCTGCAGTTTTCTGGAAGCTTGTTCCAGATATGTGGAGCATAAAAACGGAACGCTGCTTCCCCATGTTTTGTTTTACAGCAGGATTTTAAAGTCAATTCTTTGACACTCACACTATTCCTGTCTTTATTCACACTATTACTGTCTTTATTCACGCTATTACTGTCTTTATTCATGCTATTACTGTCTTTATTCACACTTTTACCGTCTTTATTCACGCCATTACTGTGTCTTTATTCACATGGTTACAGTCTTTATTCACGCTATTACTTTCTTTATTCACGCTATTACTGTCTTTATTCACGCTATTACTGTCTTTATTCACACTATTACTGTCTTTATTCACGCTATTACTGTGTCTTTATTCACGCTATTACTATCTTTATTCACGCTATTACTGTCTTTATTCACGCTATTACAGTCTTTATTCACGCTATTACTGTCTTTATTCACGCTATTACTGTCTTTATTCACGCTATTACCGTCTTTATTCATGCTATTACTGTGTCTTTATTCACGCTTTTACTGTCTTTATTCACGCTATTACTATCTTTATTCACGCTATTACTGTCTTTATTCACGCTATTACTGTCTTTATTCACACTATTACTGTGTCTTTATTCACGCTATGACTGTCTTTATTCACGCTATTACTATCTTTATTCACGCTATTACTGTCTTTATTCACGCTATTACTGTCTTTATTCACGCTATGACTGTCTTTATTCACGCTATTACTGTCTTTATTCACACTATTACTGTGTCTTTATTCACGCTATGACTGTCTTTATTCACGCCATGACTGTGTCTTTACCTATTTATTCACGCCCCCAGCTGCAGCCTTTTGTTTATGGGTCCATCCCCTCCCCCCCCCATCTTCTTCTCTGCTCATTGATCACTGTGTTGTATTTCAAGCCCCTTTCTCCACAGGGAATGTGTATTATATTATCCATAAACCCCAGGTCCTCCATCTTGTTAACCTCATGCAAATTCCCATATCGTCACACAAGCTGTTATATAATTCACCGTATTTCAGGTCTAGACAGTAAGCTAGTGGAGCTGGACTGTTAAGTGTGTGAGTGTGTATGCGTATAAAGGTGTGTGTGTGTGTGTGTGTGTGTGTGTGTGTGTGTGTGTGTGTGTGTGTGCGGGGGCGTATATACAGTAGGTGTGCGTGTGCATGTATATAGGTGTGTGTGTGTGTGTGTGTGTGTGTGTGTGTGTGTGTGCGCGCGCGGGTGTGTATATAGGTGTGTGTGTGTGTGTTTGTGTGTGTGCGTGTGTGTGTGTGTGTGTAATTCTGCTTGCCTACCTTGGTGATGAGGGTGCGGTAGCGCTCCAGCAGAGCCTGGTCAGTGTGACACCCACACAGCAGCTGCCACACTTCGGCCCTCAGCGCCTCAGGGACCCCGGACTTCACCAGGGAAGACAGGCCTTTGGGCCTCACAGACAGGTTCCCATGCCTGAAACACACACACACACACACACACACACACACACACACACACACACACACACACGTTGCAAAGTTACAAAGTTGCTTTGGATAAAAGTGTCTGCTAAATGACTAATGTCATGTAAAAGTGCATCCATGGTTGCTCACCAGCGGTTGAGGATGCCACCCCAGGACTCGAGGATCTTCTCGGGGCAGTCCTTCGACACGTCGCCGGTCCCACTGGAGATCTCGCTGTCGCTGTCTGCAGGACATTCAGGAAGTGAGGTCAGCTGAACAGAAAGACAATGCACCACTACTAAAGTATATAATATCGTATATATTATATTATAATATCGTATGTAACCCACTGCCTCTCGTGGTCAATTGCTTCTGTTACTACATATATATTCACAAAAACACTCAGTAGTAACATTCAATCATTTATTTACTGATCATTCTTATCATTTTAGTATTTACAAAATCTTCCGCGATAGGCTATAGTTCTGAATTAAATGGTTGCCAGGCAACATAGGCTATCTCGCCTATTTGGGTTGGCCTTGTTCACATAAGGCATAATTCAGGTGGTTCACGTTTATTTGAATATTTCCAGCTATGGTGCAGTTATTAAAACAGTTCTCCAGAGCACTCGTTTTTGCTGGTAGGGGTGCGGAAGTGTTGGAGTCGGACTGATGAGTGTGTTTTTGTAATAGGATACGAAAAAGGCGAGGTTGCTGCGAGTGGTTGCTACGCAAAGCATAGCCTACCGCTTGATTTTTATCAATGGCCTCGTCAATGAGATTAAAGGCGCATTAATACTAATTGTTATGCGGTCGTAGCGTATTTTACCACGGCTGCTAGCCAATCAGAATCAAGTATCCAAACTCTCCGTTGTACAATTAGAAATTGAGCATGAGGGGATTTTACATAATACACAATGAGCCCGCCACTTGCCAGGGACCGTGTTGACCGGCCCAAGGGCCAGTCTGCTGAGCAGCTGGGAGCTCAAATGAAGGCTCTCAATGGTGGAGAGGCTGACTGTGATGAGCTATGAGTCCCACTCAGCGCACGCACACACACACAGTCTCCCTCACACACACACACACACACACACACACACACAAACACGCACACAATCTGAGACACCTGCCTAGTGTGATGACCTGCCTCATACACACACACTGGCTGATTTTGAACCGGCCGTTCTCCATGGGACACGGTGATCATCACATGCCGATGCTTGTGTATAACATCAAAAACATAACTTACTACACCCCTCCATGCAAGAAGATAAAAGATAGGGAGACACAGATGAACAAAATGTTCAGGAATCAAGCTCTGTAAAAGGCAAGGAGCTCCCATGCTTCCAGATAATGCTGTGACAGCCAGAAATAGAAACACATTAGAAACACATGCGGACTCCAGCATAAATCGAGAGATTATTTAACCGCTGTCTAAACAGAACTGTTCATC
>NC_140259.1:9516279-9538779 GCF_949987555.1 Borostomias antarcticus | reverse complement strand
CATCCTAGTGCTGATGAGATAACCGGAGAAGCAATCAGGCGGCCGGTTCGGGCGCTACGGCGCTAATTGCTATCGTGCGTTAATGAGACGTAGCCGCTTATTAACTCCCGATGATACCACGGTTTGCTGCTGATACAAAAGCTCGCGGTTTCGGATGCTCGGCGAGCTTCGGGAGAGCTTTAGGAGAACTCGCTGAGGAGATTTCCTCTTCAAAGAGAGAGGGGAGGCTAGTGAGGTGAGCTTTTCTTATGTAAGCCTGGTTTTTCCCTCTTTTAAGCGTCTGCAGGACAGCCGCTGTCTGACACTAGTGTATTACAATGAGAGGACTTCAGGGAATTTGGCACGTCAGATGTTTAGGATGTGGTTCTATTTACATGGAGCCATCTGGCAAGACATTGGGCTGACGACCGTGCGGATACTTGAGAGCCTTTGTTTACGGAGAGCTCTTAGAGGATCATCTGCAGCTCAGAGAGAGAAGAAGAGCTGGACAAGTGAAAGGAACATACTAGTTTTGTTTACTAGTAGAGTACTGTAGTCCTTATTGGTAATAGTACTGCTGTCTCATCGTGGTTGGCTAGTTGATGTGATAAATGTATGGAGCGCGATACAATTCCCATAAATCGGTGCTTCCAGTCTTCCCGATCTTCCATCTTTTCTGCTCCTGCATCCTTCTTAAGTACGTCCACGTACGTTAGCGTGGGACGCCCTCATGATCATCGACCGTGTGGACTGCACCTTTAAAAGGCTCTTTTATCCAAAGCTATTCACAACGGCCTCTCATTCAACCGAGTCTACAGTCAAACGAGGTAAACGGCTATGGAAGAACACCGTGGTGGAAACGGCCGTACCAGTTTGAGTTTCAGGTAGAAGGTCTCGCTGAAGGCCTTGCGGCTGAAGTACCAGAAGCGCTCGCCGGCAGGGTAGACCCTCACCAGGGTCTCCAGCAGGAAGCGTACCGGCTCCACCACCTCAGTCACCACCAGGTCCACCGCCACGGTCATGTACACCTGCTTATCTGAAACCACAAGGTGTGAGGGGTTAAAAAACTAGGGGAAAGGTGTGTGTGTGTGTTGTGTGTGTCAAAGTTTGGGAGAAAGAGAAGTGTTTTTTTTTTGCTGAGGTGATGTTTGTAATGCCAACAGGGGCACCAGAATGTAAAGTATACAGTGTAACTACACAAGTTAAAGTGTTTGTTGAAGGTTGACACACTGAGTAAATGGACAGTAAAATATACACTGATTGTTTTTGCATCTTTCTACAATGACAAGAAAATTGCACTTTTGATTATAATTGGTTACCCTGCAGATTTAATTAATTTCTTATTATTCAAACCAAACAAGTTCTCCTAAGAGAGCAGACTTTGATCTCTAACGCCTGCCTGAATCATATAATAGTGCAAGCTGTAATGAGTTTACTAGGCACAACAGAAGACAAGCTAATTACCAATTCACAATTTTGGGAACAGTCGGCCTCAATGGTGGAAGGGGAACACGAGATCAGATAGTAAGAAATCCCCTTAAACAGATTCCAATCCTGGTTAAGTAAAGAATAAAATGTTGGTTTACTGTACAAAGATGTTTTAGGAAACAACATCCCTTAAAACGTCAGATATGACAGGAGGATTTGGTCCCTCGGTCTCAAAACACAAAACAAGTTATTGTCTAGCCCTCTGGGTTGTAGGATTAAGCACAGGAATAATGTTTTGATCATAACAGTGCCGGAGGTGGGAAGTCTCAGTGTGCTACTGAGAAGCAGGCAGATCAATCAATATCCAGAAACTAGGAGCAGAAAAACACTTTCTCTACAGCTTGAATTAAGTGGCTGTTAAAATAAACAAGTGCAAATTATCAATAGCTGCAACCATGCAGGTGGGCAGCCAGGCCCAACTTTTGTGGACATTTTTGTGATGTAACAACCGACCGACCAACCGACCAATCGACCGACCAACCAACCAACCAACCGACCGACCGACCAACCGACCAACCAACCAACCAACCAACCAACCAAGCAACCAACCAACCAACCAACCGACCAACCGACCAACCGACCAACCAACCAACCAACCGACCAACCGACCAACCAACCAACCGACCAAGCAACCGACCAAGCAACCGACCAAGCAACCGACCAACCGACCAACCAACCAACCAACCGACCAACCGACCAACCGACCAACCGACCAACCAACCGACCAACCAACCGACCAACCAACCAAGCAAGCAAGCAAGCAACCAACCAACCAACCAAGCAACCGACCGACCAAGCAACCGACCAACCGACTGACCGACCAACCAACCGACCAACCAACCAACCAACCAACCAACCGACCGACCAAGCAACCGACCGACCAAGCAACCGACCGACCAAGCAACCGACCGACCAAGCAACCGACCGACCAAGCAACCGACCGACCAAGCAACCAACCAACCAACCAACTGACCAACCGACCGACCAAGCAACCGACCGACCGACCAAGCAACCAACCAACCGACCAAGCAACCAACCAACTGACCAAGCAACCAACCAACCAACTGACCAACCGACCAAGCAACTAACCGACCAAGCAACCAACCAACCGACCAAGCAACCAACCAACCAACCGACCAAGCAACCAACCAACCAACCGACCAAGCAACCAACCAACCAACTGACCAACCGACCAAGCAACCGACCAAGCAACCAACCGACCAAGCAACCGACCGACCAAGCAACCGACCGACCAAGCAACCGACCGACCAAGCAACCAACCAACCAACCAACTGACCAACCGACCGACCAAGCAACCGACCGACCGACCAAGCAACCAACCAACCGACCAAGCAACCAACCAACTGACCAAGCAACCAACCAACCAACTGACCAACCGACCAAGCAACTAACCGACCAAGCAACCAACCAACCGACCAAGCAACCAACCAACCAACCGACCAAGCAACCAACCGACCAAGCAACCAACCAACCAACTGACCGACCGACCAAGCAACCGACCAAGCAACCAACCGACCGACCAAGCAACCGACCAAGCAACCAACCGACCGACCAAGCAACCGACCAAGCAACCAACCGACCGACCAAGCAACCGACCAAGCAACCAACCGACCGACCAAGCAACCGACCAAGCAACCGACCAAGCAACCAACCGACGGACCAAGCAACCAACCAACTGACCAACCGACCGACCAACCAACCGGCCGACCAACCAACCAACCGACCGACCAACCATCACCATCACCATCACAACCAACTTTCAACAGGCCTGAGGTGAAATAAGAGAGCAGCAGGTTCTACATCACAAAAATCGAATGAAAATCATAGACGGTTGTCGGCTGTTTGCAGGAACCCTATAGCGGTCAGTTGCCAATGCTCCCCACTTCCTGTCATTTTTCTTCTGAGTCGACAGAATTCTAAGAGTGGCTGTGTGCTGATTCGACCACCTTGCTTCCCTGAGCTGGGCTGGTTGGACAACCTGCTATACAGGTTCAAGTCAAACTCTCCTCAGGCCTGTCAATTTGTTTGATATAATGAGTTTAGTGAGGTAAATGCGTAGCACTTGCAGCTCTCTCTCTCAAATCACTGCACTGCACACGCTCGGGTTGAAACACATCTAGGAATATGGAACAATAATATTTCCAGACTTTCAATTTGATTGCCTATGGAAATCAAATGTTAGATTATGACTGAAATTGTGCAAGGTGGCTAACTAGCTTGTAATGGCTGATTAGCACAGCTAGCTTATAGCAACTAGGACAGTGATGAGCTAGCTAACTAAAAGGTAAGCACCTACACACGAGGTCAGGGTGGTCAGAAGCCCGTGGTCAGGCTACGCTAGCTAGCTTGCTAGTTAGCTGTGCTAGCTGTAGCTAACCGGGGACAGAGATGTTCACGTGTTAGCTAGCAGGGGCTACGCCAGGGCTATCGGCAAACGAAGGTTGGTGTACCCAGTGACGGGGAAGAAAGGCACGGGTCGGCTATTGGTTTTAATTAGTTCTGACAATGTGAATAAAATCATTGAATGCAGCTTTAATATGGAGGCTGTTGCCTCCGACACAAGTGTCCAGTAATGCAACCACAGTCGTACAGGAAATGAATACAACATCCTTCGCATTCCCCAACACATTCTGTCTAGAAGCTAGGCTACGGAGTGAGCTGAGCTTGGAGCTAGGCTTAAATGTTAGGCTCAATTGTCTAATGTTTAATGCTAGGCTTGCTGCTCAGGTAAAGAGCGTGTTGACTGTTGTCTCACCTTTAGGCGTGTCCTCGTTCAGCACCTGGAAGGCAGGCATGTTGGGGTTCCATGTACCCGTGATTACGTAGGCCTTCGCGTCCGAACTCTTCCCCATGGACTCCTAAACAAACATGGAACAGAACATAGAACATAGAACATGGAACAGAACGCACCCTTTCATTAACATTCTTAGAAAAACATTAACTACTAACTTAGTTCCATTAAACATTACATTTGTGAAATGTCATCAACTGTGGTGGAAGGAACTTTCTTTTTTCATCACTTTTTGAATATGAAGAAGTAGTGCATAGAAATGTTGCTACATTAGATACACATAGTTAATTTCTCTTGAGAGATCTCACCATGTCTAGAAGATGCATGTCACTGTTGCGCACCTTCTGTCCTGGACTCAGCAACATACCAAAACACCTAAAGGGAGGTACAGAGTCAAGGTTAGAGTAAGAGGCTGGTTAGAGTAAGAGGCAGGTAGAGAGTACAGGGTTAGAGTTAGAGACAGGTAGAGAGTACAGGGTTAGAGTTAGAGGCAGGTAGAGAGTACAGGGTTAGAGTTAGAGGCAGGTAGAGAGTACAGGGTTAGAGTTAGAGGCAGATAGAGAGTACAGGGTTAGAGTTAGAGGCAGGTAGAGAGTACAGGGTTAGAGTTAGAGGCAGGTAGAGAGTACAGGGTTAGAGTTAGAGGCAGGTAGAGAGTACAGGGTTAGAGTTAGAGGCAGATAGAGAGTACAGGGTTAGAGTTAGAGGCAGGTAGAGAGTACAGGGTTAGAGTTAGAGGCAGATAGAGAGTACAGGGTTAGAGTTAGAGGCAGGTAGAGAGTACAGGGTTAGAGTTAGAGGCAGGTAGAGTACAGGGTTAGAGTTAGAGGCAGGTAGAGAGTACAGGGTTAGAGTTAGAGGCAGGTAGAGTACAGGGTTAGAGTTAGAGGCAGGTAGAGTACAGGGTTAGAGTTAGAGGCAGGTAGAGAGTACAGGGTTAGAGTTAGAGGCAGGTAGAGAGTACAGGGTTAGAGTTAGAGGCTGGTAGAGAGTACAGGGTTAGAGTTAGAGGCAGATAGAGAGGACAGGGTTAGAGTTAGAGGCTGGTAGAGAGTACAGGGTTAGAGTTAGAGGCAGATAGAGAGGACAGGGTTAGAGTTAGAGGCAGGTAGAGAGTACAGGGTTAGAGTTAGAGGCTGGTTAGAGTTAGAGGCAGGTAGAGAGTACAGGGTTAGAGTTAGAGGCAGGTAGAGTACAGGGTTAGAGTTAGAGGCAGGTAGAGAGTACAGGGTTAGAGTTAGAGGCAGGTAGAGAGTACAGGGTTAGAGTTAGAGGCAGGTAGAGAGTACAGGGTTAGAGTTAGAGGCAGGTAGAGAGTACAGGGTTAGAGTTAGAGGCAGGTAGAGAGTACAGGGTTAGAGTTAGAGGCAGATAGAGAGTACAGGGTTAGAGTTAGAGGCAGGTAGAGAGTACAGGGTTAGAGTTAGAGGCAGGTAGAGAGTACAGGGTTAGAGTTAGAGGCAGGTAGAGTACAGGGTTAGAGTTAGAAGCAGAGGTAAAACAAAACGCTCATTTCAGACAAATCTACATTTTTAAAATGATCAAATTCATAATCAAAATATTTTGGGGGGGAAACAATCATTTTATTTACCTTCATTAGAATAGAATAGAAAGTTTATTTGCCATAACAATTACAGGTACATTGGAAATCTTGTCACCACTTGTTCTTACAATATCTTATCACACACTAGTTCCTCATTCCAGTCCTAGGTACGCACCTAGACATTTAAAGGTGCCCAAACTGATTAATTATTTTACTTAAAATGATTAGTCTATATCAAAATCTTGACGATTGCACCTTTAACACATTTTATTTTTGACTCAGAAATCTAACTGGCCTGAAGGGCAGCAGTGGTAGTATCATTACAAAACACCCGGTACTTCCTGTTTTGGTCATGAGATGGGAGTGCCATCAAGTGGTTGCAATGAGAATCGCACCCTTGGCCCAACGTGTTTCCACAAAAAGGGACATAGCTCATGGTCATGGCATAATAAGTAATAAGCTAAGCTTAGTACGGACCTTTTTTATACAACTATCTGGGTAGAAACAATATTTAAAAAGAGCTCTAAACGTTGCCACTAAAATAGGACTGAGACGCCTGGTTTTCACTGTAAGAATGTGACCTAGTGAACAGAGGGAGGATGGTGACAAGTCTGACCTAGTTCTGCTCAACGGCTGTGTAAGAAGTGTCAACATAAAGATGACAGGGACTACAGTGCTAGGGCTAGGGTTAGGACTATCTAGGGTTGGGGCTAGCTAGGGTTAGGGCAAGAGCTAGGGTGATTCTGGTTTCCTATAGTGATACTGTTTTCAAGTGACTCGCCGTTTCTTTCTGTGCCACACGCAACGGATGTTTTCACACAAAGCAGTTCCTGTACACAAGCTCTTTAGCGTGAGAACCAATATCAGACTTGTTTTATGTTCCAAGATGCCCATCAAAGTTAATATGTATACTGTCAATTCACCCAAAACAATACATAGAAATAAACATTATAGATTTTACACATATGACAAATGAAGCTGGTCTTATACTGCGTTCTATTGGCTGGGAAGTGGTGAGGTGGTCAGGTGGGAGAGACCGGGAGAACGACGTCACCCACGAGCAGCTCGGAACAAAGATGGCCGTTAGCTAGCTTTGTTTGCCGAACCAGCAGATAATAACGCAATACGGGGTATTTTGCGCGTGCAAAAGAGTTCGCAAACATGTCCTCGGATAACAGTTGGGGAATACTGTGTACAACTGATCTAATGAGACAGAAATAAGACAGAAATGCTAATAGAACAGTATTACTTAAAGGTACCCAATGTAGTTTTTGACCACTAGTATGCGCTCTAGAGCAAATTTGAGAAGGTGATCCCCGAAAATCGCGTAGTACGTCATTGCGTCAATACGCGGAGCACATAATAGTGACGTTTCACACATCTTTGTTGTTTTCAAAACATTAGCTAAATATCATTTTGCGAAGAAATTAAAAGGTAGGAAAGACATTCAAGTGATTCAACATGTTTATTAGACTATAAGGAACCATATAATCGAGGAATTTAGGAAAATATAACCATATAATCGAGGAAAATAAACAATGAACGGATTGTTTTGATTCACGTTTCGTTGGGTACCTTTAAGTTTTACTCAGTGAAACCTTTCACACAGGGAGCCACAACGCCTCACCTCTCGATGCCCAGTTCCTGGTTGCTCATCTGCTGAACGGTGACCACCACCTTCTTCTGCACACCTTGACGCAGCTTGAAGTAGAACTTGTCTCGATCCTTCGGGACCGGGCTGAGGATCGGTGAGATGAGGAGAGGTTGAATTTAAGAACGTCTTCACACACCCAGAGAACCATGTTATGGTTAGTAGTAATGGAATGTTCTTGACTAGTCTGCTCTGTTTTATAGATAGAGCGTTTTATTTCTGAGGAAGGTCAATAGATGACCATGAGTTAATAGTATGGTGTTTGGTATGACCAAAACGGTGGTAGAGCAATTATCAGACTTTCTCAAAAGTGCTAGTTTTGTCAACGTTTTGATCTGAACCATTGTATATGATCATAAGTAACCTTAAAACAAGGCTAAACATGATTTTCCCCTTTACTACTCCTCTAAGCTGCTGAACGCAGAATACCTTTCTTGAATGAAGAGTTTGCTGCACCTATTTTGCACAAACCACATGTTGGGTTGCCCCTGTTGGCACTTTATTAGATTTATTCTTGTATTCTTAGTGAATAATTCTCTTCAGCTCTCTGCCTAACTCCACGCCATTTATCGTGTTCCCTCTGTCACTGATGATGATAGTACAGTATGAATATGTGAATGTAGTCAGTGGACCGTAGAAACTGAATTGCCCTTCGGGGACAAATAAAGCTATCTGTCTCTGTATCTGTATAGTGTGGGAAACAGTCATGGTCGGTTGACATTTTGAATGGACATTTTCTCACTACTGAGTACTGTGTGTATCACGGAGTGGGAGTGTGTGTGCGTGTGTGTGTGCGTGTGTGTGTGTGTGTGTGTGTGCGTGTGTGTGTGTGTGTGTGTTGTCTGACCTGTAGTTGCCCTTGCTGTCGTCCTCGCGCACCTCCAGGGAAACGGTGAAGGTGAAGGTGTCGCTGTCGGGGGAAAGGGGCGGAGCCAGGTCCCTGACGTCCGGCGCCGGTTTGGAGGAGCGGCGGAACGCTGTGGAGAAGCTGTACAGGATGCGACTGACCTGAGGAGGGAGAGGAGGAGGACAGAGGGAGGAGCAGTGAGGAGGAGGAGAGGAGGAGGTGAGGAGGAGGAGAGGAGGAGGAGAGGAGCAGTGAGGAGGAGGAGAGAGGAGGAGGAGAGGAGGAGCAGTGAGGAGGAGGAGAGGAGGACAGCGGGAGGAGCAGTGAGGAGGAGGAGGAGAGGAGGACAGCGGGAGGAGCAGTGAGGAGGAGGAGTCAGTGTCCCCTCTGTCCCTGTCCCCTCTGACTCTGTCCCCTCTGTCCCTGTCCCCTCTGCACTACTTGCACATGACCACAGACTGTACTGTCCACAGGCTCGAGGGTAGACGGGGTACAGTTTAGTAATGGGGGCCACAGAAACTCACAGCTTCCTTGATGTGGCAGGAGAAGACGTGGATCTGGAAGTCCTCGGAGCTGCGATAGCTCTCGGTGAAGGAGAAGCAGTCGCCGTCGATGGAGCCTTCGGCCCCGCGAGCGCAGAACAGAACCTTGTAGATGGGGAAGCAGGCGATCTCGGTCCCGGACGCCTGGTCCACGATCCTGAGGTAAAACACGGGGGGAAGAGGTGAAGAAATGTGCCTCACAACTACAAACATTCATGTTCATTTTAAACTCTGACTGTTTCTGAATGTTCCTGAGTGTCGTGATGTGTGCATGTATGTATGTGAGTGTTATTATACATATTTATGGGTCAATGACGAATAAAGCTTCTAGCAGGTTGTTGTTGTGTTTTTTTTAAGTGTATTCAAATTTGATATAGTGCATTTCAAATTGTTTAAATTCATTTTTGACTGTATTTTTAGCGGTCGGCAGCCTCAGCTCAGCGGTCCCTCTTGTATTGCCCAATCTTCTTCTTCTTCCTAGAAAGTCTGACTTCCCATGCATGAAAAATCACCAAACTTTGCACATAGATCCAGTCCTATTCCGAAAGTCCCCAACTGGCACTGTGGGCCAATATTCCTGATGGTGGCAGTGGCACTACAGCAACAGATTTAAGTTTAAACTTAAACTTAAGTTAAGTTTAAACTTAAGTTTAAACTTAAAAGACTGCGTAAACTGCGTCGGGGCTGCACATGCGCGTTCGTGGTCGCAGCTGTGGCCAATTTGCTTTCTTTTGTGTTGATCAGGGGCAGTGCTCATGTGCACGCGGCTACAGCCCAAGAAGGAATGGTGTGTGTGTGTGTGTGTGTGACGCTAGCGGGGACTCACCGGACACGCCCCTCGGGGACGCTGGGCACGTGGAGGGTGACGGGGATGGGGATGGCGCTCTCCGCCCGCAGGGTGGCCATGGCTCTCTGGGCCTCCAGCTCGCTGCGAGGGGCCTTGACCCATGTGCAGCCCAGGTAGGACAGCTTACTGAACTGGACACCGTCCTCCTCCTGCGCCGGGGGGCTGCCCACCGGACACGCCGACGCCTCTGAGGGGTCACAGACAGGGGGACGGGGACGGTTAACGGGTCATTTCTGGGTGGGCGTGAGGTGACCTGGGTGGGAGATGGCGGCGCTGCGCTGGTGTTATGATGATGTTTGGTGTTATGATGATGTTTGGTGTTATGATGATGTTTGGTGTTGTGATGATGTTTGGTGTTAGGATGATGTTTGGTGTTATGATGATGTTTGGTGTTATGATGATGTTTGGTGTTGTGATGATGTTTGGTGTTATGATGATGTTTGGTGTTGTGATGATGTTTGGTGTTATGATGATGTTTGGTGTTATGATGATGTTTGGTGTTATGATGATGTTTGGTGTTATGATGATGTTTGGTGCTATGATGATGTTTGGTGTTATGATGATGTTTGGTGTTGTGATGATGTTTGGTGTTGTGATGATGTTTGGTGTTATGATGATGTTTGATTTTATGATGATGTTTGGTGTTGTGATGATGTTTGGTGTTATGATGATGTTTGGTGTTGTGATGATGTTTGGTGTTGTGATGATGTTTGGTGTTATGATGATGTTTGGTGTTATGATGATGTTTGGTGTTATGATGATGTTTGGTGTTATGATGATGTTTGGTGTTAGGATGATGTTTGGTGTTATGATGATGTTTGGTGTTAGGATGATGTTTGGTGTTATAATCATGTTTGGTGTTATGATGATGTTTGGTGTTATGATGATGTTTGGTGTTATGGTGATGTTTGGTGTTATGATGATGATTATCTGATTGATTGATTTTTTTCTTTGTTGTTTGTTTTCCTCCGTCTGTTCGTTGTCAGATTGTGGTGATTGTGTGATGTTCACTCTTATGTTGTCTTTATGTTGTGTCTTAAGTGATGTCATGACTTGTTTGCCATGTTGTGTGTAAATAAAGATATTGAACTTAAAAAAAGGTCATTTATGTTTTGGATAGAGCAGCAAAGGTGGGGGCGTGAACTCTTTAGAGACAGGTCCTTCACGCTGTCTGGAGGAATTGTGTTGGCGCTGCATGGCGGTGGGGCAGAATGAGAGTTTAATGTGCTACAGGGTCACGGCGTGGCCAGGAAGCCGAGGTCACGTGGCCAGGAAAAAACATGTACAGTAGGTTTTCATTACGTTATATCACTTTTGTTTCAATAACGTCTCAATCTCATAAGCCCACGTTTATGGTTATATATGTGCACATTTGGTCGGGAATGTTAAATGAACTCCAACCTTAGTTGAAGAGAAAACAGACTTTCTAAAGGTTGGTAACGCTGGTTCTGTGGCAGCTCTGTGCTGTAGAGGAAGTCAGTGATGGGTCATGTCAAGCCTAACCGAGACTTTCACACTGCAAACAGGAAGCAGAACAATGAGCAGAGCAGCAGCCTTCCACTGCAGACCTGCATCCTGAGACAATGTGCATAATGCCTCTGCTGAAATATGACCCTGTCTGCAAGAGGAGGGGAGAGGAGGAGAGGAGAGAAGGAGAGGGGGGAGGAGAGATGAGGAGAGGAGAGGTGGGGAGGGGGGAGGAGAGGAGGAGAGGAGATGAGGGGAGGAGAAGAGGAGAGGAGAGGAGGAGGAGAGAAGGGGGGGGGGGGGAGATGAAGGGAGGAGAGGAGAGGAGAGGAGAGGAGGAGGGGAGGAGGAGAGGTGAGGAGGGGAGGAGGAAAGGAGATGAGGGGAGGAGAGGAGGAAAGTAGAGGAGGGGAGGAGAGGAGATGAGAGGAGAGGAGGAGGGGAGAGGTGGGGAGGTGTATTATACCTGAGTGTGTGGGTGTGGTGTAGTATACCTGAGTGTGTAGGTGTGGTGTAGTATACCTGAGTGTGTAGGTGTGGTGTATTATACCTGAGTGTGTAGGTGTGGTGTATTATACCTGAGTGTGTGAGGTGAGGTGTAGTATACCTGAGTGTGTAGGTGTGGTGTAGTATACCTGAGTGTGTAGGTGTGGTGTAGTATACCTGAGAGTGTAGGTGTGGTGTATTATACCTGAGAGTGTAGGAGTGGTGTAGTATACCTGAGTGTGTAGGAGTGGTGTAGTATACCTGAGTGTGTAGGTGTGGTGTATTATACCTGAGTGTGTAGGTGTGGTGTATTATACCTGAGGGTGTGGGTGTGGTGTAGTATACCTGAGGGTGTAGGAGTGGTGTAGTATACCTGAGTGTGTAGGTGTGGTGTAGTATACCTGAGTGTGTAGGTGTGGTGTATTATACCTGAGTGTGTAGGTGTGGTGTAGTATACCTGAGTGTGTAAGTGAGGTGTATTATACCTGAGTGTGTAGGTGTGGTGTATTATACCTGAGTGTGTAGGTGTGGTGTATTATACCTGAGTGTGTAGGTGTGGTGTAGTATACCTGAGTGTGTAAGTGTGGTGTAGTATACCTGAGTGTGTAGGTGAGGTGTAGTATACCTGAGTGTGTAGGTGTGGTGTAGTATACCTGAGTGTGTAAGTGTGGTGTAGTATACCTGAGTGTGTAGTTGTGGTGTAGTATACCTGAGTGTGTAGTTGTGGTGTAGTATACCTGAGTGTGTAGGTGTAGTGTATTATACCTGAGTGTGTAGGTGTGGTGTAGTATACCTGAGTGTGTAGGTGTAGTGTATTATACCTGAGTGTGTAGGCGTGGTGTATTATACCTGAGTGTGTAGGTGTGGTGTAGTATACCTGAGTGTGTAGGTGTAGTGTATTATACCTGAGTGTGTAGGTGTGGTGTAGTATACCTGAGTGTGTAGGTGTGGTGTAGTATACCCGAGTGTGTAGGTGTGGTGTATTATACCTGAGTGTGTGGGGTACAGCACCAGGCCCAGAGGCCTTGCAGCAGGGCCTGTGGCGGAGGGCTCAGGGTGCTTCCGTTTCTCCGGCCTGTCCTCACCACCCTTCTCTTCCTTCATCCCTTCATCATCCAAAACCTCCTCCATCGCTCTCTCCAGCTGCTCACTACCGTTCATGGACATCTGAGGGAGGGGGTAGGGAGGGGGTAGGTAGGGGGTAGTGGGGTACGGAGGGGGTAGGGAGGGGGTAGTGGGGTAGGGAGGGGGTAGGGAGGGGGTAGTGGGGTAGGGAGGGGGTAGGTAGGGGGTAGTGGGGTAGTGAGGGGGTAGTGGGGTACGGAGGGGGTAGGGAGGGGGTAGTGGGGTACGGAGGGGGTAGGGAGGGGGTAGGGAGGGGGTAGTGGGGTAGGGAGAGGGGAGGAGTCAGCGAGTGAGAAAATAACACCTTGTTCAGACCGGATGCGAGAGCGCCGTGAAGCATCAATACTCAGGATAACAGTTGAATGTTATTTAATTGCTCTGCCTACATCATGAACACAGACCGTCATCCATGATCGGATGGGATAAGTAGATGAGGATGATACTGATAGACTGATCGATACGGATAGTAAATTGCCAGTTTGGGAACCTTTAAATGTCTACCTGAGTACCTAGGACTGGAATGAGGAAGTGATTAGTACTGATAAGATACTGTTAGACCAAGCGATGACAAGAATTCCAATGTACCTGTACTTGTTATGGTAAATACACTTTCTATTCTATTCTATTCTAGCAGGATCCTGTTCACAGCAGAAGTGCATTTCACCGCACTGGTAACCAAATGTCTTTGCCCCTAGCTGCACTTTAATCACACACGATCGCTCGCGGGAAAAAAAATAGACCAGACGCCGATTCTGGCGCTACAGGGCGCGAGCCGGCGAAGAGGCCCGCGTGAACGGTCCCGCTGGTCCACACAGGCGCCCCGGAGGGACACCGGCTGCGCTCACGGCTGCCACGAGTCCGGTCTGAGCCCGGCGACGGTGGCGAGCGCGTGTTGAGGGCATGACTCACCTTCAGTCTGGGCTTGCCCTCGGAGCTCGGCGGGGACCCGCCCACGCAGGGTTGCACCAACACGAACTCCTCGCTGGTGACCGTCGCCACCGATTCTGTGGAGCCGCCCACTTTTCCGAGGGAGGAGCTGTCGTCCATGACTGGCCAGCGCTCTGCTGCCCTCGGCTCAGCTCCCCTCACACTCACTCTCTCACCGCAGCCTTCACACTCTCTGGAGGGGAGAGCAAGGCACACACACACACACACAGACATACACATACACACACACAGACACACACACAGACAGACACACAGACAGACACACACACACACACACACACACAGACACACACACGCACACACACACACACACACACACACACACACACACACACACACACACATACACACCACTAACCATTAGGCAAGGCAAGGCAAGTTTATTTGTATAGCACATTTCAGCAACAAGGCAATTCAAAGTGTTTTAAATGAGACATTAAAAGCAAAGTGCAACACATAAAAGGTCATATAAAAACAAAATGCTAAAAAGGACATTTAAAACAAAACGCAGGAAAAATTAAATACAGGAATAAAAGCCACAGTGCAGCATATGAATAAATAATTATTTGATTTAACAAAAACCTGCAGTTTTCTGGGAGTTTGTTCCAGATATGTGGAGCATAAAAACTGAACGAGAAAACTGAATTAGAGGCGTCTGTAGCTCAGGAGGTAGAGCGGGTCGTCCAACGACTACAGGGTCAGAGGTTCGAATCCCGGCTCCTCCTGTCCACATGTTGAAGTGTCCTTGAGCCAAACACTGAACCCCAAATTGCTTCCAATGAGCAGACTAGGCTAGCACCTTGCTGCCGCCATTGGTGTGTGAATGACAAAGTCAAAGTCAACTTGACTTATATGGGTGTGTGAATGTGTGTGTGAATGACAGGACACTGTAAAGCGGATAAAAGCACTACACCTATATAAGAGCTGTTCATTTACCAATTCAATAACGGTCCACACTACTGTACCACACGCTGTCTGCTCCACACAGAAATGACCAAGATGGGGAAAACCCCTACTCGACTGCGAGGCTTTATCCTTTCCGTTAAGCACGTTCTCACTTTTGTTTCCTGATTCTCACTTTTGTTTCCTGATTCTCACTTTTATTTCCTGATTCAGATTCAGATCTTTATTTGTCACGTGTAAATGTACAGTAACGGTAAATGGACTGCACTTATATAGCGCTTTATCCAAAGCCTCTCATTCACCCATTCACACACACACATTCACACACACATTCACACACCAATGGCAGCAGCTGCCATGTAAGGTGCTACCCTGCTCAACGGGAGCAATTTGGGGTTCAGTATCTTGCCCAAGGACACTTCGACATGTGGACAGGAGGAGGCGGGATTCGAACCGCCGACCCTGCGGTCACTGGACGACCCGCTCTACCTCCAGAGCCACAGCCCCCCGGACAGCCCCACAGTACGGAGTTCAATCACACTGAAGTGTTGCTGCTAGTTTTCACCGTATGTGGAATGCGTTTGTTTCCACCTTAGTCCATGCTAGGCTAACAAGAAACCCATACAGAGGATTACCGGTAGGCTGGTAGAGGCCTGTAATCCAAGTTGTATGGCTCTTCCCTACACCCTACGAAGTCACTTCCCTTTCATAGCGAGAACTCTGAAGAGAGTAGGGTTTCGGGGGTTTTTCAGGGCTGTCGCATGTGTGTCAACTAGCCAAGCTATGGCTAGCCTGGCGTAGTTAAACTGTCAGAGTGGTGAAGTGATGCGTCTCGATCTCTCCATCAAGCTGGGAGAGTAGAGAGCCAGAGGGAAATCCTCGGGCCACATCTGCTAACCCTCACCCCGGCCAGTCTTGTTTGGTGCCCAGGGGGCGGTCCCTCCCGTATCCAAGGTGACAGCCGAGGGCCCAAAAAGATGCCAACCCAGATATTATCCCCAGCCTCAATTACCACTGGGTCATCGAGTCATCGGAAATGAATGGCACTGATGCAGCAGTCAAACTATTCTGAGCCTGGACACAAGCTGTGCGCCGAGGTTCTCAAAACTCACATAAATAACCTACTGTAAATAGCCTACTGTAAATAACCTACTGTAAATAACCTACTGTAACCTACTGTAAATAACCTACCGTAAATAGTCTACTGTAAATAGCCTACTGTAAATAACCTACTGTAACCTACTGTAAATAACCTACTGTAAATAACATACAGTAAATAACCTACAGTAACCTACTGTAAGTCTCTTGGCTCAAATCAATTTGTCGAGTTCTTTGTTTAGCATCATAAATCAGACTATGAGATTAAATCTAAGACGGTGTCTCCTGAACTGAAAGTCCTGAACCAGTCAGTTGATATTACTCTTCACAAAGATGCTTTTCAGACGACAAATATGCCTTGAAATCCAGCGTGAAGTGACCTTATCAGAGCTGGTAGCTTGAATACTGGTGGTCAGCAGTTCTACTGCCGGTCATAAAGCAGAGCAGAGCAGCGCCTGGCTACCTGATAACACTTCCTAGCCTCCCAAGCAAAGACCTGTACAGTGTAACACACACACACACACACACACACACACACACACAGTGTCTGTGCCCCACTGTGGAGGCAAAGAGTCATGTGGTCCCATCACACTCATTCAATTAAGCCCATTAGAAACTGCAGAGGAGTGACTGTTGTGAATGTTCCCAGTGATAATGCTTTCTAAAAAGTCCCTGCTGCTCTGTGAGAGAATTCAGTTCAATTTGCTACGGGAAGACTTGCCACAATGCCCCAGCTAATGGTCTGCCGTATGTGGTCTAGACCTAGGCCTTGATTCTCTCTAGCGCACACACACACACACACACACACATCACTGCTCCCAGGAGGGCTAGGGGAGGGCTACGCACCACACCTCCCTCTCTACACACTCACAATACAAACTACTACACATAGACACCATCTAGATAGATAGATAGATAGATAGATAGATAGATAGATAGATAGATAGATAGATAGATAGATAGATAGATAGATAGATAGATAGATAGATAGATAGATAGATAGATAGATAGATAGATAGATGGCAGACAGACAGACAGACAGACAGGCAGGAAGGCAGACAGGAAGGCAGACAGACAGACAGACAGACAGACAGACAGGCAGACAGACAGACAGACAGACAGACAGGCAGACAGACAGACAGACAGGCAGACAGACAGACAGACAGACAGACAGACAGACAGACAGTTCTGTCCGGTCTGGGTGAAGGCAAGTCGTTTTTCTCCGACCTCCTGAAGGGTGGAGGCATCTCGACCGTGACCTCACTCTAACTCTACACTCATTCCTGTGGCGACTATGGTCAAAGGTGTGACAACAGCTGGTGTTGTCACACTGGTGAGCACCGGTGTGTGACAACCACTTCCTGCCATTCTGTTTCATGTATTTAGCCTAAATGTGACGGGGGCAAACTTGACCCTGGTTTTGCTCAGTAGAACAGGATGTTCGCTACATCATTAATGTGAAACTGAAGGTTTCATTTGAGAGCTGCAACTTAAAACAGCCGACTGTGCAGTTAGTGCATTTTTCAAAGCAAGGCTGAAAACCTTGCATGAGGTATCAGAAATCAGTGTGTGTGAGTGTGTGTGTGTGTGTGAGTGTGTGTGTGTGTGTGTGTTGAAATACACAGAACACATTGCATAACTTCAAAAACAGTAGCTATGCTGAAACTTTAACCAACATGAGTAAACACAACCCTACACCTTTTGTTTGAACAGGCTATCTGCAGCTGTATTTAGGGCTACTACTACTACCCCTAACCCTCAACCACGTTCTCCCGTTCTCCTGCCTCATAGAGTTCCACTGGTTCTGTTGTTAGAACTTAGAACCCAGATTCTCAAACACTTTTCTGTGCATTTCAAATGTAGTTTCTGAGCATGACTGATCAGACTAAGAATAACATTATTGCATTGGGCAGGTGTTGAAAGGTGTGGCAACCAAGTGACCTTTCCAAGAAGCCCTTTTCAAATCAAATAACTTATATAGCCAAGTCACCCAGTTTATTATGTGACTATTGCATAGCTTCATTAGTGCCTGTAGCTGTTGTTACATGAACAGCTGACCACAACTCTAGTAGCTTTCAATTCAATTTCAAGTCCCAGATCTCACTAAATAACCAGAAATTAGATAAGGTAGATAAACTAGACTAACTGGAATAATAGGCTTCAGGATGTCATGCTATTGTTACGGCTGTAACCTCAGCTAGCTTGCCAGGAAGAAGAGCTAGCATGTATAGCTAGCATAGCATAGCATAGCTAGCCTGGTTAGCCTCAAATCACACAAACACAAGCAAGTATGCCTAACTAGCAAACTAACTGAAGGTTTTATCCTGTTAAATGAACTATGTTGGTCTGGGTAGTGCTGCTATCACACAAGGAGGGTGTCAAATGGGAGCTGTCAGAATAAAAATAGCTAATGCTAGCTAGCTTCAAAGCTAGCTCCAGCTAGCGGTCCCCATCAACCAAACAGGAAGTTTAGCTAAACTATGCTAAGCTAAGCTAAGCTAAGCTAGCTCGTGAAAACAGTTAAAAGCTCCAGATTTGCTCCCTCGCACAATAAATGGAAAACAACTGTTCAGAGAAGGTACTGATTGAACAACATACATAACCCGTTCCCTAGATAAACAAATGCAAGTGTGAATGTTTTCATGAAGTAAATAAACTTATCTACTTGTTTGTGGAGTGTGGAGGTACGGCTCCGCTCCGGACGACTCGCTCGCTGTCAGATGAACTTCAGGGCCACCGTCCAACCCACCGGCCCCATACGGGCTCGTACCCTTCACCGGCCCCGGGCTCGTACCCTTCACCGGCCCCGGGCTCGTACACCTCACCGGCCCCGGGCTCGTACCCTTCACCAACCCACCGGCCCCGGGCTCGTACCCCTCACCGGCCCCGGGCTCGTACCCCTCACCGGCCCCGGGCTCGTACACCTCACCGGCCCCGGGCTCGTACACCTCACCGGCCCCGGGCTCGTACCCTTCACCAACCCACCGGCCCCGGGCTCGTACCCTTCACCGTGAGCTCCAGCCGCAAGGTACAGGACGGGAGCGCGCTCCTTGCCTATGTACTGTAGTTTTTGTGACCTTACATTTTAGTCATGTGATACGGCGAGACAAGTGTGACATTAATTATTATTTTAAAATTGTGTCTCGACTAAATAGATTACAGGCTATCAGATAAGGAGACTCTCTTCATTTCTCTCGCGCGTGACTGCCCACAAACACTGAAATAATATAATGGCAATCATGAAAACAATGGTATTCAAAGCATTTAGAAATGTTTAATTGTGAAAAGGTAACATTGTGAAATATTAGCCTATAGTATGCTTTTAAATATGTTATAATACCCCCACCATGTGTTTTCTGAGAAGGTACTAACACACTATCCCTAACCAAAAGCCTCAAGACTGGTCTGATAGGCATGTACCATCTCTATAATAGAGACAGATCACAGATCAATACTGTTCTATAAAATTATTATTAGGTGTTCAACATAAAATGTATAATATTCTTATATCACACATCCTCATTGATTTTCAGGAAGTCATCATCTGAACCATATCTGAACCATAATCTGACCATATCTGAACCATAATCTGACCATATCTATCACAATTTCCGCCACAGTCGGTCTGGATTTCTCTGATAGCATTTTCTGATAGGTCTCCATCTGAAACAACACTCAAATAAACAGTTTATTCTCAAACGTACCACTTACCACTGTCCCTCCAATCTAGACTTGAATACTTTTACTATAGCATACAAAATCCAACTGAAGAAGAAGAAGAGCTTTGGCGCAAAGGCTTGTGTTCCTGTTTGATAACCACTCACTTTTATGCCTCATGGTTCTGCTACATGCATCACTGATGTTCCAAAAATAAAATGTCATCAATTCAACTCAATCCGTTTCAGAAACACCGGCAAAATGATCATTATGACTACTATACAACAGGTTTGTTTGTTTTTTGCTTTGCTGATTCAACCAGTCTTATTTTAAAATTATTTTCACACTCAACTAAGACATAGCCTTCTGTAGGGACCAAATAACACAATATAATGCAAGCAATGTTGCAATGTTGTCTAGTATTAGTTCAAAGGGAGAATCATAACATGACTGTTAGACTAATAGTGATATTAGTAGTATTCTAATTACATAAATATTGTCTTTCAAGTTCTTAAAATGTTGAAATGAACATCTTAAACATGAAAGAAATAACACAGACAGGTACAGTTCACAGGCTCAACCAAGAGATTTGAGAGTGTGGAAACAAAATGGCGCTAACTACATCTATATCATCCAAGACCTACAACAGGCCCAATCCTTCATTTTAAATCCAGGGGACAAATATGTGTCCTATGCTAATATACATAAGATCCCAACACTTTGCATCACTGTCAATAAAAAGAAACGGTATGTCCAACCTCAGTGTGAGTACTAAACACTTGTCCCCTTGGCCATGTACGCACCAGGGACACACTTGTTGATTCATACCGGAGTTACTGCAACTTCATCACCCCTTTAAAAATATGCTCTTCTTCTGACCTAACTTCTAAACAGTAATACTATTCTAGTAGTCTTTATAAGCAGAGTCCAAGCTTCCCAAACTAGGACTAAGACTAGTTACAGTGGTAGTATTTCAATAACAAAAGTTTCAATGACATAATGACAATAAAATTGTACGAAGAAGAACACGCAGGACACGGACAGCTGCGCTGGCTGGCTTCTCTTCACACTGGTCTCAGGTCAGAGGATGCCCACAGCAGTCTCAGGTCAGAGGAGTGGTCACACTGGTCTCAGGTCAGAGGATGCCCACACTGGTCTCAGGTCAGAGGAGTGGTCACACTGGTCTCAGGTCAGAGGAGTGGTCACACTGGTCTCAGGTCAGAGGAGTGGTCACACTGGTCTCAGGTCAGAGGAGTGGTCACACTGGTCTCAGGTCAGAGGATGCCCACACTGCTCTCAGGTCAGAGGAGTGCCCACACTGGTCTCAGGTCAGAGGATGCCCACACTGGTCTCAGGTCAGAGGATGCCCACACTGGTCTCAGGTCAGAGGATGCCCACACTGGTCTCAGGTCAGAGGAGTGGTCACACTGGTCTCAGGTCAGAGGATGCCCACACTGGTCTCAGGTCAGAGAACTGCCCACACTGGTCTCAGGTCAGAAGAGTGCCCACAGCTTGCATAGAGAAAGCTCCCAGCTCGTCTTCTCACTGGTCTCTCATCAGTTAAGGAGAAACAGAGACGGTTCCTCCTCCTTCTCCCATGACTTGCATTCAGATTTTCATTTGTTTTCAGAAGTTAAACATTCATAAAAGTTCATACAGTATACTTTTTTTCATTTTTTTTTGTTCACTTTTGGCAGATACAGGACATGATAAGAGTAGCTGTAGGTGACAGTGGACAGCCTCCATTAGCCCACACACTATCCCTCCAGAGACACGGAGAGAGTCTCGTCTCCCAAGTTAAGACTGGAACCGACCTTTTCCGAACACCGCAGGGACCTGCAGGGATTCGAAAAACGACGACAAACGTTAAACCCCAAAATAACTGCCACTTCTGTCGGAGACGAAAATCCCATTTGAGCGGACTGGGATGTACAGCAGTCTCGTAGAGCTGGACGCGTCTCCACACTCCGGTTACGCAGCGCTGGAGAAGGTCTGGCTGAACGCATTACCATTGGGAGATGAGGGGGGGGGGCTTTATTTCTTTAAACCAAAACACAATAGTCTCGGGCAGAGCGGTTGCTGCCCACTGATTGGCCGGTAATAAACAAATGACAAGGCTTATCTCCAAACCTACATCCAGTGAGTCAGACTAACTGGGAGGTAACTGGACGCCGGCTGAGATGGGGAAGAGATAGCAAGGACGGACGACAGGTCGACACCGACGCATCTCTCGGCCTCTACGGTCGGTTGGCTGCTCGGCAGAAACAGAGACTCAAAAACAGCCACTCAATTCAAAATGTGATTAATACCTGTAATTTTTTTTTTTTCTTCAACCAACTAACAGTTCAACGCATAACGAGTGTTACCTAAATGAGGAGCGTGTTACAGTATCAATCATCCCCCTGGTCCTGTTTGAAGCAGAGGTACACCCAAACCTAGGGTGAAAGGTCACGAGGGTGTGGTTTCAGACGTCCCCACACTCACAGAGACGAATACAATCTGTGTTTATCTCCCAGGTCACACTTCCGTGCTGATGGCGTGCGTGTTGGTGTAGAAGTCTGGCGGTGCCGGGTGGCGAGCCCGGGGTAGGGAGGGCATGGCGAGCGCGAGGGCCTGGTTCTCGTAGTGGGAGGGCCGTCCAGGGCCCAGCAGGGAGCCGTGCAGGGGGGGCAGAGGGGGCAGGGCGAGGGCAAGAGCCTGGTTCTCGTAGTACGTGGGCATGTAGGTGATGCGCTCGCCGCCGTTGCGCGTCTCGTCGGTGGTGCGGATGTAGTAGGGCGAGTCGTAGGGCGAGCAGGTGGGGCAGTAGGTGTGGGGGGGGGGCGAGATGGCGGCGGCGGAGGGGGGGGGCTCCGGGGAGAGGGACAGGGGGGTGACCATCGGTCCGTCCAGACCAGCAGCGCTGCAGGCGTTGCACGAGACGTGGGTCTGAGAGACTGAGCCGGTCTCAGAGCCATTATTCTTACAGCAGTAATACTGAGGGGGGGAGGGAGAGAGAGAGAGAGAGAGAGAGAGAGAGAGAGAGAGAGGGAGAGAGAGAGAGAGAGAGAGAGAGAGAGAGGGAGAGATAGAGAGAGGGAGAGATAGAGAGGGAGAGATAGAGAGAG
>NC_140259.1:9458779-9508779 GCF_949987555.1 Borostomias antarcticus | reverse complement strand
CTGAGATTGCCTCGTCCTTGGGTAAAAAATGCTGTTTTTGTCAATTTTTACGCTGCACATATTGCCAGAATACATTGATTCATATGCTTTAGCCCCTACACCTCTCAAGAATTCTCTCTCTCTCTCTCTCCCTCCCTCTCTCCTCTCCGGGCTACCCCCCGGCCCCCACCAATGAAGATCATGTGTCTCTTTTCCACTTTGGCTGAGTTCTGTGCTTCCACAATAGTTATAAAAGGGTGCCTGTACCTTTAAGAGAGGCTGCACATATCGCCCAATCTCTGTATCGAACGTTGACTACAAAATCTTCACGTCTATTATCTCTAAAAGACTGGATCACTTCCTGCCAGATGTAATACATGAAGACCAGACAGGGTTTATAAGGGGTAGACAAACGCAGGATAATATCAGACGAACCCTACATATTATACAGGAAGTAAATAAATATGGTTTGAGTGCAGCTCTGTTCAGTCTCGATGCAGAAAAGGCGTTTGATAGAGTCTGTTGGCCTTTTCTGTATAGAATACTAGAGAGGTTTGGTTTTAATGACCAGTTTATAAGGTGCATACAATCTTTATATGAAGACCAAGACCACTGCCAGGTTAAAGGTACCCAACGATCAAACAATCAAAACAATCCGTTCTTTGTTTATTTTCGAAATTCCTCGATTATATGGTTCCTTGTAGTCTAATAAACATGTTGAATCACTTGAATGTCTTTCCTACCTTGTAATTTCTTCGCAAAATGATATTTAGCTAATGTTTTGAAAACAACAAAGATGTGTGAAACGTCACTATTATGTGCTCCGCGTATTGACGCAATGACGTAGTACACGATTTTCGGGGACCAGCTTCTCAAATTTGCTCTAGAGCGCATACTAGTGGTCAAAAACTACATTGCGTACCTTTAAGGATCAATGGTAATTTAACAGGTAGTTTTAAATTGTTCAGGGGTACAAGCTTGTTGTCTTAGCCCCTCCCTCTTTGCCATGTTTATAGAACCGTTGGCTCAAGCTATTAGAGAAACCAAGAGTTGAAAGGGATCAATATAGCAAAAGAGGAACATGTGACAGGGCTTTTTGTGGAAGACATCATCACCTAAAAATCCAAATGTGACTTTTCCCAAACTGACGTCCATCATGGAAAACTATGGCCTGTTATCAGGTTATAAACTGAACATTACTAAAACACAGGTCCGCTCTTTAAATTATAAACCCAACGAGACGATTAGGCAGAAATATAAACTGAATTGGGAAGATAAATCAGTGAAGTATTTCACTGATGGTGGGCGGGGCCAGGAGGACCTTCAGGCTGATTGATTGGTTGGGAGCTGGTGGGCGGGGCCAGGAGGACCTTCAGGCTGATTGATTGGTTGGGAGCTGCTACCGGGCTGATTGGCTCAGCTGGCCAGCCTCATATGGTCCTGCCATGCGGGGTTCTGGGAGATTGTCTCTCAGCCACACGCTGTCTGTGTGTCTGTGACCTTAGTTTGTCATTAAATATTTGATTACTCTGAGCTTCGGTTATCGATCTCCCCGTTTTGTTTATGTCATGTTCTCGAGCCGGTCGTGACAGTTAGTCAATTATAGTTTACTAACCTTAACTAGTTTACTCGAGTTATTTGGGGATTATCTTTGTGTCATTGTGTGAATCTGATTTCCTCATTATAGTCATTTCAAGTGTTATTCTCTGGGAGAAGATGACCTTTTTCCAGTATAATCCGTGTTGCTTGAATCTGAGTCCACCAGGTTCCTAAATGTGATTGTGCTCTTGTATTGTGATGACGAGAGGGACTTGGCGGAGCTGCTCTGCACCCCAGCTCTTTCAGAGGAGAAGGGCAGGGTGAGAGAGAGAGGCAGAAGAGAGAGAGAGAGGCAGGGGAGCACCCCAGCTCTTTCAGACCAGTTTCATTATGTTTGTGCAGAATTACAGATGCACTCTTTCAGTTGGGTTTGAGTCCCAGTGGTCTTGTTTCATTATTGGGCCTCTCTCTCCCCCTGCCTCTCTCTCTCTCCCCCTGCCTCTCTCTCTCTCTCCTCCTGCCTCTCTCTCTCTCTCTCTCCCCCTGCCTCTCTCTCTCTTCTGCTCTCTCTCTCTCTCTCTCTCCCCCTGCCTCTCTCTCCCTCTCTCTTCTGCTCTCTCTCTCTCTCTCTCCCTCTCTCTCTCTCTCTCTCTCTCTCTCCCTCTCTCTCTCTCTCTCTCTCTCTCTCCCCCTGCCTCTCTCCCTCTCTCTTCTGCTCTCTCTCTCTGCCCTTCTCTCTCTCTCTCTCTCTCCCCCTGCCCTTCTCTCTCCCCCTGCCTCTCTCTCTCTCTCTCTCTCTCTCCCCCTGCCCTTCTCTCTCCCCCTGCCTCTCTCTCCCTCTCTCTTCTGCTCTCTCTCTCTCCCCCTGCCCTTCTCTCTCCCCCTGCCTCTCTCTCTCTCTCTCTCTCTCTCTCTCTCTCTTCTGCCTCTCTCTCTCTCCCCCTGCCTCTCTCTCTCTCTCTCTTCTGCCTCTCTCTCTCTCCCCCTGCCTCTCTCTCTCTTCTGCTCTCTCTCTCTCCCCCTGCCTCTCTCTCTCTCCCCCTGCCTCTCTCTCCCCCTGCCTCTCTCTCTCTCTTCTGCTCTCTCTCTCCCCCTGCCTCTCTCTCCCTCTCTCTCTCTCTCTTCTGCCTCTCTCTCTCCCCCTGCCCTTCTCTCTCTCCAGCCCTTCTCTCTCTTCTGCTTCTCCCTATCTTCTGCCTCTCTCTCTCCTTCTCTCTCTCTTCTGCCTCTCTCTCTCTCCAGCCCTTCTCTCTCTCTCTCTCTCTCTCTCCAGCCCTTGTCTCTCTTCATTCTTTCTCGATCCCTTTTATTTTTTACACTCCCTCTTTTATCTGTCTCTTTCCTTACCTCTCTCTCTTTCGGTCTCTCTGTTCTCTGACTAGCTCACACAGTTTTCAGCTAAAGAAGGGATGACAGAGAAAAACATCGATATAAAAAAAAAAACAATCTTGATTTCAAGATCTGTGCTGTAAACAAACAAAAGCCCAAACATCCTAATAGACAACGACAGCCCCACAGATCCTGATCGACTTCATATCAGAGCTCATTCCTTTCCTTCCTTCAACACAGCTTCAAACAGCTGAGGGGGGCGGGGCTTGATCCAGAGCAAAGCTCAAATCCACTTACCGCACACTAGCGGCAAACCCTCCAATCTCAGCGGGCCCAGACCATGTCGTCGTGGAAACCTGGGCGATCCTTGCGGCTCTACCAAATGCATGATCTCACTATCGTTGCCCCGTGCAACCCCAACCACGCTGACCACATGGGATCCGTGGTCACAGAGTTGATGTGATTTATGTAATTGTGTTATGGCTCCAGCAGCCTTTCCCTCTGTGCTCATCTTCTCTCTGTCCTCCCTGTAGGACGCTGTGCCGGGGCCTACGTATAGACAGGGCCATGCGCTCACACTGGGGCCCCTGGAGAGAGAGGGCCCATAGAGATCCCAGCTACAGTTGGTCGATTAGTCGACTTGTTGATTTGATTTTGTTGTTGTTGATTTGATTTTGTTGTTGTTGATTTGGTTTTGTCTGTTTGCTACCATGTGTCAGAGCGCTATCCGTGGTTCTGATAGCTTTCTCTATGAATCTCTACTTTGCCAATACTATAGCCTACGTAACTAATTACACTGTATAATCCAACATATCGTCAGTAAAAAATATACATTAGCATATGCTAACAGTGTGTGTGTATTCATGACTAGTAACTAGCATGCCCTATAGGGCTGGTCAGACAGGCAGGCAGACAGACAGACAGACAGACAGGCAGGCAGGCAGACAGACAGGCAGTCAGGTAGACAGGCAGGCAGGCAGGCAGGTAGACAGACAGCCTCAGATGTGAACCCCTAACCCTTACCCTATTAAACTAACCCTGACCCTGACCCTGAGAGATGCTCTCATCAGACTAACCCTGACCTTGACCTTGAGAGACCCTCATTAGACTAACCCTGACCCTGACCCTGAGAGATGCCCTCATCCATCTCTGTTTCCCCTGGAAGACCCTGCATCCTGTGGCTCAGTTTGATAACACTGCTTCCACAACAAATGATTGAGATTCATCTCTTGTTTAACCACCATGTGTAGTCGTTGGATCTGGAGCAGGCAGACAGCAGCGAGCGGTCATGTGAAGCACAGCGAAGTCAAGTGTAGCTCGCTAGGACAGTTTTCTAACTCAGTGAACGAATTTCTCTACAGCAAATTGTGTGTGAGCAAGCACTCACACATTTAATCAAGATGGCTGATGGGAATTGCAGGGGGCAATAAAGGGATGGTTTGGGAGAACACTTCATTAGCAGAGAACAAATCCTCTCACAGCTGGATGCTACTGACTCTAAGACCCAGGGCTCGAAGAGGAACTAAGAGGCCAAAAGATCTGCCTCTGGCTCCTCCCCCTGCCTCTGGCTCCTCCCCCTGCCTCCAACTGGCCTGGGAGGGGTTTCAGCTCTGACCCGGGTTAGGGTTAACCTGGCCCAGCTCTGACCCGGGTTAGGGTTAACCTGGCCCGTTCACACAGCATCACCTTGCCTCCAGCGCTGGGGTGAGCAGCATGGAATGATAAACAGCCCAAAGAGCTTGTGTGTGAGTAGCCGAAGAGCAGGAAGCTGTTTCTACACATATAAGACCCCTGTGTCCCCCTAAACACACACATATAAGACCCTGTGTCCCCCTAAACACACACATATAAGACCCCTGTGTCCCCCTAAACACACACATATAAGACCCCTGTGTCCCCCTAAACACACACATATAAGACCCCTGTGTCCCCCTAAACACACACATATAAGACCCTGTGTCCCCCTAAACACACACATATAAGACCCCTGTGTCCCCCTAAACACACACATATAAGACCCTGTGTCCCCCTAAACACACACATATAAGACCCCTGTGTCCCCCTAAACACACACATATAAGACCCCTGTGTCCCCCTAAACACACAGAGAACAGACAGTGTGGCTCACACTATTTATTTAAGTGATAAAATCAATCAATCCAAGTCACAGAACCAGGCCCAAATTTCGAGTGAACACTGTGGTCTGGCCAGCTTCCTGACATGACAAGCATATGGGAAATACATTAAAACCTATAGGAAATATAGGTTTCTCTCCTTTCTCTAGATCACCTCTCTCTCTCTCTCTCTCTCTCTCTCTAGATCACCACTCTCTCTCTCTCTCTCTCTCTCCTCTCTCTAGACCACTCTCTCTCTAGATCATCTCTCTCTCTCTCTCTCTCTCTCTCTCCTCTCTCTAGATCACCTCTCTCTCTCTCTCTCTCTCTCCTCTCTCTAGACCACTCTCTCTCTCTCTCTCTCTCTCTCTCTCCTCTCTCTAGACCACTCTCTCTCTAGATCATCTCTCTCTCTCTCTCTCTCTCCTCTCTCTAGATCATCTCTCTCTCTCTCTCTCCTCTCTCTAGATCAACACTCTCTCTCTCCTCTCTCTAGATCACTCTCTCTCTAGACCATCTCTCTCTCTCTCTCTCTCTAGACCATCTCTCTCTCTCTCTAGATCACCACTCTCTCTCTCTCTCCTCTCTCTAGACCATCTCTCTCTCTCTAGATCACCACTCTCTCTCTCTCTCCTCTCTCTAGATCAACACTCTCTCTCTCTCTCTCTCTCTCTCTCCTCTCTCTAGATCAACACTCTCTCTCTAGACCATCTCTCTCTCTCTCTAGATCATCTCTCTTTCTCTCTCTCTAGATTATCAGAGATGGAGGAGAGAGATGATCTAGAGATGGAGGAGAGAGATGATCTAGAGATGGAGGAGAGAGAGATGATCTAGAGATGGAGGAGAGAGAGGTGATCTAGAGATGGAGGAGAGAGATGATCTAGAGATGGAGGAGACAGATGGATCTAGAGATGGAAGAGAGAGATGATCTAGAGATGGAGGAGAGAGAGATGATTTAGAGATGGAGGAGAGAGATGATCTAGAGATGGAGGAGAGAGATGATCTAGAGATGGAGGAGAGAGATGGATCTAGAGATGGAGGAGAGAGATGATTTAGAGATGGAGGAGAGAGAGATGATCTAGAGATGGAGGAGAGAGATGATCTAGAGATGGAGGAGAGAGATGATCTAGAGATGGAGGAGAGAGATGATCTAGAGATGGAGGAGAGAGATGATCTAGAGATGGAGGAGAGAGATGATCTAGAGATGGAGGAGAGAGAGATGATCTAGAGATGGAGGAGAGAGAGATGATCTAGAGATGGAGGAGAGATATGATCTAGAGATGGAGGAGAGAGATGATCTAGAGATGGATGAGAGAGATGATCTAGAGATGGAGGAGAGAGAGATGATCTAGAGATGGAGGAGAGATGATCTAGAGATGGAGGAGAGAGATGATCTAGAGATGGAGGAGAGAGAGATGATCTAGAGATGGAGGAGAGAGAGATGATCTAGAGATGGAGGAGAGAGATGATCTAGAGATGGAGGAGAGAGATGATCTAGAGATGGAGGAGAGAGATGATCTAGAGATGGAGGAGAGAGATGATCTAGAGATGGAGGAGAGAGAGGTGATCTAGAGATGGAGGAGAGAGATGATCTAGAGATGGAGGAGAGAGATGATCTAGAGATGGAGGAGAGAGAGATGATCTAGAGATGGAGGAGAGAGATGATCTAGAGATGGAGGAGAGAGATGATTTAGAGATGGAGGAGAGAGAGATGATCTAGAGATGGAGGAGAGAGATGGATCTAGAGATGGATGAGAGAGATGATCTAGAGATGGAGGAGAGGTGATCTAGAGATGGAGGAGAGAGAGATGATCTAGAGATGGAGGAGAGAGATGATCTAGAGATGGAGGAGAGAGATGATCTAGAGATGGAGGAGAGAGATGATCTAGAGATGGAGGAGAGAGATGATCTAGAGATGGAGGAGAGAGATGATCTAGAGATGGAGGAGAGAGAGAGATGATCTAGAGATGGAGGAGAGAGATGATCTAGAGATGGAGGAGAGAGAGATGATCTAGAGATGGAGGAGAGAGATGATCTAGAGATGGAGGAGAGAGATGATCTAGAGATGGAGGAGAGAGGTGATCTAGAGATGGAGGAGAGAGAGATGATCTAGAGATGGAGGAGAGAGAGATGAACTAGAGATGGAGGAGAGATGAGAGTATATTTTGCAAGCACGGATCCATTTTGAGAGAGGCGCAGCTAGATTGTTACCCAACATGGGTTCTCAAGCCATAATATTATTAATCATTAACAATCAAATTTAAACCCAGCAAAAACAAGTTATAACTGGACAGACTGTACAGACAGGCAGCACCTGGAAGACGAAATGTACACTAATAAAAAATATAGGCTACATCAACAGCACCTCTGGCGAACACTAAATCCAATGTGTCACACAGCATAATCCTGTTGTGGCTGTAGTCCATCATATCCTGTTAGCCTGGCAGGGACAACATTACTGAGTCCCGCGGGAAATCACTTCCTTTGCATCACTCTGCTGGGATGGGAGGGAATTAAGGAGTGATGGGAGGGAGGGGGGGGGGGGACGGGGCGGGGCGGTCAGACAGGATTATGGGTATTGAGTATCCCTCTCCTCCTCTTCTGTGGACATGGGTCAGTGAGCTCGACAAGTGGACCAGAAGCATGATCACTGTGTGTGTGTGTGTGTGTGTGTGTGTGTGTGTGTGCGTGCATCACTTCATTTAGAGAGAGAGAGAGAGAGAGAGAGAGAGAGAGAGAGAGAGAGAGAGAGAGAGAGAGTGCTGGGGGTAGATTCAGAGGAAGGACCCTATATTCAAGAGTTCATTCATTTCACTTCAAATTGTGGGCTACTTGTATGATGGAGCATGCGGCAAACTTTATACTAAGACAAAATCGTACTGTTTTCAGGGCTGTTATATATATATATATGCTACACGAGATAACAACACAGCCCATTCCTGCCAGTATAGGCCAGGATATTCCACAGCAATGACAGAAACAGAAGTGAGGTGTGAAAGACTATTATAGCAGAGAAAGAGCAGGAGCATTGGGACTCTTAACTATTCTACAATCAGTCCATTCTCTGCCCTCAAGGTCCATTAACCAGTGATGTGATACCCGTGAAATGAAAATAACTGCAGAACATGGACTTGAAAAAGACCCATACTGTACCTACGGCTCGGGTCCCATCTGACAAATGTCATTTTCCCTCAACGATGCCGCATGAAGCCTTTATGATCTGTGCTCAAACAGACCAAGTCAAACAGCCGACATTTATCCTGCTGCGCGTAAATAAACGTACCTGAAACAAGCGTCCTTATCGCACACAGCCTCGTATCTTGGGAATAATGCCTTTTCCAAGCAATAGAGCGTCTTACGAGCTGGACTGCTGTATACACGTCGTCCGTTGGCAATATTTCGCCTAGTTCCAAATCAAATCTGTCTAAAGGCTCCTCACTCCTCGTCGGGGTGGTTACATTGTGCGTTTCGTCAACTTGCGGTATTCCACTTGAGTTGATCCGGTAAAGGAACCGTATGATGGTGCAGCGGGATGGAGGGATGAGCGCTTGAGTGAGAATGCGTCTCCGTAACGGGTCCCTGCCTGTCCCTGGCACAACGCACCAGTCCAGAGGACGGATATGCCCAGATGAGGTCAAATAGTACTGCAATAGCCAATAGCAGCTAAACTGATATCCGAATGCAAGTGTACTAGGTTTAGTCTATTCCGTTGAAAGCCAGTGGTGCAGTGGTACCTCCGCGTATAACTAGTGCAACAAAACAAAAACGCAAAATCCAGAAGGAATAATTGGAAAGAGACAGGCAATCCAACAAGTTAAGACGATTTAGCGTTGGAGTGCGCACCAGTGACTGGCACGCCATAGGACTTTGGCGAGTGACTCACTTTAAGTGAAGGGTATCTAACTCGGAGGCGCCGCCCTAGTGGCAAAGGCTGGAAGTGCGGTTAAGATACAGGTGCATCTTTACCATACAGGCTACAGGCCCACACTGCATATGGGGTGTTGCTCGTTTTGTCTGCCAGTGGGCAATATTACGCTTACTTCGGCCTTTAGTGACATTCAAAAGATCCATTCAAATAGAAACCATTTATTTAATTAGGCTATTACAATTGATTTGCCGTCAACGACTGAATCCAATCTCCTTCCTCTCGAAATAAAGACACCGCAACACTGACAGGACTATCAGCGCTGCTCTTTACTGAAGCGGGAGAGAGAGAGAGCTGCGGTTCAGAGGTTTCCAAGGCAGCTGTCCAACGTGCTGACGCTGTCACGCTGTCCAAGGCGCTGACGCTGTCCAAGGTGCTGACGCTGTCACGCTGTCCAAGGTGCTGACGCTGTCACGCTGTCCAAGGTGCTGACGCTGTCCAAGGTGCTAACGCTGTCCAAGGTTCTGACCATCTTGTGCTGTTGTGGCACTGGACCACTGCAATATTTCTGATACAAGAACACAAGGCTACTTTCAAACTGTCAAAAATACACAGTAAGACAGAATAACCGAATGCTGCACTATTTTATAGGCTAGAATTACTAATTGGTAGGGCAATTAGAGAGAACTAAATTAAGGGATTGGAAATGAATCTAAATTAAATTAAATTCTTATTTCTTTTAGAGTACGTCAGTGAAAACCATATTTAAAAATGTTGACTGAGCTTCTTCATGAGGGAACTAGATGGAGACCGATAACCTCCTTGTTCCTCTGCTCCTGGACTGGGAGGGGGGGAGGGGGAGGGGGGGTAGCCAGTCTATAAACAAGACTGAATTGGAGGTCATTGAAACACACCACCCAGTAAGGGGTTTGTGATGATTCTAGCCAGACAGTATTGATCTGGTAGATATGTAAGGACTAGCTATGAAACAAGATCTCTATATTTAGTGCTGGGTCAGTCCCTTCCCGCAGACACTGGGCGCAGAGTCTCACAGTGACCTTACAGACCAAAGACCGCGCATCAGCTGTCCGACGGCCTGCGCTCGCCGTGCGCTAGGCTACAATATTGCACCAACGTAAAGGATACGATCAGCCGTGCGTACAAGCAATCCATTTAAAGTAATGATTATTCACGCAACGGGTTTGCTTACTCAAATTCCATCCCTCTAGAATCTGATGATTCGGTGAAATGGAGGCAGGAAATGTTCTTGCTAAAGGACCAGATTGATCTGTATTCTTGATGAAGAGGTCTGTAAGATACTGTTTAAACTGTGTTCCACATAAGGAACCCCCATATGACCTGAGCAACAGATTCCTTATCCAGTAGTGTTCAGGAGACCTGCATAACCTGGGAGGACACGACGTTCCAGAAGGTGAGTGAAGAAGTTAGCAGCTGTGCAGAGCGGAGAGGCTGATCTGAAGTCTGTGGCCAGTGAAGAAGTTAGCAGCTGTGCAGACCGGAGAGGCTGATCCGAAGTCTGTGGCCAGTGAAGAAGTTAGCAGCTGTGCAGAGCGGAGAGGCTGATCTGAAGTCTGTGGCCAGTGGAGAAGTTAGCAGCTGTGCAGACCGGAGAGGCTGATCTGAAGTCTGTTTAGATCCGGTCTCAGGCGCGGTTTCGTCCGCCTGATGCATGGAGGTACAGTCCAGCCGGATGTACTTAGGAATCAAACAGTCCCCCAGAAAACTCTTCAGATTATTTCTGATGCAAAATCGCTGTAATGTCTTGAAAGATGTATCCGGAAGATCCGGCAAGATTCTTCCAAGTACTTCTTGGAATACTTCGTTTGGTACAGTGCATCCGGAAAGTATTGATATCCCTTCACTTTTTCCTAATTTTGTTATGTTACAGCCTTATTCCAAAATGGATTAAATTATTTTTTCTATACATAATACTCCATAATGTGATTTTAAAGTGATAATAAAGTGATTTTTATTTTGGGTTGAAAATTGTGCAAATTTCTTAAAAAAAAAACTCAAATATGACATGTGCATATGTATTCATATCCTATACTTAATACTTTGTTGAAGCACCTTTGGCAGCAATTACAGCTTCAAGAGTTCTTGAGTACCCAGATAGCAAGCGGATGTGTAATAATTCTGGGCCATATATGGGCCGGAACTAAGCCACAAGGGCCAGATCTGGCCTGTATATGGCCCAGATCCGCTTGCTATCTGGGGATGATGCCACAAGCTTGGCACACCTTTTTTGGGGTAGTTCCTCCCATTCTTCTCAAGCTCCATCGGGTTGGATGGGGAGCGTCGGTGCACGGCCATTTTCAGATCTCTCCAGGGATGTTCAATCGTGTTCAAGTCTGGGCTCTGGCTGGGCCACTCAAGGACATTCACAGACTTGTCCCAAAGCCACTCCTTTGTTATCTTGGCTGTGTGCTATGAATGAAAAAATCTAAGTGGGTTTAGTTAGATAACCAAAGAACACGCGAGTGGTGGGAAGGGTTTCCGGTCAGTCTCTCACTGACTCAGTCAGGCTGCATCTTTTACAGGATGGTACAGAGGAAGTGACACGTCACAGACCAAATGTTCTTTCTAAACAGATTCTCTGGGAATGGATGAAAAGGCAGTTTCACGAAGGTTGTAAAACAATAAACTGAGAGAAACTCAGAAAACATCAATCAAGTAGGAAAACAGAAACAAATTGGGGGGGTAACGCATTGGTGATCCTGGAGTTTCATTACCAGTGCTTAGGTTGTTCGGGTGAAATCCTGAGGGGTTCGGAGCTTCTCTGCTGCACCTCCAGAGTTATCAGCCCCTCTCGACTGGATCGGACCCCTCTCCCACCCCCACCCCCCCGCGATAAGAACCCAGGGTGGGCGGGGCAGTCGTGTGTCCATGGCAACCCATAGCTTCCTGTTGCGCTGAGCGAGAGGCCTGCACGTGGGTCAGATCGGAGCTAATGACATTTCCTGTGCTGCCGGGCTCTCTGTCGCTGAAGTGATGCTTATCTGGACCCGCCCGGCGCTGGTGCTGGTACAGGGCGCTATGACGATCACGGGGAGGCGTGGCCTGTTAGAAAGACACCATCGATCCTCATGCCAGTCAGATTGGACGGCTTCGTACAGCGGATAGACGAGTGACTGGGATATTGTGTGTGTGTGTGTGTGTGTGTGAGTCAGAGGACCAATCTTTATTATTATTGAGTATGTGCATGTATGTTAATTAAACCAATACAATAAATACAATGCCTGATTTCCAAAACTTCTGAAATGGACGGCACTTATGTAGCGCCTTTCTACCTTAAAGGAGTAGTAAAGGGAAAATGCATGTTTAGCCCTGTTTGAAGGTTACTTATGATCATATACAATGGTTCAGATCAAAACGTTGACAAAACTAGCAGTTTTGAGAAAGTCTGATAAGTGCTCTACCACCGTTTAGGTCATACAATGGATGTGGGTGGGCACCGTGAAAAATCATTCAAAAAAACATGTTAAACTCTCAAAACAGGGCTAAACATGATTTTTTCCCTTTACTACTCATTTAATTTCAGTTTAGTTTATTTGAAAAGGGACAGCGCATATTAATAAACAATAAAATTGTAAATACACCAGAGTTAGCCAAAAGGCTCATTTTCAGTTTGGTCAAATCGAGGTGGGGTCTTGTTCCGTACCAGAGTGGCCTTGTGACCGGGGGGGTGACCAGCTCTACCAGGAGGGCTCAGTACGATGGCTGCATTCACACCAGGGTTATAATAGTTTTGCTTTTTTCATTAGTTTTTATTTTTATATCGTTTTAACTTTTTGTGTTCAATTTCAGTTTAGTTTTAATTAGTTTTTTAAGCAGATTTGCTAGTTTAGTTTAGTTTTTATTATTTGATAATGCTTAGTTTTAGTTTAGTTTTTATTAGTTTCAGTTTTCTTTTTTTCTGCGCTAGCCTCGTGAGACCATCCTGATCTCGTGAGCTCATGTTGTTTCACTCTGTGCAAAACAAACCATCTGGCGAACTTCAGATTACTTCTGCGCAGGGACACAGCTACGCAGGGACACAGCTAAAGAAATAATGGAGGATAGATTTCATATCCACCCAAAATACTAGGCTTATGTATGAAATGAAAAAGACTAAAATTAAGGACATTTTCTCTACAATTTTAGTTTATTTTAGTTAGTTTTGTAAACACACAATACAGTTTTAGTTAGTTATCGTTTTTTTGTAAAGCCTAGTTTTTATTTTTATTTCAGTTAACTAAAATGTTTTTTCACACCTAGTTTTAGTTTTTTAGTTAGTTTTCGTTAACTATAATAACCTTGATTCACACCTGACCGGGGGGGGGACCAGCTCTTCCAGGAGGGCTCAGTACGATGGCTGCATTCACACCTGCCCAAACGACCCGCCCCAAAGAGGAAAGAGAACTCTGCTTTAACCCAACTAAACACAGCAGAACTAGTATTAGTATTCAAAATCTGTCTTTGCATATGAGTGAGATTGAGGTGGGGATATTGAGGATGCAGAATGTGTGAGAGGACCGGATGTCCTCGGGGCGAGCGGAGAGGCGTGGGAGCTGATTGGTCATGACTAAGCGATGTGCCGGCGGCGCTGTAAGTGTATCCATCCATCAGGTGACCCGCGGTCTCCGCTCCGCACTCCGCCCGTGGCTAAACAAGACACTACAGTTTCTACCTACGCACGCGTGCACACACACACACACACACACACACACAAGGAAATCAATCCTGGGTTGGACATTTCAATTTTGCAAAATATTTCTGCCGCACTCGATTCATTACCTGTTGACAAGGTTATCAGTCACACCTGAGGTAAATGTCTAATATTTTCAATGCATATCTTTTGGTTGTCCAATATCAGTAGACTGCTACAGCATCTTTATAAGGTGTGTGTGTGTGTGTGTGTGTGTGTGATCACCACACACCAGGGCTGCGTTCCGAATCACCTACTACCCTACTATCTAGTATGCCAAAACAGAATGTAGTATGTCCCAATACATAGTATGCCACATGCAGTATGGCAAAAATACCAGGATGTCCTACTACATCCGGTCGTATTTTGCAGTATGCAAGCCAGCAGGCTTTTCTGGCTATTCTGACCCACAATCCTGTGCGCAGCGGAAATGTGCGTCACATGTGTGAGTCGTGACAGCTGTAGACGAATGTCGGGTTATGGACAGCGACGGATGTGGGCTAATTTCAAGGCGCAATGTTATGACAAGGTAGTATGTCCCAATTGAATGCCTACTGCTTGCAAAGTACGTACTTTCTAAGGGCAGCTGTAGTAGGTACTGGTAGTAAGAAGTAGAAGTATGCGATTCGGAACGCAGCCCAGAAGTCAGTCAGACGGCTGAAGCAGGCACATTCCTGGAACGGAACTCCACCCACACATTAAACAGGAGAGATAAAAAATGAACGCGAATAAAAGTCAAAGGACGTCAGAGACCGACGACCACGGCGCAGCGCGTTGTTGCTCATCCCATGACAGCCGGACGCTGCGCTGTGGGCCACCCTGCTCACTGCCGACAGTCCTGCACATCTGCATATCTATTACATGTTCCCGCCATAAATAAAGTGTAATGGAACTGTCGTCTTGTACCGAGCCGTATTAACGGAGCCTCAGAGCCGGGCCAGCGGCTGATAGATCACTACTTCTGTGCTGGAAACGCCCATCCTCACACAATGGAGGTCAAATGGCGAGATTTGTCAGTAAGATACGGTTCCATGTTGACATGCATGTGTATGAACATGAATAGAATCAAGTGTAACGTGTGTGTGTGTGTGTGTGTGTGTGAAGTAGGTCTCCTGCATGTAAAGGACAGGATCACGCGCGATGGCCGCCACCCTGACACGACCATAAACCTTCGACCAGCTAAAGACACCATATTGATCCCAGCAGGTCCGCTGCTTGTTAAGAGCGAACGGGTTTCACTGGTCAAACGCTTTTTTCCGTGGTCAGATCCCCATTCAGCTCAGACCTGGAGGACGTGTTTCTCCTCCAGCTCACCTCCTGAGGCCAGGCAGCCTCCCAGCCTCCCCTCCCAGCCTCCCCTCCCTCCCAGCCAGCCTCCCCTCCCTCCCAGCCAGCCTCCCCTCTGAGGCAGCCTCCCAGCCAGGCAGCCTCCCCTCCCAGCCAGCCTCCCAGGCAGCCTCCCCTCCCAGCCAGCCAGCCTCCTCTTCCAGCTTCCTCTTACAGCCAGCCTCCCCTCCATCACGCTGAGCTGAAGCGCCCTGCCCCCTGAGCCCTTCAAGGCTGCATTAATTCACACCCAACATAAATCCTCCCAGAGCAGCCTGGACGCTGGCTTGTCTGGCTCCCATCCTCCCCCTCCCCCACCCATCTCCCTGGCCGGGCCGGACCAGGCCCGCTCCCCCCCATCCTCCTCCCCCACCCCCCCTCCCATCCCCCTCCCCTGGCCTCCCCTGGCCGGCTGGTGGGTTTGAGTTGGGGTGCTGTTCTCTGATCTCCTCAGCTCAACCCAGCAGCTCTGACGCAGAGCGGGTAGCACACACATACAGAACATAACTAATGAGACTCTGACAGTGTGTGTGTGTGTGTTTCTGTGAACATCAGGAGCTTGTTTTGCTTCCTAGTTTTCCCAGACCAGGAGAGAACAGGCTCTGGTGTTGAATACCAGATGACATCTGTTATAAATCTACATGATGTAGTCGTACTGTTCTGTGCGTCATATTCATTCACAGCTTGATGCATCACTGTGAATAATACAACCAAACTGTATAGATCTGCATCGGGATAATGTTTCACTATACTGCTTCACTGCTTGAACTATCACCATAAAATTATAATATAATATAATAATATATAGAATGTACCTCAAGGCCTCCAGTGAAATAAAAAAGATCCTTCTATCCAGTTCACCAGTTGATCAGAATCAGTTCCACCTGGGTTGGTCTCAGCACGCTGCACTGAGCGTGTTCTCCCAGGATGCATCTGCTCCAGGCTGATTCACTCAGCCACGTTTCTGGAGCTAATAAGGTTTCTCCGCACCCCCCCCCTCCATCCTGGTCCACCCCCCCCCTGAGCTTAAATGAAGCATTAACCTCCAGCCTTCGCCCCAGCTACGGCCTGCTGAACGAGGCGGTCTGCTGAAGCCAGCCTCGTTAAGACCTCTGTAAAGGGCTAATTGGTTAATTGGTTGAGCACGCAGTGGGCAGTGCGGTGAGGGAGCATCCAAGGGCACACTGGCGGGGCCACGCCCCCTGCTGGCCATGTCACGAAGGGCAAATGTTAATTTATTTGGTCAAGATAACCTTCTTACTCCCACCTTGGTGTTTATAAAGTATACACAGGAAGATCATAGGAAGTGGTAACCTTACAGGAAGTGACACCCTTACAGGAAGTGATAACCTGACAGGAAGTGACACCCTTACAGGAAGTGACACTGCGTCAGAAGCAGAGCGCAGGACGCGTGAATAAAAGAGGGCAGCAGTGACTAGAGGGTGAGTCCGTTAGGCTGTCTGAAGGACAGGCCTCCCCCTGGTCAGCTAGGCTGTCTGAAGGACAGGCCTCCCCCTGGTCAGCTAGGCTGTTAGAAGGACAGGCCTCCCCCCTGGTCAGCTAGGCTGTTTGAAGGACAGGCCTCCCCCTGGTCAGCTAGGCTGTCTGAAGGACAGGCCTCCCCCTGGTCAGCTAGGCTGTATGAAGGACAGGCCTCCCCCTGGTCAGCTAGGCTGTTTGAAGGACAGGCCTCCCCCCTGGTCAGTTAGGCTGTTTGAAGGACACGCCTCCCCCTGGTCAGCTAGGCTGTCTGAAGGACAGGCCTCCCCCTGGTCAGCTAGGCTGTCTGAAGGACAGGCCTCCCCCTGGTCAGCTAGGCTGTTTGAAGGACAGGCCTCCCCCCTGGTCAGTTAGGCTGTTTGAAGGACAGGCCTCCCCCTGGTCAGCTAGGCTGTCTGAAGGACGGGCCTCCCCCTGGTCAGCTAGGCTGTCTGAAGGACAGGCCTCCCCCTGGTCAGCTAGGCTGTATGAAGGACAGGCCTCCCCCTGGTCAGCTAGGCTGTTTGAAGGACAGGCCTCCCCCCTGGTCAGCTAGGCTGTTTGAAGGACAGGCCTCCCCCCTGGTCAGCTAGGCTGTTTGAAGGACAGGCCTCCCCCTGGTCAGCTAGGCTGTCTGAAGGACAGGCCTCCCCCCTGGTCAGCTAGGCTGTTTGAAGAACAGGCCTCCCCCTGGTCATGGCCAGAGCACAGTCCGTCAGACGAGCTGGCCCCGAGGCATTCACGGAGGACAGGGAGAGGATGGTCAGAGATTTTAAAATCACACCCAGTGGGCGGTGAGTGATATAGGCGGTGCGCGTTTATGAGCTCCTCAATCTCTACTGCCCTCTAGTGCCGGTGAGCGATCTCTACTGCCCTCTAGTGGCGGTGAGCGATCTCTACTGCCCTCTAGTACTGATGTGTAACGTATTGGCGACTCCTGATTGGTCTAAATCGTATGCTACAAACAGAGACACGATGTATTGAAGTATTGAGTATTGGATGTGACTGAGAAGACTTGAATACTTGAACCAACACAAAAAATTATGTGACAATTCGGGAGATTCAGAGCTGAAAGTACTCAAATTTATTCCAAAAATATATATACACATCATCATCTTTGTTCTTTTGACCATCTTTTATGACCTTCTTTCCTACAACACTGAACATTTAACATAGAACTGAGGAAAGGTAACATCATGCTTAGTAAAATATGGAGGAATCGTGAATATATAAAACATTGAAAAGTTCCTGATAGTCAAATAAAATTTCTGCAGCTTAACAAAAAAGTTCTACATTTGTAGTTTGGAGAGACAAATATTTAGAGAGACAGATCTCACGTCTTCACAAGAACTAGAGAGCTGCACGGCATCGATATCAAACTTAGAAACTCGAGCTAAAACATAATTTCGAAAAAGTGCAGATGGCGTATACTAGTACTATGCACTCAGTACGTACCCAGTGGCTGCTAGCGGGCTGGGCGGAGGAGAGGGGTGTGTTGAGGGCGTTCAGGCGGATGTTCAGGCTGATTTGTGGGCGTACCAGCTGAAGAAGTGGGTGCTGGCTGCCAGACGAGCTGAGGGGCCCAACAGGAAGGGGGAGGTGTGATGGACACGCATCTTGTCGGTAGTGAAGGCCATCCCCGCTCCGGAGAAAGGGAAGATGAAATTTGGGGGTTGGGACAGGAGAGAAAGGGACGACAGACCTGGACAGAACAGAAAAGACACAAGCTGGCTGTGATACAGTCTCACCAGTCGTACGTATAAGCTAGCTGTATTACACACAGCCTTCACCAGTCAAGAGCTCAATCCAAACTTGATATCCACAAGGAAAAAACGTGGGTTGTAAATCTTGTAGACACCAGACACTAGAGTATGATGTACGCAAATCCAAAATGTCAGAGACGGTCCAAAGAGGAATCTCATTATAATTGATCCGTAACAATAAATACAACATGAACCCAACTCTCAACCGTGAAGAATGCTGATCAATGGCGTAACATTTGTGAAAGGCTAGTTCCAAGTTGTGTTTACAGCTTAACTGAAACCGATGCAGTCTAGACTAATAGTGTATTAATATAAAGGCAAATGCAATAAAGGACCATAATTGGGGCAAATAGCTGTGGTAACAGGTCTAATTGAGTCCAGCTCTGGTAACAGGTATAATTGAGTCAGCTTCTCAACGCGGGTCCATCCCCTACAGAGGTCTGCTGGACAGATCGATACTGTGCTGTGTGTTGATGGCGCAGGCTAATGTAATTGGGCTTTCTCCCCCTCCATCATTGTGCGGAAGCTAACCCAGCGCATGTAGCCGTACGCCTGTGTGTGTGAGGGTCACTGTACCGTAGTAGGACCCCTGAGTCTGCATCAGTCCGGGGGTGTGGAGACTCAACGTTCGGAGGGTGGGGAGCAGGGGCGGCGCGTTCAGGGGGGGGGTGTTCATGAGGGGGGCGTTCACGGAGGGCTCGGTCACGGGGGGCTCGTTCCTGACGGGCAGGTTCGCGGAGGGCGCGGGTGGCACCACGAACCCAGCGCCTCCATGCCAGGGGGGTTTCTCCTCACCACCGGCACGGGGTTCACAGACAGGAGGCGTCTACGGGCAGGACAGAAAAAACAATTTGAAGGAGGCTATCAAGTCACCAACTGCTAAAACTAAACTAGTTTTAAGTTTCGTTTAACGAACCGCATTTCCCCTCCCTTACGTAGCATTCCCCTCCCTAACGTAGCATTCCCCTCCCTTAGCATTTCCCCTCCCTTAGCATTTAGCATTTCCCCTCCCTTAGCATTTAGCATTCCCCTCCCTTAGCATTTAGCATTCCTCTCCCTTAGCATTTCCCTCCCTTAGCATTCCCCTCCCTTAGCATTTAGCTTTCCCCTCCCTTAGCTTTCCCCTCCCTTAGCATTTAGCATCCCCCTCCCTTAGCATTTAGCTTTCCCCTCCCTTAGCATTTAGCATTCCCCTCCCTTAGCATTTAGCTTTCCCCTCCCTTAGCATTTCTCCTCCCTTAGCATTTAGCATTTCTCCTCCCTTAGCATTTAGCATTTCTCCTCCCTTAGCATTTAGCTTTCCCCTCCCTTAGCATTTAGCTTTCCCCTCCCTTAGCATTTCTCCTCCCTTAGCATTTAGCATTTCTCCTCCCTTAGCATTTAGCATTCCCCTCCCTTAGCATTTAGCATCCCCCCCCTTTCCTTCTGTATAATGACTAAGCAAATGAGAACACCGGGAGACATGGCTCATTCTCTTCCAATTAAACGCGCCTTGCTGTGGGGTTTCCCAGGAGGCTGTGCAGGGGAAAGGTCTGATGAGTGGCAAACAAGACAACAGGAGGCGCGATGAGCACGTCGTGATACGCACGGCGCCAGCAGACGCCAGCTGATTATCAACACAACGGGGGCTGTATGGGAACAGCAGCCAGCTGTCTCCTAGCTAGTGTGCCTTTAGGCCAGAGGCCAGAAAACAAGGCAGATCATGATTAGTTTGGAACCTAGCTGGGTTGTTGATGATGTAGTCAGGATGGTACCATTTACCCAAGAGACCTGATGACTGGCTACCATTTAAATACAAACCTCTCTTCAGCTCATTTACTAAGGTTCCCAACCGACAACAATCTGAGATTGAGTGAGTAGTCTATCCAGCTGGCCATGCTAAACGTACACGCCGTGCTTGGAGAACGCTTTTCACTTGTCTGAGGCAAATGATTGGAACACCCTCCTAATGAAGACTTTTTACTGATTGATTGATTGATTGATTAAGTGATTGAACAATTTGAATGCAGAAAGAGAGATTATAACTAACAACTGCATGTTCCTCCTGCCTCCTCACTAGTTTCCATGGTGTTTGATGTATTTTGTACGGCTTCTTTTACACAGGTCCTTGTTGTTCTAAGCTGATTTACCAGTATAGATAAAAGTCTAAACACAACATATAAACTACTGGTCTGGTCTAAAAGACGTGTAACCGAAGTGTAGAATCTAAAAGACTTGAACAGAAGTGTTGAATATTCAGTGGGATGCAAGTGTCCGCCAGATTTCCATCCCCCTATCTGGAATATAAGATCAACTCTGAGGCATCACTGTTACACTTAACTCCTCTATCTGGAATATAAGATCAACTCTGAGGCATCACTGTTACACTTAACTCCTCTATCTGGAATATAAGATCAACTCTCAGGCATCACTGGTGGACTTAACTCCTCTATCTGGAATATATAAGCGGAAGCACCAAAAGATCTAGTACGTGTCAGTACCTCGGCTGTGTCTCCATGGTAACTGGGTTCCGGCCCGGGCCGTACCACTTCCTCCGGGGCGGGGTCTGGCGTCCAGCCCTGGTCCCAGTTGGTACAGCCCAGCACTGGCTCCTTACTCAGCAGAGCTCCACAGGGGTCGGCGTTCTGACCCTGGAGGAGTTCAACACCGTGCTACAGTATATATATATATATACAGGACAGTATTACACAAGAATAAAAAAGTGCACAAGTGCTCAGTGAGGGAGCCTGTCATCCCCCACCCATGATGCACCTTGTCAGCCTGTTAGCCATGACTAACTTTTTTATTTTTTGTAAAGATATTTTTTAGTGCTTTTCAGCTTTATTGTTATAGGACAGTGTGGAGAGACAGGAAATGTGGGAGAGAGAGAGGGGAGGACATGCGGCACAGGACCCGAGCCGGGAATCGAACCCGGGTCCACCGCGCGAAGAACTAGTCTTCATATTGTGCGCGCCTTACCCGGTGAGCTACCGGGGCGCCCACCATGACTAACTTTGTCACAGAACACATGTATGACCTAGCCATACTCTATCTCTGATCTATACAACACGATCAAACTAGGTTGTGCATATAAGTGAGGGATAATCAACGAGGAGGTGTGCGTTCAACGGTTTTAAGGCACGACGTGGAGGCGAAGAACCACCCGACGCGCAGTGGAGAAAAACCGTTTAACGCAGCGGTCAAATGAATACCCCCCCCTTGATTTCATGGGGTGGGGTCACCAAAGGAACAGAACATGGCCACATTCATGGACGACATGTTGCAGGCAGAGGCCCACCGTTACAGCAGTGGAAACACCCACTCGCACTCCGATGAGAGGGGTGTGACAGGAGGTCAGAGGTCATACCTGGGCCTGGGAGCTGACCTCTGTGACCTCAATGAACTCCAGCTCTGGGAGATCAGCAAGCTCCTCCTCCGTTGTGGCGGTGTTCCCTTGGTGACCGAAGTTAGGAGGCTGAAAACAAGAACACTTTCACAATCACACTATAACATGAGACCTTGTATGTTATTAATATCATACTACTGCATACCATGCCCTTCTATGATGATCAATATGACCTTCTATGACCATCACACTAGAACATATGACCTTCTATGACCATCACACTAGAACATATGATCTATGAGGATCTATGACCTTCTATGATAATCATACTGGAACATATGACCTTCTATGGTGATCACACTAGAACATATGACCTTCTATGAGGGTCATACTAGAACATATGACCTTCTATGACCATCACACTATAACATATGACCTTCTATGATGATCACACTATAACATATGACCTTCTATGATGATCACACTATAACATATGACCTTCTATGATGATCACACTATAACATATGACCTTCTATGACCATCACACTAGAACATATGATCTATGAGGATCTATGACCTTCTATGACCATCACACTAGAACATATGATCTATGAGGATCTATGACCTTCTATGACCATCACACTAGAACATATGACCTTCTATGATGATCAATATGACCTTCTATGAGGGTCATACTATAACATATGACCTTCTATGATGATCATACTAGAACATATGACCTTCTATGGTGCAAATACACTTTCACAATAACACAATCACACTATAACATATTACCTTGTATTATGTAAATATCATACCACAACAGTACATACCATAACATATGACCTATGATGATCATACCAGAACATATAACATTGGATTGGAGGATGTACAGTGTACCTGTGTTAATGTTGGTGTTGAGGAGGGGGAGGACGTACCTGTATTGGTGTTAATGTTGGTGTTGAGGAGGGGGAGGGGGCCGGCGTTGGGAGGCGGGTCTCTGGAGTCGACTCCTCCTCTACCTCCATCCCCCCATCGATCAGGCCGTCTCCCAGGTAGAGGGTCACCGGGTTGAACTGGCCACACAGCTGAGAGACAATCACACACACACTTAGGAGGTGGATGCACACCACGTGTGTCGCGGCCGGTGTGTGTGTGTGTGTGTGTGTGTGTGTGTGTGTGCGTGGACGTGGAACGTTCCAGATGGTCATTATGGAGAATGACGAGCCCTACAGTGCGTTCGGACCCCGAGGACAAGCAGAGCTTTTGCAACACACTGAGGAAGCGTTACACAAGATTTTGGTGTGTGTGTGTGTGTTTGTGTGTGTGTGTGTGTGTGTGGGGGGAGGGATCTCTGCCCATTCATCCAGAAGAGCATTAGTGAGGTCAGACCCTAGTGTTGGACGAGAGGGTGCCGGTGCAGAGTGACTGACCGCTGCGCTGACCGCCGGGGGACAGGCCAGGCCGTATCCCTGGTTCTCTAGGGCGCTGTGGACGTACACGTCGTCCTCCGTGTGCGTGTCACACAGGAACAGCAGCAGGACGCCGCGGTGGTAGCCGTGGAGCGCCGCCACCAGGGAGCGCTCGCAGCACAGGTCCTGGAAGCACTCGGTGGCCCCGGGGCTCCAGCTGGCCTGGAGGGGACAGACGCGGGCGTGGGGACGGGACGCACAGAGCAACTCACCATGAGACACCATCAACACACGTCTCCCTCCCACCATCACCGTGTTAACCATTACCGTGTTAACCATTACCGTGTTAACCATTACCATGTTAACCATTAACGGTATTGCAATACAGCACATCTGCCCTATGTTGCAAGACAATTCATCAACGATACATAACGATATCTGGTAACCTGAAGAAAAAATACCACTAAAAAGCAGGAATTGCTTATTTATTCACTTAATTGAATCAGTACATTGTGGTGCACTGCTTGTTTGTGTCTCCATGTTTGTTTGTGTCTCCATGTTTGTTTGTGTCTCCATGTTTGTTTGTGTGTCCATGTTTGTTTGTGTCTCCATGTTTGTTTGTGTCTCCATGTTTGTTTGTGTCTCCATGTTTGTTTGTGTGTCCATGTTTGTTTGTGTCTCCATGTTTGTTTGTGTCTCCATGTTTGTTTCCATATCTGCAGAAACCCCATGACAAGCAGAAACACTACTACTACTACTGCACTTTTCTACTACTGCACTTTTCTACTACTGCACTTTTCTACTACTGCACTTTTCTACTACTGCACTTTTCTACTACTACACTTTTCTACTACTGCACTTTTCTACTAGTGCACTTTTCTACTAGTGCACTTTTCTACTAGTGCACTTGTCTTCTGGTACAACAGGGAGTTGTTTGGACAGGAGGAGAACATGTCTCAGGTACTAGAAGATGATTGCATGAGGACTTACACCTGTGGGCTTGACCCCAGCCAGACATGACGGGACTGCTTGTGCTGGGAGCTCAGAATAACAGGACCTGGGAGAGACAAGAGAGAGACCAACACTCAGGGAGCTCAGAATAACAGGACCTAGGAGAGACAGGAGAGAGACCAACACTCAGGGAGCTCAGAATAACAAGACCTGGGAGACAGGAGAGAGACCAACACTCAGGGAGCTCAGAATAACACGACCTGGGAGAGACAGGAGAGAGACCAACACTCAGGGAGCTCAGAATAACACAACCTGGGAGAGACAGGAGAGAGACCAACACTCAGAGAGCTCAGAATAACAGGACCTGGGAGAGACAGGAGAGAGACCAACATCAGGAACCTGTTCTTGGCAACGGGACATTAACTCAATGGCATATAGATGGTTTTATACTATGTGAATCCTTGTCCTGTTGCTTGGCGGTGGACTACTGCAATATTTTAATCTTGTAACACGAGGATACTGATTTAATATGATACTTCCAAACGGTCAGTAACATAAAGACAGAGTCACCCAATATGAACCCCTGTGTTATGATGCAGCCTAGTCTGGGCTTGTGTGTGACACAGATCAGCCCCGCATGTGTCCAGGCCGCAAGATTACTTTTTGCAACCCAGTTTAGCAAGAACACCATAGAGTTTAGGGTTAAGGTTAGGGTTAGGGTGAGGGTCAGGTGTAGGGTTAGGTTTAGGGTTAAGGTTAAGGGGTTAGGGTCTTCCTTAACCCTAAACTCAATGGTGTTATCGCTAAACTGGGTTGCGAAACGCGTAGCCGCATCCAGGCCTGGGGAACGGGGCGAGCGGCTGTCCCTGGACATCTGGGGGGTCCCGCACTGGGGGTCCCGCCGAGTACCCGACACCTACTTGAGGAACTTGAGGTTGGCTCGGAGCACGCTGGTGAAGTCCCCGAAGTCCACGTAGTAGACCTCGGCCTCGGCGTCGCTGAGCATGCGGTGGACGACCACGCGGTAGAACCACATGTCCCTGGACGCTACGCAGCACACCTGGCCAGTCCGCACGTAGCGCTCGGGGAGCCGGTAGCGCTCCGACACCTTGGGACAGCAGTAGCAGCTCCTGGGGGAGGGAGGGGGGGTGAGAGGTCAGGAAGGGAGGGGGGACGGGGGAGCTATGAGGAGATGAGCGTGGGTATGAGGAGGTGAGTGCGGGTATGAGGAGGTGAGTGCAGGTATGAGGAGGTGAGGGCAGGTATGAGGAGGTGAGTGCAGGTATGAGGAGGTGAGTGCGGGTATGAGGAGGTGAGCGTGGGTATGAGGAGGTGAGTGCAGGTATGAGGAGGTGAGTGCAGGTATGAGGAGGTGAGTGCAGGTATGAGGAGGTGAGTGCAGGTATGAGGAGGTGAGTGCAGGTATGAGGAGGTGAGTGCAGGTATGAGGAGGTGAGTGCAGGTATGAGGAGGTGAGCGGTTATGAGGAGGTGAGCGGTTATGAGGAGGTGAGCGGTTATGAGGAGGTGAGTGCAGGTATGAGGAGGTGAGTGCAGGTATGAGGAGGTGAGCGGTTATGAGGAGGTGAGTGCAGGTATGAGGAGGTGAGTACAGGTATGAGGAGGTGAGTACAGGTATGAGGAGGTGAGTGCAGGTATGAGGAGGTGAGTGCAGGTATGAGGAGGTGAGTGCAGGTATGAGGAGGTGAGTGCAGGTATGAGGAGGTGAGTGCAGGTATGAGGAGGTGAGTGCAGGTATGAGGAGGTGAGTGCGGTTATGAGGAGGTGAGTGCAGGTATGAGGAGGTGAGCGGTTATGAGGAGGTGAGTGCAGGTATGAGGAGGTGAGCGGGGGTATGAGGAGGTGAGCGTGGGTATGAGGAGGTGAGTGCAGGTATGAGGAGGTGTGTGCGGGTATGAGGAGGTGAGCGTGGGTATGAGGAGGTGAGTGCAGGTATGAGGAGGTGAGTGCAGGTATGAGGAGGTGAGTGCAGGTATGAGGAGGTGAGTGCAGGTATGAGGAGGTGAGTGCAGGTATGAGGAGGTGAGTGCAGGTATGAGGAGGTGAGTGCAGGTATGAGGAGGTGAGCGGTTATGAGGAGGTGAGCGGTTATGAGGAGGTGAGCGGTTATGAGGAGGTGAGTGCAGGTATGAGGAGGTGAGTGCAGGTATGAGGAGGTGAGCGGTTATGAGGAGGTGAGTGCAGGTATGAGGAGGTGAGTACAGGTATGAGGAGGTGAGTACAGGTATGAGGAGGTGAGTGCAGGTATGAGGAGGTGAGTGCAGGTATGAGGAGGTGAGTGCAGGTATGAGGAGGTGAGTGCAGGTATGAGGAGGTGAGTGCAGGTATGAGGAGGTGAGTGCAGGTATGAGGAGGTGAGTGCGGTTATGAGGAGGTGAGTGCAGGTATGAGGAGGTGAGCGGTTATGAGGAGGTGAGTGCAGGTATGAGGAGGTGAGCGGGGGTATGAGGAGGTGAGCGTGGGTATGAGGAGGTGAGCGCGGGTATGAGGAGGTGAGCGCGGGTATGAGGAGGTGAGCGCGGGTATGAGGAGGTGATTGCGGGTATGAGGAGGTGAGTCCAGCTATGAGGAGGTGAGTGCAGGTATGAGGAGGTGAGCGCAGGTATGAGGAGGTGAGCGCAGGTATGAGGAGGTGAGCGCAGGTATGAGGAGGTGAGCGCAGGTATGAGGAGGTGAGCTCAGGTATGAGGAGGTGAGCTCAGGTATGAGGAGGTGAGTGCAGGTATGAGGAGGTGAGTGCAGGTATGAGGAGGTGAGCGCAGGTATGAGGAGGTGAGTGCAGCTATGAGGAGGTGAGTGCAGGTTTGAGGAGGTGAGTGCAGGTTTGAGGAGGTGAGTGCAGGTATGAGGAGGTGAGCAGGTATGAGGAAGTGAGTGCAGGTATGAGGAGGTGAGTGCAGGTATGAGGAGGTGAGTGCAGGTATGAGGAGGTGAGTGCAGGTATGAGGAGGTGAGCGCAGGTATGAGGAGGTGAGCGCAGGTATGAGGAGGTGAGCGCGGGTATGAGGAGGTGAGCGCAGGTATGAGGAGGTGTGTGCGGGTATGAGGAGGTGTGTGCGGGTATGAGGAGGTGAGCGTGGGTATGAGGAGGTGAGCGTGGGTATGAGGAGGTGAGTGCGGGTATGAGGAGGTGAGTGCGGGTATGAGGAGGTGAGTGCGGCTATGAGGAGGTGAGTGCAGGTATGAGGAGGTGAGTGCAGGTATGAGGAGGTGAGTGCAGGTATGAGGAGGTGAGTGCAGGTATGAGGAGGTGAGTGCAGGTATGAGGAGGTGAGTGCAGGTATGAGGAGGTGAGTGCAGGTATGAGGAGGTGAGTGCAGGTATGAGGAGGTGAGCGCAGGTATGAGGAGGTGAGTGCAGGTATGAGGAGGTGAGCGCAGGTATGAGGAGGTGAGCGCAGGTATGAGGAGGTGAGCGCAGGTATGAGGAGGTGAGTGCAGGTATGAGGAGGTGAGTGCAGGTATGAGGAGGTGAGTGCAGGTGTGAGGAGGTGAGCAGGTATGAGGAGGTGAGTGCAGGTATGAGGAGGTGAGTGCGGGTATGAGGAGGTGAGTGCGGGTATGAGGAGGTGAGGGCGGGTATGAGGAGGTGAGTGCAGGTATGAGGAGGTGAGTGCAGGTATGAGGAGGTGAGCGCAGGTATGAGGAGGTGAGCGCAGGTATGAGGAGGTGAGCGCAGGTATGAGGAGGTGAGTGCAGGTATGAGGAGGTGAGTGCAGGTATGAGGAGGTGAGTGCAGGTATGAGGAGGTGAGTGCAGGTATGAGGAGGTGAGTGCGGGTATGAGGAGGTGAGTGCAGGTATGAGGAGGTGAGTGCAGGTATGAGGAGGTGAGTGCAGGTATGAGGAGGTGAGTGCAGGTATGAGGAGGTGAGTGCAGGTATGAGGAGGTGAGTGCAGGTATGAGGAGGTGAGTGCAGGTATGAGGAGGTGAGTGCGGGTATGAGGAGGTGAGTGCGGGTATGAGGAGGTGAGTGCGGGTATGAGGAGGTGAGTGCGGGTATGAGGAGGTGAGTGCGGGTATGAGGAGGTGAGTGCGGGTATGAGGAGGTGAGTGCGGGTATGAGGAGGTGAGTGCAGGTACGAGGAGGTGAGTGCAGGTACGAGGAGGTGAGTGCAGGTATGAGGAGGTGAGTGCAGGTATGAGGAGGTGAGTGCAGGTATGAGGAGGTGAGTGCAGGTATGAGGAGGTGAGGGCAGGTATGAGGAGGTGAGGGCAGGTATGAGGAGGTGAGGGCAGGTATGAGGAGGTGAGTGCAGGTATGAGGTGAGTGCAGGTACGAGGAGGTGAGGGCAGGTACGAGGAGGTGAGGGCAGGTACGAGGAGGTGAGTGCAGGTACGAGGAGGTGAGTGCAGGTATGAGGAGGTGAGTGCAGGTATGAGGAGGTGAGTGCAGGTATGAGGAGGTGAGGGCAGGTATGAGGAGGTGAGGGCAGGTATGAGGAGGTGAGTGCAGGTATGAGGAGGTGAGTGCAGGTATGAGGAGGTGAGTGCAGGTATGAGGAGGTGAGTGCGGGTATGAGGAGGTGAGTGCAGGTATGAGGTGAGTGCAGGTATGAGGAGGTGAGTGCAGGTATGAGGAGGTGAGTGCAGGTATGAGGAGGTGAGTGCGGGTATGAGGAGGTGAGTGCAGGTATGAGGAGGTGAGTGCAGGTATGAGGAGGTGAGTGCAGGTATGAGGAGGTGAGTGCGGGTATGAGGAGGTGAGTGCAGGTATGAGGAGGTGAGGGCAGGTATGAGGAGGTGAGTGCAGCTATGAGGAGGTGAGTACAGGTATGAGGAGGTGAGTGCAGGTATGAGGAGGTGAGTGCAGGAATGAGGAGGTGAGTGCGGGTATGAGGAGGTGAGTGCAGGAATGAGGAGGTGAGTGCAGGTATGAGGAGGTGAGTGCAGGTATGAGGAGGTGAGGGCAGGTATGAGGAGGTGAGTGCAGGTATGAGGAGGTGAGTGCAGGTATGAGGAGGTGAGCTCAGGTATGAGGAGGTGAGTGCAGGTATGAGGAGGTGAGCTCAGGTATGAGGAGGTGAGTGCAGGTATGAGGAGGTGAGTGCAGGTATGAGGAGGTGAGTGCAGGTATGAGGAGGTGAGTGCAGGTATGAGGAGGTGAGTGCAGGTATGAGGAGGTGAGCGCGGGTATGAGGAGGTGAGTGCAGGTATGAGGAGGTGAGCGCGGGTATGAGGAGGTGAGTGCAGGTATGAGGAGGTGAGCGGTTATGAGGAGGTGAGTGCAGGTATGAGGAGGTGAGTGCAGGTATGAGGAGGTGAGTGCAGGTATGAGGAGGTGAGTGCAGGTATGAGGAGGTGAGCTCAGGTATGAGGAGGTGAGGGCAGGTATGAGGAGGTGAGTGCGGGTATGAGGAGGTGAGTGCAGGTATGAGGAGGTGAGTGCAGGTATGAGGAGGTGAGTGCAGGTATGAGGAGGTGAGCTCAGGTATGAGGAGGTGAGCGGTTATGAGGAGGTGAGCGGTTATGAGGAGGTGAGTGCAGGTATGAGGAGGTGAGGGCAGGTATGAGGAGGTGAGTGCGGGTATGAGGAGGTGAGTGCAGGTATGAGGAGGTGAGTGCAGGTATGAGGAGGTGAGTGCAGGTATGAGGAGGTGAGCGCGGGTATGAGGAGGTGAGTGCAGGTATGAGGAGGTGAGTGCAGGTATGAGGAGGTGAATGCAGGTATGAGGGGGTGAGTGCAGGTATGAGGAGGTGAGTGCAGGTATGAGGAGGTGAGTGCAGGTATGAGGAGGTGAGTGCAGGTATGAGGAGGTGAGCTCAGGTATGAGGAGGTGAGCGGTTATGAGGAGGTGAGCGGTTATGAGGAGGTGAGCTCAGGTATGAGGAGGTGAGCGGTTATGAGGAGGTGAGCGGTTATGAGGAGGTGAGCGGTTATGAGGAGGTGAGCGCGGGTACGAGGAGGTGAGTGCAGGTATGAGGAGGTGAGCGCAGGTATGAGGAGGTGAGCGCGGGTACGAGGAGGTGAGGGCAGGTATGAGGAGGTGAGCGCAGGTATGAGGAGGTGAGCGCGGGTACGAGGAGGTGAGGGCAGGTATGAGGAGGTGAGCGCAGGTACGAGGAGAGAGCGAGACACACAGACGGACTCACCTCATCTCGATCATCATGTCCTCCAGGGCGCGCGTCTCGGGGCTCTCGTCGAAGCGGACGTAGAAGAGGCTGGGCGACTCCGCCCGCTCCACCAGCACGGACGCCAGCTCCCGGGGCCGCCGGCGCGACGGCGCCCTCAGACGCTGACCACGCAGGGCGTCCGGGGGGACCGCCGCCCCCTCGCCGCTACGCACCTGCAGCATGGGGTACCTGTCTGCCGCCTGGACACACACACGCACACACACACACACACACACCTGTAAGTTGCTGTATGATGCGTGAGAGTTCGTCAGACCGGTTTCGGAGTGTTGGGTGTCACCTGACGGTAGGTCTTGTTGGTGACGTGGAGCTCCGTGTCAGACCCCGAGTCCTTGTCACCATCATCGTCAGCGTTGGGGGCGTGTCCCTCCCCGCGGTCCTCCCAGGGAGAGTCCCCAGCGCTGAAGTAGTAGCCCGTACTGGACACGCCCACGTCCTCACCACTCTCACACACGCCCTCGGCCTCTACAATCACACACACATCAGTCAGGGATAATCACACACTTCCAATGGGAATTAATGGGAATTTAGGGGGAATTCATGGAAATAAACCCTAACCACATTTATTCCTGTTAATTTCCATACTGGAAATGTCCAGTTTATTCCCATTATTTCTCAAATTCATTTAAGTTTGTGAAGATTCACAGAATTTTGCTGCCCCAATAGCGTAACCAGAGGTCAGACCTGGCGTGTTCTAGATGTAGAATGTTCTAGAGCGTAACCAGAGGCGTGGCCTAGACCTGGCGTGTTCTAGATGTAGAATGTTCTAGAGCGTGACCAGAGGGCAGACCTGGCGTGTTCTAGATGTAGAATGTTCTAGAGCGTGACCAGAGGGCAGACCTGGCGTGTTCTAGATGTAGAATGTTCTAGAGCGTAACCAGAGGTCAGACCTGGCGTGTTCTAGATGTAGAATGTTCTAGAGCGTGACCAGAGGCCTAGACCTGGCGTGTTCTAGATGTAGAATGTTCTAGAGCGTGACCAGAGGGCAGACCTGGCGTGTTCTAGATGTAGAATGTTCTAGAGCGTGACCAGAGGGCAGACCTGGCGTGTTCTAGATGTAGAATGTTCTAGAGCGTGACCAGAGGGCAGACCTGGCGTGTTCTAGATGTAGAATGTTCTAGAGCGTGACCAGAGGGCAGACCTGGCGTGTTCTAGATGTAGAATGTTCTAGAGCGTGACCAGAGGGCAGACCTGGCGTGTTCTAGATGTAGAATGTTCTAGAGCGTGACCAGAGGGCAGACCTGGCGTGTTCTAGATGTAGAATGTTCTAGAGCGTGACCAGCGGGTACCTGGCGTGTGTCTGGCGTGTTTGACCATCCAGTGGTGGCCTTCGTCCCCGGGGACAGGCCACAGGTAGAGCGTGTCGCTCAGGGCGCCCACCATCTCCGTCACGCTCAGGAAACCACTCTGGATCACCGGCAGCTCCTCCCCGAACATCCGCTGATGACGTCACGGAGGTCATCAGGGCGAAGGTCGACCAAAGGTCAGGACAGACAGGGAGAAATGACGCTGAGGACCTGGTAAATAGTTAAAACTCTCTACTCCCGTCACCCATCATCTTGTAAAGTATAGACGTCTTAGAGGGGTCCAAGACAGACGTTTGAATACTGAGGGTTCTGGACCGACGGACGTTATTAAGACATGATCTGAACGTCTCCCTGACGTTGCGCGTTTGCTGGGTAAATACATCTTGAATCTAGATTTGAATATTGACTGTAGTTATGAACATGTGGAACGACATGCAGATGAAAAGCCATATTTACCTTGTATTCTGCGGGGAGATTGTGTATAGATATGCCTTCACTGTTCTCCTCCACCATCTGTAAAGAGGTCATTATCCTCATATCAGAACCAGTCAGCATGACGGGAGCTAACGACTCATGTCAGGTTGGGACTAACGGTGCATGTCTGTTCAAAATAGTGTCCTTATCCTTCATGTCTACAGTGGGGACAGGTTCACGTATCCCAGGGCTTCACATTAGACAGCTGTCACACAGTCCGGTGTTATAGATTTTAACTGATCTAGTCAAAGAGGATTTACCAGGATTCGCTCAAACAGGTTAAGTCTGGTTTATTGAGAAAACATACGAGCGCAAGGACTTCCGGACAAACACATGAGTGGTATCCCAAAGAAGTGCCGCCTCTTGGTCAGCGCGGCCTTAATTCTCAAGCAAAACACAGGTATGGCGCTTTGAGGATATGATTGGCTAACCCATGACACCGGCATGCTGCGGGGAGGACGCCTCCGTCGGTCACTGGAGCACCCTTCTGAACGGGTACATCCAGGGGCGGACTGACCTGTCTCAGCTTGGCCTTCAGCTCCGGACCGACCGCCCCCGCACGCCCGTTCTCCAGGATACGCTGACGAAGCTCCTCCTCCAACTGCGGTGGCCAATCACAGACAGAAGCACGAGCGGTTGACAAAAAGAGGTGACAATAGTGCATGTCTAGACTAGGGCTGTGCAATAAAATCGATACAGCAATACATTGCAATATTTCTTTCCGCGATACTAACGACTTTACGCAGTGCGTAATAAAATGAAGGACAGAATTCAGTCATAGATGCATAATTCATGTTTTACATTTTACATGAATGTCCTTGCATTCCCTCTGCCCTTAGGATCACTTCTGGGTAGCGGGGGATGACATTTTATTTATTTTTTCTTTAAAGAGACTGTCTAGGTCATAAGAGAACAATAGAGAAGCAGACACACCTTGATAACACTCTGGTGAAACAGCTGTGTCCACTGGTTAGACTGTGTCTGCTGGTTAGGCTGTGTCTGCTGGTTAGACTGTGTCTGCTGGTTAGACTGTGTCTGCTGGTTAGACTGTGTCTGCTGGTTAGACTGTGTCTTCTGGTTAGACTGTGTCAGCTGGTTAGACTGTGTCTCCTGGTTAGACTGTGTCTGCTGGTTAGACTGTGTCTCCTGGTTAGACTGTGTCTCCTGGTTAGACTGTGTCTTCTGGTTAGACTGTGTCTGCTGGTTAAACTGTGTCTCCTGGTTAGACTGTGTCTGCTGGTTAGACTGTGTCTGCTGGTTAGACTGTGTCTGCTGGTTAAACTGTGTCTTCTGGTTAGACTGTGTCTCCTGGTTAGACTGTGTCTGCTGGTTAGACTGTGTCTTCTGGTTAGACTGTGTCCCAGACGCTGGGGGCTCCAGCTGCTCTGGCCCCGCCGAGGCACTGCTGCATTCTGGGAACACGTCCTTGGAGAGGGACGCCAGCTCATCCTCAGTCCTGGGGTACCGGGGACCTGGGGACAGAAGCCACCTCATTCTGTCTGGGGACACGAATCACAACCATCCAGCTCCACAGCCATTACAGCCTAACACAACCCCCCCTAACCCTTATCAACCTGAACACAACCCCCCCTAACCCTTATCAACCTGAACACAACCCCCCCTAACCCTTATCAACCTGAACACAACCCCCCCTAACCCTTATCAACCTGAACACAACCCCCCCTAACCCTTATCAACCTGAACACAACCCCCCCTAACCCTTATCAACCTGAACACAACCCTCCCTAACCCTTATCAACCTGAACACAACCCTCCCTAACCCTTATCAACCTGAACACAACCCCCCCTAACCCTCATCAACCTGAACACATTAGCCTGAACACAACCCCCCCTAACCCTTATCAACCTGATCACAACCCCCCCCTAACCCTCATTAACCTGAACACAAGCCCCCTTAACCCTCATTAACCTGAACACAACCCCCCCTAACCCTTATCAACCTGAACACATTAGCCTGAACACAACCCCCCCCTAACCCTAATCATCCTGAACACATTACAGCCCAACACACCCCTCCCTAACCCTTGAACACATTAGCCTGAACACAAACGCAAACATTTTAACGTGAGCTTTGCTCCGGAACATTGATTACAGTAATGTGATATACATTAGGTGACCAGTTTAAAGAGCTCAAATCATATTTAGACCGGTATGGTCCTTTAGGCGTATGCCTATGATGAAAAACAAACCTGTCTTAGTATTTGAAGTTCCTGGACTATGGACCTTTCTTCCTTTCCATGAATGTAACAAGATGGCTACCACTACTCTCGATTCAACATCATGTTAAAACGATGCCCCGTATGTGCTACTGGCTCCATATTAGCACCAACTAACCTGCTGATGTCACCGTGGGCTGTACTCCGGGACCAGCCGTCATCGGAGGCGGAGACTTGACGGCTCCCGTCCTCGCCGGCTTCACGGGTCCCATCCTCAACGCCGGCGTGGCCTCTGGCGCCCTCCGCAGGCTCAGTACGGAGCCGATGCGCGTCTGGTGCACCGCCACCAGGTCGGCCGCCACCTGCAGCACCTCGGCGATGGAGTAGAAACCGTAGCTGGCGATGCGCAGCGGGTAGCCGAAGCGTGTGGCGAAGCTGGCCTCCAGCATGGAGAGGGCCACGGGCCCCTGGGAGAGCAGCTGGCGCAGCTGGGCGCGGAGCTGGGCGGGGAGGGGCGGCGGGGCGGTGCCACGTCTGAGCATCACCACGGGGATGGGGCGGGACTGGGTGTAGCGGGGGGAGAAGTAGCCCACGCCGCCGCGGCGACCGGCGGTCTTCGCGTTGCTTTTGGACGTGCGCTGCCTGGCCACGAGCTCCTCGATGCCTCGGGTGCTCTCGTCTGAAACAGCTGGGGCGTGAGGGGGGAAGGGGAGGTTACAAAAACGTTACTTCCTGTGAAGAAAATCTGAGTGTATCCATGGTGGCACGTTTCATAAGAAGGCCTAGAACATGCTTCAGTAGTCTGGGTGAACAGGCTGGTCTCACGTTTTAATACCAAGCTGCCGTCGCCCAGATAGTGGAACGTCGCCACGTCTGGCATCTCCCTGACCATGTCCAGCACGCTGTGGAAGCCAAACAGCCTGAGGGGCAGCGGCTGGCCGACCATCTGGGCGTAGTCACGCTTGAGGTGCTCCGGGGAGAGACCCATCTTGGCCGAGACGAGCAGAGAGCGCACATCCTTCTTCAGCCCCGTCAGACTCTGCTCTCTGGCCATCCTTCCTGTGGACTGAACACATGCGGACAGGTGAGGGTTGAGTGGGCCCCGGGCAGTGGACGCCGACTCTGACTCTTCCTTTACAACCTGGGGGACGACACTGAAATGCTAGGGGGGGGTTCGAAAGATTTCAAAAAAATAAAATCATGTTAAATGCTCGTGAGAGATTAGGAAGTGGACAGAACCTAGATTTTGAAATGAGAGGGGGCCATGTCTCTCTCGACTAGATTTTTCTAAATCTGTGAGGGACCTTTACTCCTGGAACCGGGCCCCCATTTCACCACTGGGTGTAACGGGACTTTGGGCCTGGCGGACCGATGAGCGGACCGGCTAGGGGGGGGAGATGGGGGGATAACTTGGTGGTTGTTTTTGTTTTTAAAGCGTTAAATGAATGCATTTGAGTGACTCTTTCTGGACCTGTAGTATCTTTAATGTCCACACCATGAGACACATCACACAGGGTAGTCTAACACGTCTAAACCTTCTGGACCTCGGGTCTGCGAGATGATGATAATAATAAATAATAATAATAATCTTTATTTGTATAGCACCTTTCATACAAATAATGCAGCTCAATGTTTTTCAACAGAGAATTCACATGCATGTGCGTCACATAAAAATAGACATAGATTAACTGTAAGTATATTATTAATATGAGTTTAGTACTTTTGAAGCTATTGGCGTGGGATTTGGTCTCTGAATGCAACATATACTTATAAATATATATATATATATATATATATATATATATATATATATATATATATATAAGTAATAGCATGCATGGCGAGCTAGATGGATATATGGTCAAGAGTGGCTAGTTAGCCTCTAGCACCTGGGCTAATGGTCAGAACACGCCTTTGAAGTTAGTCTATTTGCACGGTCGCTAAAGCTAAATTAAATACTTGTACGATACTTACGTAACTATCTATATGTCCAATCTCCAGTCCATGTAGCTTAAGTATATCAGGCTTATGAAAACATGCTTTTCCTTCAGAGGTTTATGAATGAAACATGTCAATCACACCAGCAGGTACACGTGTAGCTTCACTGACGGGTCGTTACGCACAACAGACTCGACGCGTGACGCACGTACGTCAACGTAGGGCTGCCAAGTTTGACCAAAAGTTTTGGGCCGTGTCCGAAATGCATACTACCTGCTACTTGCTATATAGTAGGCACTATATAGTAGGCATACTACATACTATATAGTACCTACTATATAGTAGGCGAAATACAGTATGCACAGTTTTGATGTAGCATGCTGCATCTCGCCTACTATATAGCAAGTAGTATGCATTTCGGACACGGCCTTGGAGTGAGATGTTTCACTTTACCCCCCTTTACACACACACACACACACACACACACACACACACACACACACACACACACACACACACACACACCTCTCTCTGCGTGAGACTTGGCAGCCCTGTCAATGTCAAGTACCCTACCAAGTAAAACTGGGTCAAAGTCTTGATTGACAGTTCAATTAAACAGTGCTTGGGAGAATGTGTATCTTTCCTGTAGCCTAACACAGAGAAACCCTGACGCCAGCTTTTTGGAAGAGACAAATGTCTTGATGTGCACATTCTCAAAGGAGGCACTCCGTGACTCCCCAAACACACATTCAATCTCCATCTGAGATTGCCTTTTTTAATGACCAAGACCAAGTAAAAATAAATAAAACTCACATTGGTATTAGCCTGTATTGAACTTTATTTCTATACCAATCCTCACCACAGTGTTGGTTAGGCTACTTTTTATAGCATTGGGTTGTAGGTCTACTCTGTTATACTCTCGTTTGTTGGTGTGTGTGTGTGTGTGTGTGTGTGTGTGTGTGTGTGTGTGTGTGTGTTGCTCGAAGACCTCTACCCTTACACAGTGTGCCAAAATACCCCCACTCACTCGCCTTTCTAGCCTACTTCCAGTAAATAAACATGCCTCCTCATGAACACAGGGAGAACCAACACCACATGACCAAGCTGCTCGACCACCGCCTTCAAAACCCAGCTGAACACACCATCCCACCTCCTGCTCGATGCTTCTTACCACAGAGATCCCACCAGCCATGGAGAACAACCCCGCGTCTGCCCCTGCCTCACCTCACCGCTCCCCGACGGTAGGCAAGGCAGCCAGGAGGGAGCGGCCCCTCGCCCCTAGGGGGTGCCGCCCCAGAGGGCACAAGACAGTTAGACTGGTTCAGACAGAGAAAGAAGGGGCCAAGGTTAGTCCGGAGAGAGAGGAGGTCACGGTGGAGGACGAGAAGGACAGGACAGCGAGGTCTGCTTCTACTGTGGTGGATGTGGACAGTGTGAGAGGTGGAGAGAACGAGGAGTGTGTGGGGCTGCTAGAGACTGCGTGGCAAGAGGAGGGTAAGACTATATATAAAGCCTATATATCAAACACACCTCCTATAGTGTATATATAGACATATTTATACAGATTATATATATTCTGTATTATACTATATGTATATATTTTTTCTACTCTTCCATGTATATACTGTTGTACTACGGAAGAGCATTAGGGCCAACAACTGAGTTTATTATTTTTTTAAGATTCTGAGTTTAAAGTCAGAATTTCTGACTTTAAAGTCAGAATTTCTGACTTTAAAGTCAGAATTTCTGAGAAAAAAATCAGAAATAATTTCTGAGATTAAAGTCAGAATTTCTGAGATTAAAGTCAGAATTTCTGAAAAAAAAAAAAAAGTCAGAAATAACTTTTAAGAAAAAAGTCAGAATTTCTAAACTCAGAAGCTTGAAAAAAAAACTCGGCTGTTGGCCCTAATGCTCTTCCGTAGATGTACAGCCTATTCTTACTCTGATCTATCCCGTACATTCTCACTGCTGAAACGCTCACAAAGCTCCTCTTATGGATCAGGTTAAATCAGGTCTGAATGTAGGTTTTCTCCAGGTGTGAAACCCAGGAACCTCGGGGTGTGTGAGTGGCTGCTCATGGTCCTGGCTCTCGCCCTGGTCATCCTCTTCTTACCCCTCTCCATCTGGTTCTGTGTAAAGGTAAGGATTTTTGTTCGTAGACAAGTTTATAATAATTAGGATTTAGAGAGATTAATACAAATTAATGTTTTTTCATACTGTAGTCACTACTGTATGAAAATGTATGCTTTACAGGGTATTTATTGACAGAATGTATTGATTGACAGAATGTATTGATTGACAGAACGTATTGATTGGCAGAATGTATTGATTGACAGAATGTATCGATTGACAGAATGTATTGATTGACAGAATGTATTGATTGACAGAACGTATTGATTGACAGAACATATTGATTGACAGAAAGTATTGATTGACAGAACATATTGATTGACAGAAAGTATTGATTGACAGAACATATTGATTGACAGAACGTATTGATTGACAGAATATATTGATTGACAGAACATATTGATTCACAGAATGTATTGATTGACAGAACGTATTGATTGACAGAACGTATTGATTGACAGAACGTATTGATTGGCAGGTGGTGAAGGAGTACGAGCGAGCTGTGATCTTCAGGCTGGGTCACCTGCTACGAGGGAGGCCCAGGGGACCAGGTTGAGTCCCTCACAGGGAACACACCCTGAGATAAACACATCCAGGCACACATTCACAAAATATCACAAGACGTAGGTTATAAAACGTTCACCACAGCAGATAAAAAATGTAGGAACTCTTGTTTCTCTCTCTGAAGGTCTACTGTTCTACCTCCCGTTTGTGGATGTCTGTCAGACGGTAGACATCCGGTTAAAGATGCTCAAAGTCCCGCCTCACACGGTACACAACTCCTCTGACAAGCTGCAGAGAAACTCAACAAACAGCACATCAAACATTCACATTCAGTTGTTCTGAGCATAGAAACACAGATTTTACTGATATGACAAGTGAATATGGTTGTTGGCGTGTACAGTAGTGTGTACTAGGTGTATTTGTGTGTGTGTGTGACCAGGTGGTGACCAGGGACATGGTGAGCACAGAGCTGAGCTCCGTGTGTTACTACCGCGTTGAGAACATAGCTCTGTGCTCCACAGCCCTGTCTGGGCTGACCGCCGTGCTGCAGGCTCTGGTCCAGGGGGCAGACAGAGAGGTTCTGGCCCATCACAACTTCACCCACATCCTCCTGGACAGGAAGCGGATAGCTCGGGAGATCCAGGTCCCGTGTGTCTGAATACATGTGCAGTACACACACTTGGCCAGTAGAGGCACTCCATACTCAGGGATATGCAAGTGGATAAACATGTATTATTGTTTAATATAAGTCAATTGTATTTATCTATTCCCAGTACACCACTAAGTTGGTAGTGGTTATTTGGCCATGTGTAAAAGGAACATATAAATGGTGTTAGCCAGTCCTGCGTTTTCTTCTCTGCTTGCAGGTGGCTGTTGATTCTGTGGCTTGTCAGTGGGGGATCAAAGTGGAGAGAGCAGAAATGTAAGTTCAGGATCTCCTTAAAAGCTTTGTAGTCCTTAAGCCCTGTAGTCCGAACATCCTGTAGTTCTAAGATCCTGTAGTCCGAACATCCTGTAGTTCTAAGATCCTGTAGTCCGAACATCCTGTAGTCCAAACATCCTGTAGTTCTAAGATCCTGTAGTCCAAACATTCTGTAGTTCTAAGATCCTGTAGTCCTAAAACCATGTAGTTCTAAGATCCTGTCGTCCTAAAACCATGTAGTTATAAGATCCTGTAGTCCTAAGATCCTATAGTCCTTAAGTCCTGTAGTTCTAACATCCTGTAGTCAGATCCATGGTGAATGTCACTAGCCTGGGTCCAGAGACCTTCCAACCCGCCCACTCCACCAAAGTTGATCTCCTCAACGGAGTCTTAACGAGTTGACAATTCTGTCTGATATCAGGCTAGAAAGTCACCAGTAATCATATAAAAGTGGACGCCATCTTTCCTGTTTGGATTCTGATTCCAGAGAGGACCTTTCTCTCCCTGAGGAGCTGCAGCACAGTCTGGCAGCCGAGTCCGAGGCGAAGAGACAGGCACAGATCAGAGTGAGCTATCAAACCGCTTAGTCCAATACCTTGAATACTAAAAACACCAATCATTTTATGATACATTTAGCAACACATACTGTACATTATTATTAGTTTAGCTTGGTTTGTCATGTCATTTATTCTGAGTATATATAAAATGGCTGCCTTAAGTGTGTAGTGTAGTGTGTGTAGCCCAGACGCTGGTTGGGAAGAGTATCAGCGCCTTCCTGCCCATCTGCAGGTGATCGCGGCTGAGGGAGAGAGGGCCGCCTGTGAGGCGCTGAGGGCCTCCCTAGACTCCCTCACGGGCTGTCCGGCGGCCGTCCATCTCCGCCTCCTCCAGCTCCTCCACACCCTCCCCAGCGAGCGGCCGGCCGTGGTCCTCACCCTGCCCTCGGACCTGCTCTGCCGGCCCCCCGAGCTGAGGCCCCAGACCCCCGACCTGCGGCCCCTGACCCCTGACCAGCACCCCCGGAACACCGAGCTGCGGCCCCTGACCCCCGACCTGCGGCCCCGGAGCCCCCCAGCGGGAGGAGCAGGGGCGGGAGAGCGCCAAACCGACTCTCCCATGATGTAGAACTAAGGATGGAGCATCAAAGGGACCGTTTCTAGAAATTCAGTCTATTTCTGAATATTTATCTAGATATGTCTTATTTTTTAATATTTATCCATTTCTGAATATTTATCTAGATGTATTTTTTTATATTTATCCATTTCTGAATATGTATCTAAATGTCTTATTTCTGAATATGTATCTAGATGTCTTATTTCTGAATATTGATCTAGAAATGTCTTATTTCTGAATATTTATCTAGAAATGTCTTATTTCTGAATATTTAGCTTGTGATTCTCTACCTATTTCCCGTGCTGTAGTTTTCATTGGTCACACTAAAACATCATGGGTGTGTGTGCTCACTTTATCCAATTCTGTTCGTTTCAACCTCCCCCCCATACTGTATTTTATTTAGTTGGTATTTTATTGACAACATTCAAACATCAGCCTTTCGGAAACAATTCACATCTCCCCAATAGCGCAGGAATGTGTTTTCAAATGCAACTCACACCAAGTCAAATTCAGAACAACAAAAATCACTCAGATAAATACTGGCTAATGCGCCGACCTTCCAAACGTCAATACTTCACTCCGTGTTTATTGGACTGTCAAACGCTAAGCCGCCAGACTGTTAGTGAGGTTGTGAGTCAGCCCTCCTCTGTGGATGGATGCTGGTCTGGGATCAGCGTTTCTTGGGCTTGGAGAGTTTAGGACTGGGCTCAGGCTTCGGACCGGCTGGTCTGAGTTCAGGAGTCGACGGCTTCTTTGGAGACTTTGGTGCTGCTGCCACAACCGACCTCTTACTCACTGCAACGTAAGAAGCTGTGTTACTGTCCGCTGTGTCACTCGTACGGTGACGTGCAAGACATGTACAGAGGCATGATAGAGCACATAGGACATGGGTTCCCAAACTGTGAGGCGGGCCTCCCCTCGGGGGCCCCAAAGAAATTCAGGGGAGGCGCGGAGGGATGGTTAGAAAAAAAAGAAGGAAAAACATGTTTTTTTTTAAATATCTATGGTTTTTATGAATGAAATGTGATTTTAAAGGTCAGAAGATCTAAATAAATAATAGGAGAGATGTATACTAAATGTGTGGATAGTGCAGAGAGAGCCTTCCCCCGCAGGCATGAATGTATTGTGCGAAAACGTCATAACGTTAACTAGCAACAGGTGCCACCGAGCTAACTTAGCTGTGTAACGTTATGGGCTAGCTAACGCTGCCTTGCAAAATGGACTAATTTGTGGGGGCGCGGGTGTGTCACTGTTTTCAGAATGGAGGCACACATTGATGGAGTTTGGGAACCCATGACGTAGGAGAACCCTCCATATGAAGTGTTCCTGTTCTGGAGGGTTCCTCGTGTCTCTCCGGAGGGCTGACCTTGGGGCCTCAGGCTGGGTCTCCCCTGCAGCTGTCTCTCCAGGTCCTGGATCTTCTCCAGCGCTGCCTGGAGGGCCTCCTCTGCCTTGAGGGCCCGCACCTCCGCACCCTGGGCCCGCACCTCCACCACACTGACACACACACACACACACACACACACACACACACACACACAGGTTTAATGCCCAAATCAAGGACAAAACGAGCCAGCACTTCCTTTGTGCCAAGATGTATTAAATGATTGAGCAGCTGTTGATGCCTGTTGCAGTGATGATGATGTTGATGCGATGATGTTGGTGAGGATGGTGATGACGATGATGTTGGTGAGGATGGTGATGATGACGATGATGGTGGTTGGTGACATTGCGGTGTTGGTGATGGGTGAACATTTTAATGTTTTATGTATGCTTGACGTGTGCTAAACAAATTCCGCTTAGGGGCAATAAAGGTTTCAATTCATGAATTCACACACACACACACACACACACACACACACACACACAGACATGATATCACACAACTTGACCACAACTTGACCCCTTACAGCAGCTCGTTCTGCAGGACGCCCACGGTGGTGAGGGCGTCGAAGGCTTGGTGAGCGTTGGGCGTTTGTGGACAGACCACCATCTCCTCCGTCTGACCGAACAAACACAAACAAGTGGATCGTTGGAACGTTGCCGTGTGCGTCTGTCTGCCGTGTCACGGCGGTGTTTGCGCTGATCAATAACACGAGCGCTGATCAATAACGCAAAGCGTGTGATACTGTTTTTTGCTTCCCTCTGGAATATGTAGAGGTGGGTCGTATGCCCACCTCCCTTGTTCTCTGTAAAGCGCATTGTGTTGCCTCTGGGTATGAAATGCGCTATACAAATAAAGCTTTGATTGATTGATTGATTGATTGATTGATTGATTGATTGATTGATTGATTGATTGATTGATTGATTGATGGACCTATCAGAGGGCAGGGTCCGTGTCATAAAGTCATTTAAGTCTACGGTGGACAGCGGGTCAAGATGCATAAATCCAGTTGATCTGTCTTTGTAAACGGATGCAACACAAGGCCTGTGTGGAGCTCTGTTTCCCTACTGACCCCCGTCAGCCGCACAGTGCTGGCCCCCAGGGGCCTCTCAACGATGTTGCCATCATGGCCGATCAGCTTCATGATGGAGCCTCCCGGTGGCTCCTCCTCCATGGCCTCCTCTGCACTCAGCGGCTCCCCCTGCTGGACAGTCTATCACGGACACATGTTTATGCTAAACATCACTAACCACATTGTAAGTTGTTCCTTAGAGGGCAATTCATATTAATAACTATCATCTTGATTGCACAGCAGTGTTACATAATGTTGTTGAGTTGTTATGTCAGTGTTATAACTGTTAAACAGAGAGCAGGGGTGTGAACTCACCAGCCGGCTGACCTCTGTGACCTGAACCTGACTCCCAGGCTCCTCCACTCCTTCCAGAACCTCTGGCGAGGCATCAGCATGGACCTGGACACGCAGTCAACACGCCATCACAACACCACAACACCACTGGACACACAGTCAACACGCCATCACAACAACATCACAACACCGCTGGACACGCAGTCAACACGCCATCACAACACGCCAAAACCTGGGGCTGCTTTCTAAGACGGCCTAACACCCACTTAATAAAAAAATAAAACCTCAATCAAGTTATCTTTTTAAAGACAAATAACCATATCGGTGATGTGAGGAGGAGGAGAGTGTAAACAGATCATGTACTCACTAGAGATTCCACGCTGGCCGTCAGGGAGGGAAGGATATCAGTGACGGACGTGGGGACCAAGTTTAAGGTGACACGCAGGTCCACAGGGCTGCCTTTCACATCCGACAACAGGATCTTACAGGCCTCCACCCACTCTCCACATTCCCTCTGAGGGGCAGACACGCATAGGAGTATATCATAATAATAATAATAATAATAATAATAATAATAACAATAATAATAATAATAACAACAACAATAATTGTTTTTATTATTATCATTATTATATTAATAAAGCACTTTTCATTGAGAGACAATTGAGAGTATATATACCCACACACACACACACACACACACACACACACACACACACACACACACACACACACACACAAATACATGTCCAAACACATAGATATACTGTATAGATATTACAGCCTAGATATACTGTAGAGATATTACAGCCTAGATACACTGTAGAGATATTACAGATATAGATATACTGTAGAGATATTACAGATATAGATATACTGTAGAGGTATTACAGATAAAGATACTGTAGAGATATTACAGATATAGATATACTGTGAAGGTATTACAGCAAGCGGGCGGTGAATCCTAGGCGTGGTGGTGGAGGATGCTGGGTGAATACCTGGAGCTTGTTCAGCTCATAGAGCAGCTTCTCACTGAATACCTGGAGCTTGTTCAGCTCATAGAGCAGCTTCTCACTGAATACCTGCAGCTTGTTCAGCTCATAGAGCAGCTTCTCAGTGAATACCTGGAGCTTGTTCAGCTCATAGAGCAGCTTCTCAGTGAATACCTGGAGCTTGTTCAGCTCATAGAGCTGCTTCTCAGTGAATACCTGGAGCTTGTTCAGCTCATAGAGCAGCTTCTCAGTGAATACCTGGAGCTTGTTCAGCTAATAGAGCAGCTTCTCACTGAATAACTGCAGCTTGTTCAGCTCATAGAGCAGCTTCTCAGTGAATACCTGGAGCTTGTTCAGCTCATAGAGCAGCTTCTCAGTGAATACCTGGAGCTTGTTCAGCTCATAGAGCTGCTTCTCAGCGTCGTCTCTGGCCGAGCTCTTCTGGATCTCCTCCTCTACGATAGGCTGACAAGAGCTGCGTGAGAGAAGAACACACACCCAGCGTCATCATGCTTTGACTCAGACCAGATCAGAATGAGGCAGAGTTTCCTAGTTTACTACAGAAGCACACATTTAGTGGGCATACTGTAAGTCCACTTTTTATATCATCCACTGCATTGTGAGTGGAGTGAGTGAGAAAGTGCCGTTTCTATACAGTGAGTGAGTGAGTGAGTGAGTGAGTGAGTGAGTGAGTGAGTGAGTGAGTGAGTGAGTGAGTGAGTGAGTGAGTGGCTGGTTGGTTGGTTGGTTGGTTGACTGACTGACTGACTGACTGACTGACTGACTGACTGACTGACTGACTGACTGACTGACTGACTGACTGGCAGTGTTGCAATCCCAGATAGCAAGCGGATCTGGGCCGTATACAGGCCAGATCTGGCCCTTGTGGCTTAGTTCCGGCCCATATACGGCCCAGAATTATTACACATCCGCTTGCTATCTGGGATTGGTTTTTAGGGCCTAGGCTTGCCTTACCTGGTGATATACTTGGAGAAGTAGTTGAGTTTCTGCGCCAGGCTCTTGGCGTCGTGCTCCAGCTTGTCCAGGGAGACGTCCATGCGGGCGGTGACCCCGGGACCGGGCAGGGGCGCGGGCTCCTGGTCGTCACAGTGGTCCGGAACCATCTGGAGCAGCAGGTCCACCATCCAGCGGGTCAGAGCTGTGTGGATGGTGCTCACCTGACACAGAGAGACCAGCGCGGTCAGAGAGACCATCACGGTTAGAGAGACCATCGCGGTTAGAGAGACCATCACGGTTAGAGAGACCATCACGGTCAGAGAGACCATCACGGTCAGAGAGACCATCACGGTTAGAGAGACCATCACGGTTAGAGAGACCATCACGGTTAGAGAGACCATCACGGTTAGAGAGACCATCACGGTTAGAGAGACCATCGAGGTTAGAGAGACCATCACGGCGAGAAGTAGTACATTGACTACCTACGTTAAATGCAATTAAATGGTAAATGGACTGCACTTATATAGCGCTTTTCCACCTTAGCGGCACTCAAAGCGCTTTACAATGGCCTCTCATTCACCCATTCACACACACATTCACACACCAATGGCGGCAGCTGCCATGCAAGGTGCTAACCTGCTCATTGGGAGCAATTTGTGGTTAGGTGTCTTGCTCAAGGACACTTCGACATGTGGACAGTCGGAGCTGGGATTCGAACCACTGACCCTTCGATCATTGAACGACCCGCTCTACCAACTGAGCTACAGCCGCCCATTATTGTAAGTGGCTTTGGATAAAAGCGTCCGCTAAATGACTGTAATATAATTTATAGTCCACAGTACCTCCTCACAGATCCTCCGGTTCTCACAGTCAAAGAAGTTGTCCTGCGTGGAGACGAACTCCTGCATCGTGTTGAACACAGCGTCCATCTCCACCCTACGATGGACACAGAGGGAAAAGGAGGGAACTACATCATATTTATTCATTTATAATTATGGGGCAATAAAGGTTTCAATTCAATTCAATAATGATAATAATCTCATATTACAGTGATAGTTATTCTAATGGTACCATGTACATGGAAATGCTTAGCTTAGCTGCGCCCAATGGGCAGAACTGGACCCATGATGCAGTGCAGGATGAAACCATCAAGGAACAAACAGGTAGAATAGTAACAAGCTAAATACAGTATTTTGGTTGATTCAGATGCATTATGGGTAACAGCATGGATTTTCCCTCAGACTCATCTCACAGTCTAATATGACACCTGTTGGCTAACGTAGCCTGGGATACCGGCGGATATAAAAGCCCGGCGTCTCTCCGCGCCGGTCTCACCTGACGTGTGGTTTGTGCGTGACCCTGTCGCCCTCCGGCTGGGTGCTGTCCACGCGCTGCAGGGCGTCCTCCGCCAGCGCGGCCCAGACGCCCAACGCCTTCTCCAGCTTCAGGCGGTCGCAGTGGGGCAGCGCCTCCGACCGGCCGGTCAGCGCCTTCAGCCTGGTGGCCCAGAACTCCATCAGCCCCACCAGGGACATCAGCTGCTTGTGAATCCCTGCAGGTGGGACACGGGAGTGGTCAGAGGGACGTTACCTGCTACGGTGTGAGGGTCCTTCACGCTACTAGAACATCAGGATCTAGATGGTTCCTGTTAATGAAATCTCAAGTCATCACCCATGCGTTCACTCCAAAAATAGTTTTTCTGTTTTCCTACTTCACTGTTGTTCTAACTTTGTAGTTCGTTCTCATAGATCAGTCTTTTAAAACTACAAATTCTTCCTGTGTGACATCACTTCCCTGTCCTCTTCATCCTGAAACTATGTCACTTCCTTTTTCACGTTATAAACTATCTACCCCGTCCTCAAGTGAACTCACTCAGCCCGGATCCACTTCCTGTGCTAGAGTCCGACTCTGCAGAATCGTAACAGAATAAAACTATTGTCTTTGTTTAAAACCAGCTTGACCGACCACTCAGCGTGTTCTTTGAAATCTAAACTAAACCAAGTAAGATTTTCATTTACACTAGCTATTGTTTAGAAATCACTTGATCCGTGTCTATGACCGCAGCTGGAGGCGGGGCCTCACCACTCTCCCCGTTGACGCGTGTGCCCAGCTGTCTGTGGAGCTCGGACACGGCGGCGCCCAGCGCCTGCATGTCCTCCTGGCCTCTAGGGGGCTCTCCGTCCGGCGCCGGGTGTCTCCTGAAGAGCTGCAGGGCCACGTCCTGCCACTCCTCCTGCAGCCGGACCAGCAGCGTCAGCCTCTCCTGACAGCAGAGAAGCTCCTCCCCTCCGTAGCGCTCGCACTGCACCGCCAGCTCCTGAGGAGCGAGGGACACCGGACAGCTCTCAATACAACACTTACTACACCTTACAACTCTCAATACAACACTTACACCTTACAGCTCTTAATACAACACTTACTACACCTGACAGCTCTCAATACAACACTTACTACACCTGACAGCTCTTAATACAACACTTACACCTGACAGCTCTTAATACAACACTTACTACACCTGACAGCTCTCAATACAACAGTAACACCTTACAGCTCTCAATACAACACTTACTACACCTTACAGCTCTTAATACAACACTTACTACACCTTACAGCTCTTAATACAACACTTACTACACCTTACAGCTCTTTATACAACACTTACTACACCTTACAGCTCTTAATACAACACTTACTACACCTTACAGCTCTTTATACAACACTTACTACACCTGACAGCTCTTAATACAACACTTACTACACCTGACAGCTCTTAATACAACACTTACACCTAACAGCTCTTTATACAACAGTTACTACACCTTTCAGCTCTTAATACAACAGTTACTACACCTTTCAGCTCTTAATACAACAGTAACACCTGACAGCTCTTAATACAGTACTTACACCTTTCAGCTCTCAATACAACAGTTACTACACCTTACAGCTCTCAATACAATACTTACTACACCTGACAACTCTTAATACAACAGTTACTACACCTTACAGCTCTCAATACAATACTTACTACACCTGACAGCTCTCAATACAACACTTACACCTGACAGCCCTCAATACAACACTTACACCTTACAGCTCTCAGTACAACAGTTACTACATCTGACAGCTCTTAATACAATACTTATAATATATTATATAATATAGTATATCTTTAAAAAAAATATGCAAATAAAAGTGTAGAATTGTTTTCCTTACATTGGACCACTGTTTCAAATCAGCATAAATCTCTTCTTCTGATTTTTTGTCAAATTTTGAATCCGCGCTCCTTGGAGAAGAGAACAATTAAACTGTGACACAAAGTTGTTTGAAACAGTTGAGTGTGAGGTTATGGCACATTAAAAGTGCCCCTCCATGACAGATGAACTAAAATACACTCCCACAATCATTTATCATCTCCAGGTCTATGCATAAAGGAGGCTCAATCAATGTTAAGTATAAGGTCTTAAAGCAGAAGAAAAGGGAAAATGCATGTTTAGCCCTGTTTTAAGGTTACTTATGATCATATACAATGGTTCGGATCAAAACGTTGACAAAACTAGCACTTTTGAGAAAGTCTGATAATTGCTCTACCACCGTTTTGGTCATACAATGGATGTGGATGGGCACCTTGAAAAATCATTCTGTATAACAACTATCACTTTCTCAAAAGTGCTAGTTTTGTCAACGTTTTGATCTGAACCATTGTATATGATCATAAGTAACCTTAAAACAGGGCTAAACATGCATTTTCCCTTTACTACTCCTTTAAGGATATCTGAAGGTGGTTATTTGGTGTACGTACTTATTGTTGATACTACAGAAGGAGTGCCACTTGGCGACGCCCGTCTGGACACCCCTGATGTTCTCACTCTGCCCGCGCTCCGCCTCTCTGAGGCCCCGCATGAAGCTGGTCAGCTGCTCCTTCCACCGGTCAGTCAGCTGCATGACCTGGCTCAGGTCCTCACCGTCCTACTCACCCCCACACAACACACCACACACACCAACACACACCACAACACACAACACGGTTACTCTAGCTGCATGACCTGGCTCAGGTCCTCACCGTCCTACTCACCACAACACAACACACACCACACACACCAACACAACACACACCAACACACAACACGGTTACTCTAGCTGCATGACCTGGCTCAGGTCCTCACAGTCCTACTCATCACCACACAACACACACCAACACACACCAACACACACCAACACACAACACCACAACACACACAACACGGTTACTCTAGCTGCATGACCTGGCTCAGGTCCTCACAGTCCTACTCACCACCACACAACACACCACCCAAACACACCACACCACACACCACCCAAACACACCACACCACACACCACCCAAACACACCACACCACACACCACACCACACACCACCCAAACACACCACAACACACACTACAACACACACCAACACACAACACTGTTACTCTAGCTGCATGACCTGGCTCAGGTCCTCACCGTCCTACTCACCACCACACAACACAACACAACACACACCAACACACACCAACACACACACCAACACACACCAACACACACCAACACACACCACACAACACACACCAACACACACCAACACACACCAACACACACCACACAACACAACACACACCAACACACACCAACACACACACCAACACACACACCAACACACACCAACACACACACCAACACACACCACACAACACACACCAACACACACCAACACACACCACACCACACACACCAACACACACCAACACACACCACACAACACAACACACACCAACACAC